>NC_064812.1:6981448-7288379 GCF_023721935.1 Panthera uncia | reverse complement strand
TCTTCTTCTTCTTCTTCTTCTTCTTCTTCTTCTTCTTCCTCTCTCTCTCTCTCTCTCTCTCTCTCTCTCTCCCTCCCTCCCTCTCCATATTTATTTATTTTTGGGAGAACACAGCAGGTGAGGGCAGAGAGAGGGGGACAGAGGATCCTAAGCAGGCTCTGTGCTGATAGCTGATGTGGAGCTTGAACTCACAAACTATGAGATCATGATCTGAGTCGACGTCAGACGCTCGACCGGCTGAGCCACCCAGGTGCCCCCAATCCAGTTTTTCTGGTGGTGGCACCCGAGTGTCAGTATTTTTATTTTTAAAGCTCCCCACGGGGTTTTGTTTTGCAGCAGAGACTGAGAACAAGATTGGACTGGGGATCTGGGAGAGCTTCCCAGGAGGGCAGAGTGGGTCTTGGGCACGAGTGAGGGTTGGGTGGGGCTTTCCTGGAGGAAAGGTGAGGCAGAGTCCAGAGGACATGGTGGGGCATGTAGAGGGGGGACAGGCGGTTCTGTGTGACTGCAGAGAAGAGTCCATGGTGGGGGCCCGTGGGAGGCTGGAGCTGCACCAGGAAAAGCCTCATGTGCTCAGCTCAAGGTGAAAGCTTCCTCGAAGCCATGGGGACATGACACGTGTGTTTTCGGCTGGGGATGACTTCATCAGAGTGTCAATGAGGGAGAGAAATGGTGGGTAAACACTCCTTCCCCATGTCCCCCAAGGGGAAGGTTCTGGAAGGAATTCTGAGTACATCAAATCCAGCTCCTATTAGCCACAGCAGCACCCCGAAATGTACCCTGACATTGACTTTCCCCCGCCTTTATCTCATTCTCCTGGAACCCTTTCTCCTCCTTCCTGGAATCATCTCCCAAACAAACTTCCTGCACCCCCGCCTTTGTTTTAGGCTGTTTTGGGGGATCCTACACCAAGATAAGCCTCAGACAGCACCCAAACATTGTCCTCAAGGGGTTTGTGGCCCCGGATGGCGAAGTCAGATGAAGACAGAGGTAAACTCAACCCATGAGACATACCTGGCGATGAACTTCAAGAAAATAAAGGAGGGGCACCAGGACCTCTCCTGGGCGTTATGGAAGGCTTCCTGGAGGAATGGTTATCTATGGTGAGACCTGAAAATCAGGAAGATATTGGCCTGGCAAAGAGCATCTGTGGGTGTGGGGAGAGGCCAAGGATGTGAGGATGAAAGTCAGCGCGGGCAGGGTGACAAATACCCCAAGACCGTCTGTGGACAGCGCGGCATCGGTGGGGAACTGGGAAGAGTTACGTGGGCCCGGAGTGCAGAACAGGAGGGCACGAGTGGCCCTAGGTTGCCTGCTGGGCACCGCTAGGCAGGGGCAGCTCGGGCATGGCTTTCTTGGCCACGGTAGGGGTTGTGACACCACTTAATCCTGAAGGCCACCGGGGGACACCACGCAAGACAATAATCCTGTGTGTGAGCCCTGTTTGCAGCGTGTGAGGTTCTAGAACAGGGCCTGCCCCAGAAACCGCCTAGTAACACAACCATCACTTGTCAGTTTTCATCCCTTTTCCCTGTTCCCTTTGCCCACCATTCTTTTTCCTCCTTTACAGTGTCGTCTTTGTCCTCAACCTCTTCTTTCTGCTGCGTAGAAACACCCAGCTGCCTCCGAGTACTTAACAAAGACAAAAACTCATCTTGCCTAAAGAGAGCGTCTGTGTATTCTGCCACCCGGTTCCTGGCTCCTTCAAAAGCAGACAGGATTGGTGGAGAGAAAGGAGGTTCGTCTCCGACAGGGAGGTGACATTTTATGGGGAATAATAAGAGGACTTCCGTCGAGCAGTTGTGATGGGTCCTAACACGTCAGGGTGTTTATATTTGGGTGAGTATAGTTATGGCAGAGTCCCCAGGCATGTGAAGTTTCTGGCTGGCCGTGGGGGGCGGTAGGCATGTCCAGGGCAGGAGACTCTGGTTTTCCTCAACAGGTGTGGTGCGCTGGCAGCTAGGGTTTCTGGGTGGGCGCCCGACACCCATAGGTGCGCATCAGATGTTACTCTAAGCCTTGTTATATCACTTCTTTCTCTTGCCCGCCCAGGGGGCATCAGTTCCAGTGAGCAACCACCCTTCGCATCCATTTCGCCATGACTTTGCCCCATCCCGAACCTTGAAGGCACCTACTTTGCTTGTCAGGATTTTCTCCTCACGCTGGCTTTCAGGGCGCTCCGGAATCCCCCTGGTCCCCCTGGAAGAGGGTCTGCTTCCTTCTTCTCCCGGGGACCCCAGGTTCCTTCTTAACTCTGTGCCTCCATGATGGCTGACATACCCCCCCTCCCACCACCACCGGTTGGAATCACAGGATCCCCTCCCATTAAGGTGGGCTTGCACTGGCTGTTTAGGGCTGATGACGATGCCCTGAAAGATCCAGGTGTCGACTGCTTCTCTACCCTCTTTTCCCGGGGCTGGCTCCCTCTTCCCATTAGGAAGGCCAGATGGCCACACTAGCTTCAAGTGTCACATTCTGACAAGACACTGTTTAGAGGAAGAAGACTGTTCCCATGGCTCTCTCCCATGAAAGAGGAAGTTTTGCAGAAGCTTCCCATAGGCCCCTTCATGTTTCTGTGGCCAGAATCGGGTCCTGTGCTCATCCCTGCGCTTGGCAGGGGGCTGGGCAGACCGTGCTTCCGGTCCAATGCTGTTCACTCTTCAGTCCCTCCCTTTCCCCGAGCTCCCCCAAAATCCTCCAAAGATCTCCCTCCTCCTTCCCGATCCCCCGATGCTGAACTGAAAGGGGGCCAGGAGAAAAAGGAAATGAGGATAAGGACATCTTCAGAGGCAAGACAGTTTTCAGAAAGAGGTGTTTTTCTTTTTTCCTTCATTTTCAGGTGAAGTAAAGCCAGTAAAAGGTGAGGTGGGGAAATGCTTAAGAGTCACTTAAGAATATCTTCCTGGGGGGTGGGAGGGAGGGGGGGGCCGGTGATGGGTATTGAGGAGGGCACCTTTTGGGATGAGCACTGGGTATTGTATGGAAGCCAATTTGACAATAAATTTCATACATTGAAAAATAAATAAAAGAATTACATGAGAAAAAAAAAAGAACATCTTCCTGACTGTTTCCATTCTCCAGAGATCTGTGCACCAGGAGAAAATGATCTGTTAAAAAAAAAAAGAAAACAACAATAACAAGTAAAGAAAAAAAAACCCAAAACTTTTAGCTTCAGTCAGAGCTATGAAGTGCTCATGCTCGGTAGCTGGCAGGAAGCTGGAGATCTCTCTAGAAAAAAACTTGAGGCCACTCAACCTTAGGAAACTGGAGACTTGGTCAGGTTGATCTTTTTTTTTTGTTTGTCTATGAAAGTTCTTGAACCATTGTAGAAAATTGGTAATGCCTTTAATCCATAACGCAAATTTTTATCCCCTGCCCGAGTCTGGGATATACTGAACTTGAGTTGTCACCTCATCTCCTGGCGTAGGGCTGGGCCCATCACGGGGGTTAGCATATCGTAAATGCACAGTAAACGTTTCCTAGGAAATCAGATCGAGGAGAAGGGATAGGGCTTGGTACTCCCGACCCCAGCCTCTTACACGTTCCTAGTTCATTGGCACCTTCCTTAAACCCGTTGGAGGTTCTCTATCCTCCGCCCCACCTCTCCTCCCGCCCCCAGCCCTGCACACAGCCCCATGGGAAACATGCACCTCGTGATGGATTCAAAGCCACTTCACTCTAAAGTATAAATGGCTGGGTGTAGCTTCTGTTTGTCCTTCCTACTGTGGTTTGCGGAGCTATTTGGAGAAGCGTGTTCTGTGAACTCTGGGAAGCAGCCACTCAGTAAGCAGGGTATAGACTGGGTGGGGTTGGGGGACAGTACATTTGGGCTCCACACCGGTCTGGATGCGAGCCGTGAGGTTATGCCCAGGTCTCGACCTTCTCACCTAAAAGTTGGGTGCTTTCCTCCTCTGAATTGCTGCGATACATGGGTTTCCTGCATTCCCCAAAGAAACTAGCTGCCCTCAAATCGTTGCTTCAGGGCCTGCCAATGGGAGGATGCTCATGAAAGCCCCGCACGCTGTTACTAATGCAGGTCAATATGGCAAGCTGCACTGCTGACGTCTTGATTGGGCTTCAAGGCCTGGTGTGAGCCAGAGGCAACATGGCACGTGAGAAACACTACAAGGGTCCTGGGCTCTGCCTCTCTGCTCTGTCCCTCCTTGCTGAGTTATCTGGGACTTTCTGCTCAGTATCCTTAGCCGGTTGTGTTCATGTCGAGGCCCCCTCTTCCAGACGGTTTGCTTGTGTCAGTGAGTTCTGGGGAGGAAGCGTCCAGTGAGCCTTCCCTGGGGCAAGACAAATCCTTCTGCTCCTAGGTGGCAGCTCTGGGACCCAGCTCGCGGCAAGGCTATGGGACAACGTGTGCTGAGATGAGCCTCCAGAGGGTGAGCCAGAGTGAAGGAAGAAATCCGGCCACCCCCACTGCCCCCCACCTCTGCCTCTGTCCTAACTGGGAAAGGCACAAGGCACACTGGGATCTCCACCCTGCTGGCCATCTGGGAGGGAGAAGAAGAAAGTCAGACTTTAGGGCCAGGAGGGCAGAAAATGCTTCCCTGAAGGCTGGGAAGGGAGGGCAAGGGGAGGAATGTCCAAACAGAGGTGCAGAAAGAGAGATGCACCCATAAACAAGTGAGCAAACAAATCAGTCTGTAATTACAAATTACGAGGTGGCGTATGAACAAGAAAGGGGGTCTTTGCAGAGGAAGTTAAATTGGAGCCCGGGCCCGAAGGATGAGAAGGAGGCATCCACGCACCTGCTTTTCCACGCACGTTCACTAAGACCCTGGGCCCGGGGTGGGTGTGGGTGGGGGTGGCAGTGGGGGGAACGTCCCAGTTTGCTCCATGAGCAAACTGCCCGGATGCCGGGGCGGCAGAGCTGATGGGTGTTAGAGCCAGAATTTGTCATTGGTTTCCTGTTCCTCCCTCTCTCCCTGCGTTTCCTCTAGAAGGTGTGCTGCGGGCAGATGTGCACACAGGCTCCAGTCTGATGGTACCAGGGGGCTCCTTAGCGGCTTCTCATCACGGCTTGTCGCACAGCCTCCCTGCCCCTTCGCCAGGGGCCCGGCTTTCTTCCCCACAGCCTGCTCTCCTGTTACTGTCTCCTCTCCCCTCCCAGGGCTGTCTCCTCTCTGGTCCTCAGGAGTCGGAAAGGGATGGAGAGAGAAGACCAGGTGTGATAGAACAGGTGGCGGTAAAGGAAGCCTCACCTGGAATGGCGTGGGGAGCCCTGAAGGGGGCGCTGTCACGCAGGTACCACTCCTCGCGGCCCGCAGGACCGGCTGGCCGAGGAAGAGAAGAATCATCTTCCCAAGAGAGGGCCCTCTTCACATAGGTGTCTTATCTCCGGCCTTTAAGAAGGGGCAGGAAGGGCTCTCCTGCCCCAGTAACAAAGCAGTAACCACATCTTGCAGCCAGTGAGATACCACCACTGCCTCGCACTCCTGTTCTTCTCCAGTGAACTTCTGTTCAGAACCATCCTCCCCAATCTCTTCCTCAAACCTAATAAGAGCTGACCTTCCCCTTGTCCCTTCCGACTTGCCTATGGTTCCCCATAGTTTGCTTGTCCCGAACTGTATTTCTTCGGCTAGTCCGGAATGAACACCTTTTGTTGGTATCATAACTGGCTGTTTTATTTTTAAGGTTGACAAGTGTCACGGAGATAATAATAACTGTCCCTTTTGGAGAGCCTGCTAGGAGCCCCCTGAAGGGCTTCTTCTCACTGAATCCTCAAAGAACCTGGACGGGGAGCTATTGGCACCGTGTGTTAGCTTTATCTCCTGTGTGTGCAAATTGTAGAAGTGAGGTCGAGTTAATTTAAACCCCAGAAAACACGGGGGGTGGTTATTATGAAAATAAAGGGGCGTCTCATGCAGCCCAAGAGCCAGAATTAGTGAACTTCAGTGAGGTTCTCAAACCACCGCCCGCAAAGCTGAGCGGATTTTCTCCCTGTTGTACCACCTCTGGTCCTGGTGTGTTTGTGCCTCTCTCCCTTTCCCTCCTTCTCCCTGTCTTTCCCTCTCTCTCTCACCCGCCCTGCACCCCACTAAAATACACATGGCAGCAACGAAGCTGTCCCAAGCTTCCACGTCATGGATTCAGTAACTCAACAGACCCTTTTCTCTGTTCCAATTCAAACCACCCAGGGAAAGGGACCGATCGACTACAGGTGTGGGAGAAGATACTGCACCAACTATGTGATTTCTGTAAGCCTCCTGTGGGCGGAGGTGGCAGGAAGGGGGAGGCATGCGGTCATTCCCGGAGAGTGGACCAGGCAGAAGTGGCAACAGGTGTCCATTACGTTCATTATGCAGGGGAGAGATCTGAGCCTCAGACGGGCCAACTTTGTAATGTCATACAGGTGGTCTGCCAGTGGGGTGGGGATGGGAACACACGACCATCTGATTCCCCAGAATATTTCCTTTGTGTTGTCCCAAGGTTTCTCATGGTGTGAGATGCGTGCCACATGTGGTGTTTGAGGTGATTTTTGGTGCTACCTAAATGGACATTTAAACTTTAATGTGTGTTAGAAAAAGAATACCCACGTAAAACTCACAATACCGAATTTCTTTAAGTTTATTCATTTATTTTTTTTTGAAAGAGACAGAGACAGCACAAGTGGGGGAGGGGCAGAGAGAGAAGGGGAGAGAGAGAGAGAGAGAGAGAGAGAGAGAGAGAGAGAATCCCAGGCAGGCTTTGTGCTGCCAGGACAGAATCCCAACGTGGGGCTCAAACTCACAAAAACATGAGCCCATGACCTGAGCAGAATCCAAGAGTCAGACACTTAACCTACTGAGTGCCCCTGGCACCCTTAGAATTTCTTTTTTTTTTTTTTTTGTAAGTTATTTTATTTATTTATTTATTTATTTTTCAATATATGACATTTATTGTCAAATTGGTTTCCATACAACACCCAGTGCTCATCCCAAAAGGTGCCCTCCTCAATACCCATCCCCCACCCTCCCCTCCCTCCCACTCCCCATCAACCCTCAGTTTGTTCTCAGTTTTTAAGAGTCTCTTATGCTTTGGCTGTCTCCCACTCTAACCTCTTTTTTTTTCCCTTTCCCTCCCCCATGGGTTTCTGTTAAGTTTCTCAGGATCCACATAAGAGTAAAAACATATGGTATCTGTCTTTCTCTGTATGGCTTATTTCACTTAGCATCACACTCTCCAGTTCCATCCACGTTGCTACAAAGGGCCATATTTCATTCTTTCCCATTGCCACGTAGTACTCCATTGTGTATATAAACCACAATTTCTTTATCCATTCATCAGTTGATGGACATTTAGGCTCTTTCCATAATCTGGCTATTGTTGAGAGTGCTGCTATAAACATTGGGGTACAAGTGCCCCTATGCATCAGTACTCCTGTATCCCTTGGGTAAATTCCTAACAGTGCTATTGCTGGGTCATAGGGTAGATCTATTTTTAATTTTTTGAGGAACGTCCACACTATTTTCCAGAGTGGCTGCACCAATTTGCATTTCCACCAACAGTGCAAGAGGGTTCCCGTTTCTCCACATCCTCTCCAGCATCTATAGTCTCCTGATTAGTTCATTTTAGCCACTCTGACTGGCGTGAGCTGATATCTGAGTGAGGTTTTGATTTGTATTTCCCTGATGAGGAGTGACATTGAGCATCTTTTCATGTGCCTGTTGGCCATCCGGATGCCTTCTTTAGAGAAGTGTCTATTCATGTTTTCTGCCCATTTCTTCACTGGGTTATTTGTTTTTCGGGTGTGGAGTTTGGTGAGCTCTTTATAGATTTTGGATACTAGCCCTTTGTCCGATATGTCATTTGCAAATATCTTTTCCCATTCCGTTGGTTGCCTTTTAGTTTTGTTGGTTGTTTCCTTTGATATGCAGAAGTTTTTATCTTCATAAGGTCCCAGTAGTTCATTTTTGCTTTTAATTCCCTTGCCTTTGGGGACATGTCGAGTAAGAGATTGCTACGGCTGAGGTCAGAGAGGTCTTTTCCTGCTTTCTCCTCTAGGGTTTTGATGGTTTCCTGTCTCACATTCAGGTCCTTTATCCATTTTGAGTTTATTTTTGTGAATGGTGTGAGAAAGGGGTCTAGTTTCAATCTTCTGCATGTTGCTGTCCAGTTCTCCCAGCACCATTTGTTAAAGAGACTGTCTTTTTTCCATTGGATGTTCTTTCCTGCTTTGTCAAAGATTAGTTGGACATACGTTTGTGGGTCTAGTTCTGGGGTTTCTATTCTATTCCATCGGTCTATGTGTCTGTTTTTGTGCCAATACCATGCTGTCTTGATGATCACAGCTTTGTAGTAGAGGCCAAAGTCTGGGATTGTGATGCCTCCTGCTTTGGTCTTCTTCTTCAAAATTACATTGGCTATTTGGGGCCTTTTGTGGTTCCATATGAATTTTAGGATTGATTGTTCTAGTTTGAGAAGAATGCTGGTGCAAATTTGATTGGGATTGCATTGAATGTGTAGATAGCTTTGGGTAGTATTGACATTTTGACAATATTTATTCTTCCAATCCATGAGCATGGAAAGTTTTCCCATTTCTTTATAACTTCTTCAATTTCCTTCATAAGCTTTCTATAGTTTTCAGCATACAGATCTTTTACATCTTTGGTTAGATTTATCCCTAGGTATTTTATGCTTCTTGGTGCAATTGTGAATGGGATCAGTTTCTTTATTTGTCTTTCTGTTGCTTCATTATTAGTGTATAAGAATGCAACTGATTTCTGCACATTGATTTTGTATCCTGCAACTTTGCTGAATTCATGTATCAGTTCTAGCAGACTTTTGATGGAGTCTATCGGATTTTCCATGTATAATATCATGTCATCTGCAAAAAGTGAAAGCTTGACTTCATCTTTGCCAATTTTGATGCCTTTGATTTCCTTTTGTTGTCTGATTGCTGATGCTAGAACTTCCAACACTATGTTAAACAACAGCGGTGAGAGTGGACATCCCTGTCGTGTTCCTGATCTCAGGGAAAAAGCTCTCAGTTTTTCCCCATTGAGGATGATGTTAGCTGTGGGCTTTTCATAAATGGCTTTTATGATCTTTAAGTATGTTCCTTCTATCCTGACTTTCTCGAGGGCTTTTATTAAGAAATGTTGCTGAATTTTGTCAAATGCCTTTTCTGCATCGATTGACAGGATCATATGGTTCTTATCTTTTCTTTTATTAATGTGATGTATCACGTTGATTGATTTGCGAATGTTGAACCAGCCCTGCATCCCAGGAATGAATCCCACTTGATCATGGTGAATAATTCTTTTTATATGCTGTTGAATTCGATTTGCTAGTATCTTATTGAGAATTTTTGCATCCATATTCATCAGGGATATTGGCCTGTAGTTCTCTTTTTTTACTGGGCCTCTGTCTGGTTTAGGAATCAAAGTAATACTGGCTTCATAGAATGAGTCTGGAAGTTTTCCTTCCCTTTGTATTTTTTGGAATAGCTTGAGAAGGATGGGTATTATCTCTGCTTTAAACATCTGGTAGAACTCCCCTGGGAAGCCATCTGGTCCTGGACTCTTATTTGTTGGGAGATTTTTGATAACTGATTCAATTTCTTCGCTGGTTATGGGTCTGTTCAAGCTTTCTATTTCCTCCTGATTGAGTTTTGGAATGTGTGGGTGTTTAGGAATTTGTCCATTTCTTCCAGGTTGTCCAGTTTGTTGGAATATAATTTTTCATAGTATTCCCTGATAATTGCTTGTATCTCTGAGGGATTGGTTGTAATAATTCCATTTTCATTCATGATTTTATCTGTTTGGGTCATTTCCCTTTTTTTTTGAGAAGCATGGCTAGAGGTTTATCAATTTTGTTTATTTCTTCAAAAAACCAACTCTTGGTTTCGTTGATCTGCTCTACAGTTTTTTTAGATTCTATATTGTTTATTTCTGCTCTGATCTTTATTATTTCTCTTCTTCTGCTGGGTTTAGGCTGTCTTTGCTGTTATCCTATTTCCTTTAGGTGTGCTGTTAGATTTTGTATTTGGGATTTTTCTTGTTTCTTGAGATAGGCCCGGACTGCAATGTATTTTCCTCACAGGACTGCCTTCACTGCATCCCAAAGCGTTTGGATTGTTGTATTTTCATTTTCGTTTGTTTCCATATATTTTTTAATTTCTTCTCTAATTGCCTGGATGACCCACTCATTCTTTAGTAGGGTGTTCTTTAACCTCCATGCTTTTGGAGGTTTTCCAGACTTTTTCCTGTGGTTGATTTCAAGCTTCATAGCATTGTGGTCTGAAAGTATGCATGGTATGATTCAATTCTTGTGTACTTATGAAGGGCTGTTTTGTGACCCAGTGTGTGATCTATCTTGGAGAATGTTCCATGTGCACTCGAGAAGAAAGTATATTCTGTTGTTTTGGGATGCAGAGTTCTAAATATATCTGTCAAGTTCATCTGATCCAATGTATCATTCAGGGCCCTTGTTTCTTTATTGACCGTGTGTCTAGATTATCTATCCATTTCTGTAAGTGGAGTGTTAAAGTCCCCTGAAATTACCACATTCTTATCAGTAAGGTTGCTTATGTTTGTGAGTAATTGTCTTATATATCTGGGGGCTCCTGTATTCAGCACTAGACATTTATAATTGTGAGCTCTTCCTGATGGATAGACCCTGTGATTATTATATAATGCCCTTCTTCATCTCTTGTTACAGCCTTTAATTTAAAGTCTAGTTGGTCTGATATAAGTATGGCTACTCCAGCTTTCTTTTGACTTCCAGTGGCATGATAAATAGTTCTCCATCCCCTCACTCTCAATCTGAAGGTGCCCTCAGGTCTAAAATGAGTCTCTTGTAGACAGCAAATAGATGGGTCTTGTTTTTTTTATCCATTCTGATACCCTATGTCTTTTGGTTGGCACATTTAGTCCATTTACATTCAGTGTTATTATAGAAAGATAGGGGTTTAGAATCATTGTGATGTCCGTAGGTTTCATGCTTGTAGTGATGTCTCTGGTACTTTGTCTCACAGGATCCCCCTTAGGATCTCTTGTAGGGCTGGTTTAGTGGTGATGAATTCTTCAGTTTTTGTTTGTTTGGGAAGACCTTTATCTCTCCTTTTATTCTAAATGACAGACTTGCTGGATAAAGGATTCTCGGCTGCATATTTTTTCCATTCATCACATTGAAGATCTCCTGCCATTCCTTTCTGGCCTGCCAAGTTTCAGTAGAGAGATCGGTCACGAGTCTTATAGGTCTCCCTTTATATGTTAGAGCACATTTATCCCTAGCTGCTTTCAGAATTTTCTCTTTATCCTTGTATTTTGCCAGTTTCACTATGATATGTCGTGCAGAAAATTGATTCAAGTTACGTCTGAAGGGAGTTCTCTGTGCCTCTTGGATTTCAATGCCTTTTTCCTTCCCCAGATCAGGGAAGTTCTCAGCTATTATTTCTTCAAGTACACCTTCAGTGCCTTTCCCTCACTCTTCTTCCTCTGGAATACCAATTATGTGTACATTATTTCTCTTTAGTGCATCACTTAGTTCTCTAATTTTCCCCTCATACTCCTGGATTTTTTTATCTCTCTTTTTCTCAGCTTCTCCTTTTTCCATAATTTTATCTTCTAGTTCACCTATTCTCTCCTCTGCCTCTTCAATCCAAGCCGTGGTCGTCTCCATTTTATTTTGCAGCTCATTAATAGCATTTTTTAGCTCTTCCTGGCTGTTCCTTAGTCCCTTGATCTCTGTAGCAATAGATTCTCTGCTGTCCTTTATACTGTTTTCAAGCCCAGCGGTTAATTTTATGACTATTATTCTAAATTCACTTTCTGTTATATTGTTTAAATTGTTTTTGATCAGTTCGTTAGCTGTCGTTATTTCCAGGATGTTTTTTTGAGGGGAATTTCCATTTCGTCATTTTGAATAGTTCCTGGAGTGGTGCGGGACTGCGGGGCACTTCCCCTGTGCTGTCTTGAATAACTCGCGTTGGTGGGTGGGGCCGCAGTCAGACCTGATGTCTGCCCCCAGCCCACCGCTGGGGCCACAGTCAGACTGGTGTGTGCCTTCTCTTCCCCTCTCCTAGGGGCGGGACTCACTGTGGGGTGGCGTGGCCCGTCTGGGCTACTTGCACACTGCCAGGCTTGTGGTGCTGGGGATCTGGCATATTAGCTGGGGTGGATCGACAAGGTGCACGGGGGAGGGAGGGGAAGGCTCGGCTTCGGGAGGGGCCCTGCGGCACTGGGAGAGAGTCAGACCCGCCCGGCGAGATGGATCCGCAGAAGCACAGCATTGGGTGTTTGCGCGGTGCAAGCAAGTTCCCTGGCAGGAACTGGTTCCCTTTGGGATTTTGGCTGGGGGATGGGCGAGGGAGACGGTGCTGGCGAGCGCTTTTGTTTCCCGCCAAGCTGAGCTCTGTCGTCCGGGGCTCAACAACTCTCCCTCCCGTTGTCCTCCAGCCCTCCCATTCTCCGAGCAGAGCTGTTAGCTTATAACCTTCCAGATGTCAAGTCCCAGTTGCTGTCGGAACACACTCCGTCTGGCCCCTCCACTTTTGCCAGCCAGACTCGGGGGCTCTGCTTGGCCGGCGGGCAGTCCCTCCGCCCCGGCTCCCTCCCTCCAGTCCGTGGAGCGCGCACCGCCTCTCTGCCCTTCCTACCCTCTTCTGTGGTCCTCTCGTCTATGCTTGGCTCCAGAGAATCCATTCTGCTGGTCTTCTGGTGGTTTTCTGGGTTATTTAGGCAGGTGTGGGTGGAATCTAAGTGATCAGCAGGACGCGGTGAGCTCAGCGTCCTCCTACGCCGCCATCTTCCAAGAAAACCCAGAATTTCTTTTATAAAAAGATTGTAAATGATAGAAAAACGAGCCAATTAAAATATGCATTAGGTAAATCATAGCATAGGTAGCATAGTACATAGATATGACAAAAATTGTGAAGGTCATTTGCAAAGGACTAGAGTTTGATAAGTATCAGCAGGGATATTATCATTCTGCTACTGAGGCATTTTTCCCCCCCAAAGTCCAAGGATCCTACTATATTATTCCCTAGTTCTCCTGTCTCATCTTCTCTCCTCAATAAAAACAAAGTGTAGGGACTCAGTTATCATTTCTGCTTGTGCTTCCAAAGCAAAACAACAGAAATGTACTGAGCACCTGTTCTCTGTTCCTCTGTCCACATACAGCACATCCTGGCAGGACAAACCTCTGTGTAGACTCCATTCTTCATAGGAAGGGTTTGGCTTGGGTCACCAGCTGGGGTGAAATACATCTCCCTATTTTCGTGGTTGAGCATGAGAGCCCCCACACTTCTCGGAAACTCTGTAGTCCCTTACGAGGTCTCCAGAGTCAACCCTGGGGATCTATGCTGTCCTGTGAGGCAGATCTGCCCATGAATTCCAGGGAGAGGGAGAACTAGGAGGCTGGACTCCCATCTGCTTCTCCTGCCACCATCAGAAGGTGCCATCAACAGAAACTTGTATCCCCTGTCGTCATGGCTTCCTGGCTGGTCCAGATCTCCATGGGAGTCACTGGGGAAAACACCCAGGGGAGCCAGAGGCAGTTGCTGGGGAAGCAGACAGTGGTGACCGACCTGGAGTGGCCTCCATGTGTAGTTATACTGTGGCCCCAGACAAGCACCTCTCAACTTCCCCTTTCCAGGCTCTCTTCAGGACACTCGTCCAGTCCTTTCTGCTGTCATCCTCGGAATGAGAATCCACCTCAGAATGAGAAGGCTTCCTTATTGGTCAGAAGACACTGGCTGGGACTCTTCCATTTTAACCCAACACGTGTCTTTAGCTTTCTATTTCTAGCTGGGGTGAGAGTTTGGTTACTTCCTTCCAGCTCGTTGTGCGAAATGTCCACCTTCCATCCCAGACCTATGCAAACTTCAGTGTTTAAAGCGGTCTCTCGTTCAACTCAGTGAAAATCCATTCACTGAGACACAACTCCATGGTTGATCATCTTGTCGGAGGAGCACTTTAGTAATTTATGAAATCTCCTGATTAACCAAACGCTGGTTTTAACGGTTTGAAGTGGTTTGTGGTGTGTGTGTATGTGTGTGTTTGATGGGGGCTGGAGGTGTTGTCTCCAAAGCTTGTTTCTTGGGAACCTCAGTTAACTGGTCTCTATCTGGTCTCAGAGCAGCATTTCAAGAAATGTTTTATTGAAGGGGATTAAGAGGTACAAACTTCCCGTTATAACATAAATAAGTCACAGGGATGAAAAGCACAACACAGGGACTGTAGTCAATAATACTGGACCACACTTATCGTGATGGATGCTTCATAATGTATATAATTGTTGAATTACTATGTTGTACACCTGAAACTAATTTAATATTACATGTCAATTCTACTTCAAAAATAAAAGAAAATTTAGAAACCATTTCATTCATCCAAAGTTTAGAGCTGGAGGTCGGCTCAGACTTCTTATAGGCACATTTACTACATGACCCTTTCAACATTTAGCTTCAGCTTCTAAATAGATCTGGGCCAATCTGATAGGTTTACAAATACAAAATAAAAATACCCTCTTCTGGATGGAGACTCAATCAACCCAAACCATGGAACCGAAACTATGTACTCTGTGGTTTTTCTCACTGAAACATGATCCCATACTTGGGAGTATATTCATATACATAAAGCTCGATGTCAATTGGCCCAAATGTCGAATATGTTGTTTTTTTTTTAATACAAAGTATCACTTGAGTTTGGCCCTTTCATTTTGTGAAGCTAATACAAGTAACACAAGGCCACGTGAAAGGAATAGAGCAGCGTCGTTTGTTTTTTGTTATGTAATATACACTTCCCATCACAGTAGAAGGCTGATCCCTGGGGAGGGATGAGTCCACCTGCTGAGAGGGTCTGAAGCCAGCACTTGCCCCTTTGTGGCCAGCACCAAATATTGCAATCAGTCAAAGAACCCTTTCCTGCCAAGCCTGGAACAACTTTAAAATACTTCTCGAGCCTTTGATCCAGGCAGCGCAGACCAAATGGTGAGCTTTGGGATGGGATAAAATCTATTTGCCATCTTAACTCTGGTTCTGCTGGATTATAATCTTTCATTGACTTGGTTCTGTTTGCTGACATTCTTCCCCACTGTCCCACATGCTATTTTTCCCTCTGCTCTAATGGATGCTTTCTGGCTTCAGACTAGGTATTCCTAGCACAGAGAATTATCCATCATTCTACCAGCTAATCCTTCTGAATTTACCTACAGAGAGTTTACCACTCTATTTCCCCCCTTCTTCCTAACTTGTTCCTGAAAAAAGCAGACCTGACCTCTTCCCCCAGCCCAGTGTGGGAGCAGGCTGGCTCAGAGAGCTCACCTCCACTGGTTTTATGACAGGTTCATTACCGGTGTGTCTTAGCAACATCCAAAACCGGAGGTCTCGGGACACTGCTAAGCCGTTAACTTGGCCACAGCCTACACCTTGGATTCCATTGCACTCCAGGCTCTGGACCTTTGGTATTTCCATTTACCAAGAATCTGAAGCAGCAGAATTACCTGACTCAATGTCCAAAGAGTCCCCTCAGGGGTAAACAATCTTAGGAGACAGGGATTTATTTTCCTGGTCCTGTAGAACTACCCACCTGCCCTGGGCAATCTGTCCTTCTGGCAAGCTTATGAAAGTCTTCAAAGCTACATTCAAGGTTATTTCTTTATAAAATCCCAATGCTTTATACATACCTCCAAGTGTGAGGTGGTACACTATGATTTTATTTCCTTTCTTGTGTAGTTTTTGTCTTCTTTATTCCTAAAATTTCTAGTTCTTGCAAATCTTCTTTTCATACTGCAATATCTTCTTTATAATTTTCCTCCATGTATTTTTTTTCAAGAGCCTCAGCCAATCCGATATTCTCCATTTTATTAAAGTCACTGTCCTCCCTTCTAGACTGAATCGATTTCCGTTCTGGATGGCATGGCCACCATCCTGGACATTCTTGTACCCTCACCTGGGTGGGGGCCTCTTTTCCTATATTTTGCATTTTCCTCTTTCTTGGGTTACTCTCTTAGTTTGCTAGAGCACGCCCTTCTTTATGTCCTGAAAGGTAGATATGTTTTTAGAGCTCTTGGATGTATGGATTAGGTAAAGGCTGGAAGTGGTTTGACTTCAGTATTTACAACACGCTCTCTGATCTTCCAGCATTCAGTGTTTCTGGTAAGACATCTGCCACCATTCTGAGTACCCTTCCTTTGGGGGGAGGGGACTATTATGCGTTGGATTGTGTGCCCTCAAAGTTATATTGAAGTCTGAACCACCGGTTTGGTGGAATGCGACCTTACCTGGTAATGGAGTCATTGCAGATGTAATTGGCTACAGGAAGATGAGGTCGTCCTGGAGTAGAGTGGCCTTAATGCAATATGATTGGTGTTCTTAGAAGAAGGAAATTTGGGACAAAGAGACACAGAGGGAAGGCCACCATATGAACATGGAGACAGAGACTGGACGTGTACTGCCCCAAACCAAGGAGTTCCTGGACCCCCCCAAAATGGAAAAGGCCAGGATGGGTCGTTCCCTGGAGGCTTTGGAGACTGACCTTGCCGACACCTTGATTTCAGACTTCTGGACTCCAGAATTGTGAGACGAGAAGTTTCTATTGTTTTTAATTAATTAATTAATTAATTAAATTCCAGTACAGCTAACATACAGCATTGTATTAGTTTCAGGTGTAAAATATAATGATTCAACAATTCTATACGTTAACTCAGTGCTCATCATGATATGTGAACTCTGTTTTTAAAAATTTATTTTAAGGGGTGCCTGGGTGGCTCAGTCAGTTAAGCATCCGACTTTGGCTCAGGTCATGATCTCGCGGTTTGTGATTTCGAGCCTCGTGTCGGGCTCTGTGCTGACAGCTCGGAGCCTGGAGCCTACTTCGGCTTCTGTGTCTCCTCTCTCTGTCCCTCCCCAATTTGTGCTCTGTCTCTCTATGTCTCTCAAAAAATAAATAAATGTAAAACAAAATTTTTTTAAATCTATTTTAATTCCAGTATAGTTAGTATCCAGTGTTACGTTAATTCGGGTGTATAATACAGTGTTTCAACAATTCTATACTTTATTCAGTGCTCACCAGGAGAAGTGCGCTCTTAAGCCCTTTCACCTATTTCATCCATCCCTCTCCCCCACCTTCTCTCTGATAACCACCAGTTCTTTACAGTTAAGAGTCTGTTTTTCAGGGCCGCCTGTTACTGAGAAAACAGCTGCCAGAAAAAGCTGCCAGAAAGTGAGGGAGGCAGGAGGGAGCAGGGAGGCACGGGGCAGGTGTTTCAGCTGGATCCTAGGCTCAGCCTGCTCCTCGGAGAGGCTGGCAATGCCCCAGAGCTGGTCCTCCCAGAGGCAAGCATCTCTGTACAAGTCCATCTTTGGCTGGGGTCCGCCCCCTGCTGCCGGTGGGACCTGCATCACCTCCCAGGTGTTTGCAGGTGAAGCCGCTTTTACCAGCTGAGAGCAATTCTCTCTGCGGGGATTCAGCTGGGACTGCTAGCCACTGGCCATGATGAGGATCTGGGCAGAGTACCTCCAGCATCCTTCCTGGTCCACGTTTCCTCTGCCTAGACGTGTTGGCTTTTCACAATGGATTTACTTCATCCATAAACAGCTTTTCCAGCACTCTGGTCGTGATTCCTGGGGAGACTTCAATGAGGAAGGTCAGTGCGATGGACGATAGTTTTCCCCCTGTTGCAATTGGACCCAGACTGCACGGATAGTCATCGCCCCTTCTCTGCCCCCTCTAGATATCCTGTCACTCAGGTAGCACTTCTGCTGGGCCAAGTGGCTTCCTCAGTGGGGTGATGCAGACACCCGACTGTACTCTTTCTGCCCCCATCTTGTACCAGCGCTTCCTCCTTAAGGCTAATGACCTCCATTTGAATGGTCATGCCATGCTCGTCTCCTGGTTACTATTATCAGGAGCTCAAACTGACCAGGCAATAGCCAATGCTTTAGCTTTAGGAGGATCTTACTCTGTTCTTATCTGCACGTATCCCCTCCTCCACTTGGGGAACCTCTAGTCCCACGGAGCTTAAATTTGCAGGGATTGGCAGTCAAATCCCCAAGTGGGTCACTGAGCTGAGTGGGGCCACTCTTACTTCCTCCACTTGGTTTCCAGCCCACGTATTTGAACTACTGGGGACACACGCCACTCAATGGCCACTGGTGTACGTGTACCTCCCATCCTCACAGGGTGTCATCCCCAAGATGGTGTTTTAGCTGCTCCTTCAAGAGGCCATTCCACTGGCATATCTGGCAGGCAGCTATTGGATGGTATGGTACACGGGATACAGTGGGTCTGTCATGTGGGCACCATAACTTCTCTACTACATGGTACGTCTCTTGGCCTGAGGCAGTGTTATGCAGAAGATCCCATGTCAGCAGTTCAGGCACCCCGTGAGCCCTCAGACAGTGATTCTAACCAAGGCCCTGTGGCGTGAAAGGCAAGCTCGTACTCAGCATACATGTCCATCCTGTGGGATGCATATGGAAAAAAGGACAGGATAAATCACTGCCTTTTCCGGACTGGTGGGGACTGAGGTGTGAACAATTATCAAGAGTTTGGGGGTGCCCGGGTGGCTCAGTCGGTTGCGTGCCCAACTCTTGATTTCAACTCAGGTCACGATCTCATGGTTCATGGGATCGAGCCCCACATCGGGCTCTGCGCTGACAGCATGGAGCTTGCTTGGGATTCTGTCTCCCTCTCTCTCTGTCCCTCCTCACACTCTGTCTCTCAAAAATAATTAAACTTAAAAAAAAAAAAAGAGTTTGGGCGGTCCCCTTGAGGTTCTATCAAGGACTCAGCATGAGTCTCTGCCGTTTGCAAGACAGACGTCCAGCGTGCCCGTAGCTGGATCAGGCTCAGTGGGCAGGAGCCCATGCTGTTGGGCCCACGCGTACCTCCATCTCTGCCGCTGAGGCTCCTTTGTTCACGTACACATCTCATAGAACCGGGGTAGCCAGAGGCAGAGGCTGATTGACATGTCCTGGCAAGTCATCCTTTCCCACAGTTGTTGTTTAGTGTTCTTCTGCAGGGTTCTCTCTAGCGGGCTGTGACAGACTTCGTGAAGATTCTCTCCCATAGATTCATCCACATGCCTCATCTCTGGACCTCTTTATCTCCAGTCTTCTAACATTGCTCTTTTTTGGCCCTTGACAAGCCAGCCAAACCATCTGCCCTTGCTACGGATTTGTGTATGTACTTCCTCTGGACACTTTTCTCTCCATGCTAAGTGGACACACTCATCCTGCAGCTTCGTTGATGTATAATACCTCTCCTTATTTAGTGTGTGGAGCACATCCCATCCACTAGAGTCAAGAAGAGATGTGATCCTAGTTACAGGTCTGGTGGCCAGGAGGGGAGGGGGAAGGCGGGGACAGGTCTTGTGGAGGGCAAACACCGTCTTATGAAGACACCAGGACGCACTGAGCATTTAGTAGGGTGGTCAAGCAAGTGGGGGCTCTGTCCTTTAATAAGGAGGTTGGCCCTCTTCCGCAGGCCTAGTGGATCAAGGGAAATCTTTTAGTTCAGCATTTAAAAATGTGTCCCCTACCAATATTCCACCTAAAACCAGTGATGGCCGGTTAATAGCTGGCAGGTGGTCAAGTGTTATCCGTGGCTTCACAGAGCCCCTGGCACCAACTTGTCGAGGCTGAGTTCCTTAGAAGCGGAGCCTGATACAGGGATTCTTGTGCAAGTGATTTATCAAGGGAGTATTCTCAGGAGACGTCTGTCAGGAGGTGAAGGAAGCAGGACAGGGCAAGGAAAGTAGTTGACAAAGGGTAGCTTCCGCTGAAGTGTAAGCACAGCCTATCTCAAGAATGATTGGAACCCTGACGTTTTCTCACCTTGAGGAAAGGGGGACGGGATTTGTGCTCCATGCCAGGCAGCCATCGGCTAATGGCTGTCCTCAGAGGGAAGTCACAGCTTCCCCACACATTTCCAGATGAGGCTGCTCGTGTCGGCTGAGTGAAATTTTCTGGAAAAGGATGCATTTGTGATCATTAGCGACCACTGATTAAAGCAGCTATGGGATGGATGTATTTCCCAGGTAAGGGGGTCTGGGCAAAGGACCAATAGTATCTATCATGGCACTAAAAAGCGTATGTCAAACCCCCCATCTATCCCCATCCCTGCAGGCTGCCACTTCTAATTCTTTTAGTCATTTCTTCTTCTTCTTTTTATTTTAATTTTTTTTTTCTTTTTGAGAGAGAGAGAGAGAGGGAGAAAGAGAGAGAGAGAGAGAGAGAGAGAGAGAGAGAGAGAGAGAGAAGGCGGGGGAGAAGGGCAGAGGGAGAGAGAAAGGGAGAATCTTAAGCAGGCTCCATGCTGAGCGTGGGGCTCCACCCCAGGACCCTGGGATCATGACCTGAGCTGAAATCAAGAGTCAGATGCTCAACTGACTGAGCCACCCAGGCGCCCCTAGTCATTTCTTCTAATAGGTAGCTTCATAATTCTAAATTTTATGTTTATTTATTAGGTCAAATCTTAGGCATTTTCTACTGATTTTTCTCTTATGGTAAGTAAGGAATTGTGCTATTTCTAAGTGTTTCTACCTTATTCTCTCAAGATAGTCATGTCACAGCTTAAATTCAAATTTATATTAAGTGTTTTATTACTATAATTACATAAACACTGTCCACTGCTGAGCCCAGTAGTATGTGCTGATTACACTTATTTCTTTCTTCCTCTCTTTATCTCTTTTTCTTTCTTTCTTTCTTTCTTTCTTTCTTTCTTTCTTTCTTTCTACAAAATTTTAGGGTTTTTTGAGTTAGTAATTGCCTATTTTTTATTTACTTAGTTTCATATGTGTAAAGTGATTGGAACAGTGTCCAGAAAAGCACTATTTATGTGTTTGTTCCTATCATTTGGCTAAGTTTTCCCACACCCTACTGAACTTCCCACGCTGTGAAACCTGTCAAGTTCTCTATCCATTCTACTTTTCTCCTAGAGCCTCCTGGTGCCTCCATCTGTCTATCTTTCCTATCTTTCCTCCATCTTTCCTATCTAATGCTAATCGCTCTGTAAGTGAGCTCCTTAGTATCCCCAGACACCCGCCAGCCATCATCCTTGCGGCTTTCACCCCCACTCTCCTGCAGTAGGTTTTCCATTCTCTGGTTTGCTTCTCTGTTGTGTTGGAATCCTTCCTCCAGCAGCTTCCTGAGGAAGGGTGAGTGAGTGGGATTCGTGTTTTTGAGACTTGACATTTTTTCCACTTTATGCTCACACTTGATTTACAGCCTATGGAGCTGTAGATGTCTCAGGTGTAAATTATTTTCTTAGAATTTGAGGTAGTTAGTCCATTTTCCTAGCTACCTATATTCCAATGGTAAAGTCCAAACCCATGCATCACCCGTACCTTTTTATGTAATTTTTGATGGTTTGTTTTGAGATTTCACAGTGATATATTTTAGTTTGAGACTTTGGACTTTTATAATTCTTTTTATTTTCCTGAAAACTCAGAGAGAATTTGTGTACCTCCATTCTAGGAAATGTTCTTGTATTCTTTTTGTGCGATAATGTCCTCTCTTCTATTTTCTCCGATCTCTCTGGAAATTCTTATTAGTGGGATGTTCCACCTCCTGGATTGATAATTCTAATTTTCTTTTCCTTTCTTTTCTACTGCTGACTGCTTATCTTTTTATCCTACTTTCCGGGAGATTTTCTTGACTTTATTGTCAAGCACTTATTTTGAATCAAGTATTTTTTTGAGTCATCATATTTTTAATTTCTAAGAACACTCACTTATTCTCTGAATGTACTTTCTTATGATTGCGTTTTTCTTGTTTTATGGATTATAATATCCCCCTTTATTTCTCTGAGGATATTAATTACATTTTCTTTGAAGTTTCTTGTGCTCCATGCATTAACTCTGTTGCCTCTGTGTTCTTTGCTCTTTGTTTGTTCTCTTTTATCAAGGACGGTGACTTCTCCAATTTTTAGTAATTCTTCATTGTTTGTTCATATTAACAAGTAAGATGCTTAAAATTGGATGCAACTCCCGAGTACATTGGTGGGCTCCACTGTGGGGCAGCAGAAGGCCAGATGATATTTTCATTAGAGATTTGTAGGTCTTTTCCTGGTATAGGTTTATTTTTTTGTAGGAAGATCTTCAAATCACGGGGCTGTGGATCACCACCCCACCCAGCTATACATAAAGGCTTTCACTTTGAACTTGTTTTCAGTGAAGTACAGAGTCAAAACTCAACTCAGCACTCCAGGAGAATAAACCTAGGGAGCCCTGGAGGGTGGGACAGCGGTTGGGATGGGGACCTAGGGTTCCAAGTTGTTATTTAAAATTTTCACATAGGTATTTGGTTTGCTCCCATCTCCTTTTATCAGCGCCTGGTTTGTTTAACTAAGTAATACCCCTTCTGTTGACGAGCTACCGAGAGCCACAGTACTTTGTTTTCAGTCTTGTTGCATTTGAGTGGAGACAAACCTCTTGTCTGTAAGATATATGAAGACTGTAGATGCAAAACAAGAGCAAAAGGTCCTCCCTCCCAAGACCTTACAGTAACCACACTGCCTGAATCCCCGGGGACATTCCATCATTGCAGTAGCTCAGATTTTTGTTCCCGTCCTTTTCTTTGCACACCAGCTCTACTCTTTATAAACTGTAAAAGGCTGCCGTTATGGACATTAGGTATCCCCACATAACCATCTGGGTTGTGTTCAGTTTGTTCTTCAGTTTGTTTTTATTTGAAGCCTGAGTTTTTGCATGAAGTTGCATGATTGTGGACTTGGCTGTTTTGAGATGAATTTTTTTTTCACTTGTGTTCCGTGCCATATTGTTAAAATGAACCACTGCTATTGCGAGATGGATTTTAACTGACCTATTAAAGATTTCTTCCGAATGGCACTACTTTAGGGACCTTCTAGTATTCTCTTCTATTGTTTGGGCCTTGTGGATCATGCACAGATTTAAAAACAGATCTTGTGGCTGATTTGTCCATTTCTTTCCCTGCTTTTTGTTACATCTGGGACACAGTCTAACTCATCTGATTTAATATGCATTAAAAAATGTCATAACTGGGGCGCCTGAGTGGCTCAGTCGGTTGAGCGTCTGACTTAGGCTCAGGTCACGATCTCGCAGTTCGTGAGTTCGAGCCCCGTGTCGAGCTCTGTGCTGACAGCGCAGAGCCTGGAGCCTGCTTCGAATTCCGTGTCTCCCTGTCTCTCTGCCCCTTCCCCACTCATGCTCTCTCTGTCTCTCAAAAATGAATAAACATTAAAAAAAATGCCATAACTATTAAACACATTCTTTACAGACAGATGAAATAAATTTATCCCAACCAAAAAAATGTGTTTTTTCGACCAGTTTTCTGTATTCAGCTGCCTGCTCCACTCTTCCCTCCTCTGCCAATTTTCATACCCTAGTACTTTCAACTTCTTGGCCTTTCTCTGTTGCAAATTGGGTTGATTCCTTCTTTGCAGGCACTGAAGGCTGAAATGTTCTCTCTGCTAGGTCATTTTTTCCCCCTCTGTGGTCCACTTCAGCATATAGTGTGTTCATATGTCTCTCAGTTTCCTTGAAGAGGAAAAACATTTTTTTTTTTAGTTCTTCTTGTTACTGGAGGACATTTGGGGAAGGAGAAGGCAGCAGAAATGTATTTACTCTGCCATCTTAAAATGAGAAGTTTTCTGTAGAAACTTTTAGAGACTTCTGTTTATTGTGGTGTTTTAAAACGTAACAGTGTGGTGGTAAACTCTTAGACCGCGTTGCTATGTCTCTCTTCTTTCATATTTTCTCTGTTTTTATATTTCTAGATATTATGCTTAAAGGAACCCACATTCCCAATCAGGGATCCCGTGAGAGGGTCACAATGTCTTCGGTTAGAAGGAACACCTCAGATGTTCTGCTCGAAGTGGAGGAATGAGGTTAAGAGGGCAGGTTGCACACCCGGCTGATGGTGCTCACATGGCATGTGTCCGGGGAGGAAGGAAAACGACTTGGGGGTCTGGTTTTCCAGCTCATTCCCATGCTTCCAGGCTTCTATCTTGGTGAATCTTTGTTGCAGCCCCTCCCCTAGCCAGGGGGTGCCCTCCCCTGGCACCCCAGAGTCTTGCACCTCTCCAGAGTTTTGTGTTACAAGATGTAAAATTTTCACGCACGTCTCACACGGGACTGACGTTCCAGGTACCCTGTGAGGTTCTCTGTGCTATTTTCCGGAAGGTGGTGAAATGTCTCAGCTGCTAATGGATTTTCTGCAGATACTATCTTCATTATGGGTTCATCGCTACTGTTTATACTTTTACAATCATAACTTTTAAGAGCACAGGGTCCCAAAGAGACAGTAAGTGGGAAATGCCACTATGTTTTAACTGTATATCTTTGGGAAAGCTATTTAGTATTCCTCTCTACCTCAGTTTTTGAATCTGTAAATTGGTAATAATGGTAAGACTTTCCCTGTAGGATTTTGTGACCGTTAAAGGAACTAATCAGGTAAAGAGTGGTACCTGCTTTATACCGAGCTTTGTAGTAAGCTGACTTGTAGCAACCGTTTGAAATGTCATTCATTATTATTGTAGTGCACTATTAGGATGGAGAGAAGAACCTTATTTCAATGCTCTGTTGCTAACTGGAAGTCCGATTGCCTTTCCTGAGATTCACCTATTTCATGCAGTTGCTTGAGAAATAAATGAGCTAACACAGCAGCATACAGTTGTTATTAGTGGCAGGCAATTAGGAGGTATTTGCTGAAGAAAGACTGTCATGGCGGGGGGGGGGGGGGGGGGGGAGAAAATCCCCAGCCTGCATGTGCGGTGAGCTGCATTTAGGACTGGTTGCTACTCTCTCCTTCTGTGACTCAAGTCAATGAACCTTTCTGAGTCTCAGTTTCCTCATCTGAGAACCTGAACGATAATGGCAGGTACTTAACGATGATGTCTATATGTATTATATATAATAAGGCGTATGTAGGTGTGCACACCCACTTGGGAGCCTGGGAGTCAAGCATTCCAAAAAACAAAACGAGAAGGGAGACACCCACATGCTGTTGTCGCATGGATGCCAGGAAATTCCCCAGTTCTCCAAACTGTTGCATTTTGTGGATGTGGTAACCCAGGCCTCTGTGGCCCAGAACAGCTAATTGGTGCCAGGGTCTCTGACATGCAGTTCTGTGCTCCCTCGTTGGCTCTGGCTCCCTTTTAGTGAGTCCCATCAACAGTCAAAGGCTGCCCATCACTGTCAGAGTGAAGACAGGTCACTTCCTGCCGAGTTGTTTCTTTCCCTGAAGTGCACTAGACATAATTTTGATGAAAAGAAAGGGACAAGAGGCTGCTATCTTTGAGTCTTTGCGTGGAGACCCAGGATTACAAATCAGTGCCTCTGAACCAGGAGAATTCTGCCTTTTGCAGTGTTCCCAAAGATGGGTTTTATTTTTGTAATTTTTCTCAATCGGCGCTAAGCGATGTTCAGGAATGGCGGGTGAGAGAACAAGAGAATGAGCTGGAAATCAAATCTCCAAGCAGCTCCCACCAAACTGCTCTGAAATGCTGCTTATGTTGACTTCTGAGAGATCCCTTCCTCACCTGCCCCATCCCTCTCCCCTCAGACAGACCCGTGCACTGACTTGCTCCATGGAACCTGTTTACAGGGAAGCTAATTATTTTCCATTGTGGAAAAGCCCCTCTTTTGACTTTGCAGCTGGGCTCAGCCTCCTGGGGAAGAATGGATCGGAATTTCGGTGCTCCTGAATGTACATCGCACGGACTAAAAATACTCATAAATTGGTCTTCACTTTCCTAACCAGGCTGGGCTCTAATCGAAAGGCAAATCTTCTGAGAATTCTGGGGGACTATTACTTCCCACGGATGGCATCATCTATAAATAGCAGTGCCTCGCAGGTAGTGAGCTGCTGGCTGGCAAAGCCCTGTGCTTGCATTATTCCAGGGAAGATTGAATGCTGCCAGAGGATTCTGGGAGCAAGAGGGCTGGCTGGGGACGGAGTGCTTGCAGAAGTCACAGGAAGCCTCCCCAGAGTCCATTCTCCATACCAGACCCTCCCACCCTGGGCCGGCACTGGGGAGACAAATATACGTAAGATAAGCTTGAGCTTTTCAGGATCTGATGGTAGAGAGCAGCACCGCCCAACAAAAGTGCAATGAAAGCCATCTATATAATTAAAAAAATTTTTTCTAGCAGCCATATTTAAAAAAGTACAAAGAAACAGGCAAAATGCATTCTAATAATGTACGGCATTTAACCCACTAAATCCAAAATATCATTTCAACATGGAGGCGATATAAAAAAAGGCAAGGGATGGGGGCGCCTGGGTGGCTCAGTTGGTTGAGTATCCAACTTCGGCTCAGGTCATGATCTCATGGCTCATGAGTTTGAGCCCCCCGACAGGCTCTGTGCTGACAGCTCAGAGCCCGGAACTTGCTTCAGATTCTGTCTCCCTCTCTCTCTGCCCCACCCCTGTTCATGCTCTGTCTCTCTCTCTCTCTCACAAATAAACATTAAAAAAACTTATTTTGGGAGAGATGAAGAGACAGAACACGAGCAGGGCAGGGGCAGAGAGAGAGGGAAAGAGAGAGAGAACCCAAAGCAGGCTCTGCACTGTGAGTGCACAGCCTGATGCGGGGATCAAACTCACAAAACCGTGAGATCATGACCTGAGTCTAACCAAGTTGGATGCTTAACCAACTGAGCCACCCAGATGCCCCTAAATTTTTTTTTTAAAAAGGTGAAATATTTCGCATTCTCTTTTTATACCAAGTTTAGGAAAGGTATGTATTTTATGCATTTAGCACATCTCTATTTGGACTCTAACTTTTCATTAGAATGACCCGATTTGTACTGAAGTCTCACAACATTTGCTGGAGACAGAGTGGATTTACGACAACTCAGGTTGTTCCAAACATTCTTAAATGTTTTCTGATAAGTGAGTTGAACGTTGGGTTTTAAATTTGTATTTAAATTAATTAAAATAAAAAAATGTAGTTCTTACAAGAAAAGGGAAGCAAAACTAATGTAAAAGCAGGGAGGGGGACAAAACATAAGAGACTGCTAAAGCTAGAGAACAAACAGGGGGTTCCTGGAGCGGGTGTGTGGGGGGGTGGGCTAAATGGGGAAGGGGCATTAAGGAATCTACTCCTGAACTCATTGTTACACTAGGTGCTAACTTGGATGTAAACTCAAAAATAAAAGATGTCGTTCTTCAGTTGCACCGGCTCCCTTTCAAGTGCTCACCAGCCATGCCTGGCTGGGGCTCACTCCCTGCACGGGTGCAAGGAGAGGCTGGAGCGGGGAACCGCTTGTGTGGGGGCACAGCTGCGTCCTCCCCCGGCCTCCCCGGCGCAGACACGTGCTTTCTCCCTCACTTTGCTCCAGCCACGCTGGTTCTAGACATTTCTCATATTCCAAGCTCACAAGCTCTTTGCCACCTCAGACCTTTGCATACACTGTGCTCTGGGCCCACGCTCGTCTTGCCGTCTCCACCTCCCACGCCTTCCTTCTGCCTCTCAGCCGCTCCTCGGGCGATGTGGCTTGTCCCGGCCCCCCCAGGCCAGGTCCCCTTTACAGATGATTCTCAGCACCTGCTTCCTCCTCCCTCTGGCTCATTTTCACTTCACAAGCCCAGTGACTGCCTCCTGCCAAGGGCCAGGACCTGTTCTTGTGCTTGGGACACCTTCAGGAGATGAAAGGGACAAAAATCCCCACCCCCATGGAGCTTAGGTTCTATAGGGGGAGACAGAGAACAAACAGTACATATAATAAATGAAGGTGTATGTGATCTATGATTGGAGGAAGTGCGGGGTGCTGTATTTAAAACAGCAAGGAAAGGAGGAAGGGGAAGGCGGAGGGAGGGCCGGTGGGCACAGTGGAAGATGGCTGAGCTCACGTGAAGGAGGTGAGGGAGGAACCAGCGCTGAAGGGCTGGGTGGGAGGGCTTCTGGCATGTTCCAGGGGCAGCCGGAGGCCCTTGAGAGCCAACCAGAGAAGCATGGCTGGAGACGGGTCATGAGAGGCCTCTGAGCCCTGGTGGTGACGTGGGTCTTCTCAAGTCGGGTGAAGACCACGGGGCTGGGGGGCGGGGTGGGGGGGGGGTTTGAGCACATGGACAGTTCCCACTGCAGGGTTCATTCATTATTTCCCCCTCCAGCCTCGGACTCTGCAAGGGGGTTGCTGGGTACCCCTGTCTTGTTCGCCGTTTTCATTCCTTAGCTCAGGCTGACGTACAGGAAGAACACTCAGAAAATATTTGCTGTGGTCGTTGAAGGTTTTTCTTCTAAACTGTGAAGCGCCATCTACAGGTGAGGAGTGGTGGTCCTCCTGTCCGTGCCAGTCTACAGAGACTCCAAGAGCTGAACACGAAGGGTCATTGCAGCGCCCCTGAGGTGCAGTTGGGTGGATTTAGAACCTCCGGGGGAGTAGAAAGGACCGGATGAGATGGTGAACAACAGGAAATGAAAGCTGTCAAGTGGCGTCAGCCTCACACTTGGGGAACAAACTTATTTCTGCCCCAGAAGCAGTGGAGCAGGGCAATGCAGCGGGAAGAACACAGGCTTTGCTGTCCCAGCAGTTGGGTTTAAATCCCGGCTCGGCCGTTGACAAGCTGTGTGACCAGGCGCAAGTTACTTCCCCTCTCTGAGCTCCAATTTTTTCCTCCGTGGAAAGGGCTAGAGGCCCATTTCATAAAGCCGCTGATGGCGCGTCTCACAGGCCCCACGTGCCTGGTAATTCTGGAGTTAGGTACCGTGTGGGACGCCACCTGCGTCCCCCAGCAGACGCTCTCGGCCTCTCTGTCCCGCCCATGCTCTGCACCAGCAGCACAAACCAGCTTGGTTTCCAGCAGCTGCAACCCAGCGTGGCTTTCTGCCTCTTGCTTTCTTTCTTGGTCCTTCTCTGGAAAGCCTGCGATCCCCTGCTCGAGCTGACACGGGCAGGCGAGGTGTCCCCTTTGAAGTTGTCTGTGATGAACAGGAGAGGAGCCAATGGTGGTCACGCACCAGAGGCCCTGAGTGGCGGTCAGTTTGGTGACAAGCCTTGTAACAGCTTCTCCTCCTCCTGACTTTCATCCCGGGGCTAGTTACCTGGGGCTGCCATAGAAAACTGTGCAGGGCCACAAACCAGGTGATGGAAAGCCACAGACGTATGTTCCCTCAGAGGCTGAAGGCCACAGGTCTGAAACCAAGGGTGTCGCCAGGGCTAAGCTCTGTCTGAAGGCGCTCAGAGTGGATCTTTCTTTTTCTTTTCCTGCTTCCGGTGGTTCCCGGGGTTCCTTGTCATTTCGGTGTCAGCCTCCCTCTTCACCTGCTGTTCGCGCTGTGCCTCTCAAATTTCCCTTTCCTTTCTTGTATAAGACACCAGTCAGCAGATTTCGGGCCCACCTTAAACCCTCGAGGAACTTAACCTGATTACATCTGCAAAGGCCTTATGTCCAAATAAGGTCACGGCACAGGCACGGGGGTTAGGACTTAGATGTGTCTTTTTGGAGAACACAGTCCCGCCCGCTGCACCCCCCTGGCCCCTTATCCATTCTCCTCGGAATTAACTGAATGCATTTGAGTTGTTGTCTTGGGCTCTGCTTCTGGGGACCCCAGGCCCTGGCATTTAGGCTGAGGAGATTCCAGGTTTTCTCAAATGGACCACGGAAGACAGATTGCGTCTATGTTGGTGTGCAGTTAAGGCCAAACTAACGGGAATGACAGAAAACAGTTTTCGTTCATTATAGATTCGTGCAGCAAGTATTTATTGAGCAGTTACTGTGTAACATGCACCATTCTAAACTCTGGGGATATAATGATGAACAAGGAAGGATCAGCAACCCTTAGCCTTTTGAAGAAAAATTTCTCAGCATAAATGGTGCAGACTTCTTTAGGTGGCAGTGGGCTCGTTGTGGACATCATCCAGGGAATTCAGGCATAAGCAGGTCTTCATTGGCCTTTGTTCCTCATACCTCTGTTTTTGCTTCTTTGTTTTAAACCGCTGCGAGAGTAGGGTAAGTGGGTGTCTCGGAAGGAATTCCCAGTAAGAATCCTTTGTTTCAAAATATCTTCCTTTCTTTGCCAAGTTCCCAGAAATATTACCATTATTGTATTCTTCTTTAAGGTCTAAAAGATGTTTAGGCAATCAGGAAGCTTTTCTAAAGGCAAATGTTTCCTGTAGATGTTGGCGGGGGGTGGGTGGATAGAGGGCTTCCTCTTCTTGGTTCCTCTCCGGCATGTCAAGCACAGGGAATGGTCCTCGTGGAAGCTCGCTGAAGAGCCGGGCTTGCAGCCCGAGAAATTTCCTCTCACCTCCTTCCCTTCAGAGCAGTGGCCGTTTAGTGGTGGTGTGGTGCCTGAAGTTTGCTTCTCTAACAGTTCTAATCACAATACACTTTCTGCATAACATGTCTAGACTGGGTGTGTTTGTTATAACTAAATGCAGATGGAAAGAGACGTACAGTCTAACCTGAATTGAAGGATGGAGGAAAGGAAGGCTTCATGGAGGAGGTGATGTGAGTAGAATCCTGGCAGTTGAGTAGGTATTGGCAAAGGAAAGGAGGTGGGAAGATGTTCTAGGCAGAGAAGGATGAATGAACCAATGCTGGGGACTAGCAGAGAACACGGAGTGTGGCGTGGATATTGCCTATCAGTTCAGTTGTATTAGAGCGTAAAGGACGAGACAGAAACGGTAAGATATGAGCCTAGTAGAGCAGGAAGGAGAAGGATCATGAGCCCCATCATTTGGGGCTTGGGTCCTTCTACTAGGTAATTTCTATGGTGTCTAGAGTGAGCTGGCAACTCCCATATATGGAAAGGAGTCCGTTGGCTTCTATTCTGGAACAGACCCACACCCACAGTGGCACAGAGACCTCAGTGTAGCTAGAACTCACCTATGGGCTGGAGATTTGAAATTCAGTATGCTTCCTGACACTCCTCCCTATGCCAGGGTTGATAATGGTCCCCGGAAATTTCAGAGACCAATCAGTGCATGACAAGATTCAAGAGCAGGAAGCAACCAGAAGACTTCACTTTTCATAAATGGAAACTGAGTCTCAGACAAAAGAATTGACTTATCCAAAGCCATGCAGCACTGGGGACCCAGGTCTCCCAATTTTTAGTGGTCTTTCTTTCCTGCTGTTTGTATTTCTGGCATCATTGTGGTTCTCTTCTAATCCTCATGGCCTTAGGAGATAATTCTGAAGAAAAAGGTCAGGAACATCTGTTCATCCACAGATCTGGAGTGAGGGATATGTCTGACCCCCTTCCCACTGTCTGCCTCCTTCCATCTGCCCTCACTGACTGATCAGGGGATAGCTCCAGTTAGCCTCCTAAAAAGGGCAGCATAGGGCAGAATGCAACTCAACTTCTCTCTGTGCTATTGTCAACAAGTCAATGAGAACCAGTCCAATGGCAAACTGCCTTTCTTAATTCTTCCTGAAAAAAAAGGGGGGAGGGGACAAAAAGAGTTTTTAAGAGATACATGGACCCCTGGGAAATCATCTTCCTCATGTCTCACTTTGAACTTTGATCATTTATAAGGACCTAAAAAGCTATGGCAAGAGAAAAAAACCTCTGAGATGAACTTGATATTTCATGAGCACCTGCTATAGGTGAGGGCTTGGGGAGCTCTTGGAGCTGAAGGGGACAAAGGAGAGTAAGACAAAGAGGTATTAGCTATGGGGATCATGATAACCTTGCTCAATGCAGGGATTAGGACTGATGGGGAAGAAAGAGATCTCTGAAGATGTTATTGCCTGGCTATCAGTCATGTGGACCTCTCCCTCCTCCTTCTGTTGACCCAGTTGCTTAAGATATAGTTACTTTGGACCCATCAATCACATCTCAATTCTGAGGAAACATCCTGATTTTGTGATAAGGATTTAATCTTATCGTATTTTAGGCTCAGATATCTCTAATCCTTCCCACTCTTCCTTCCTTGTTCTCTCTCTTCCTTATTTCCATCCATCAGTCCGTCCATCCATCCATCCATCCATCCATCCATCATTCTTTGCCATTAGACATTCATTGCACCTGTGTGGCATGCCACACGTGTGTGTGTCTATCTATTACAAGAGAAGCATGGTATGTCCAAGGACTAGCGCCCCCAGGACCAGTTGCACCTGAGTTAGATTCTGGCTCCCTCATTCACAGCTCTGTAAAATTGGGCAAGTTATTTAGCAATGAGCAAGACATAGAGTAAGACTGTGAGATTCTGCTTTCTTCCCTCCCTGCCTTAATTCCTTTGGAAAATAGTCTGAAGAACTTGAGGTGGTATCATCTTCTTGCTTGGGTAGAGATGCCAGCTGACTGGGGACAGGAGGGCCAGCTGGCCGGAGGGGGAATCCGATGAGGGAGAGGTGAGGAAGGGGGATGGTCACACAGTCTGGGCATGCTGATTCTCGGAGGTGGGTGAAGTTTGGCCAAGAAGCTCACTGTGGATGTCCTAAAATGGCAAGTCCTTCTCATTCTGCCTCCAAGACATGCTACAGTGCGGGAAAGCCTACAGATGGAGTCCCAGTCATTCAAAGAAAGGAAAGGGGCCAGAAATTGGTAAAATAGCTGGGCTGCATCAAACAGCCAGAGCAAATACACATGCTCCTCAGGAACCACTGCAGAGCCGCCTCTTTGTGGGAAGGGCACAGTTGAAGCCCCTTTTTTATTTCCTTTCCTTTGGCCAACTGAGTATCTCCTCATAATTGAAGATGGAGCTGTTATTTGCTGAGAGTGTCAGGCACTTTATATGCCCTGATCGTATTTGTTTCTGTCTTTGCAATAACCCCAAGGCAGGTATTATTGTTTGCATTTTACTGATCAGGAAACTGAAGTTAATAGCCACCCACTCAGTTAGCCAGGTTTGAATCCAGGTCTGTCTTACTGCACAGCCTGTGCTCTTTTAATTCATTTGTTCATCCATTCATTCACTCCGAGGGTTAAGGAAGACACAAATGTCCTGCTTCCATGGAACTTTCTTTATAGTAGGACAGGTGAACAGACATTAAACAAAAAGCATAGAAACATAGAAGTCAGGGCTGGGAGTAGCCTTATCTGCCATTTCATCCCATAAAATATCACATTTCTATGTAAGGCTTTGTAATGAACAATTGTCGTATGATATTCAGAAGGGACTTGTGAAGTAGGAAAGTCTATATTTTCCCCCCGATTACCCAGCTAACAAAGCAGTAACAGAAAGATTCTCCTCCACCGACCTTTGACCTTTTCAGGGCAGTTCTTTGCTGTTACAATTCCTTTCCTACTGGGCAGGGTCTGCACTTACATATTGTGCCTGGCAAAATTACACCAAGTTCGTAGATACAGAGAACAGACTGACTGTATCTATGATTTCAAGAAGTGCGGGGTGGGGGATGAAAGAAACAGGCGAGCTGGTTTCTTTTTATTTATTTTTAATTATTTAGCTTGAATAAATTGCACACAAAATTTTGGAAAGTAAATATAGAGTAGGGACTCTTGAACAAAGTATAAGAGAAACCACATGCTAATCCTAAAGGAATTATCTCATTGTCTTTTCTCCTGTTGATGAATATGACGAGTCCACGTAAGACTAACCTCCACTTCTATTTCCTAGAGACCATACTCCCTTGCACATTTCTCAAATTCCTCTTCTTTCCGAAACCATCAATTTTACCTGTTCAGTTGGATCGCTCACATCAGCATCAACTAGGCTATGATTTTTGCCACCTTAAAAAAAATCCTTTCCTAAATCTATATTCTCTTCCAGCCACTGACCCTTCTTTCTGATTTCAAAAAAGAAATCAACCCTGTTTAGTGCACACACATTTAGGATTCACCAGTTTCACTTTATGTAATGTCCCTTTTATCCCTAATATTTTCCCCTGTTTTGAAGTTGCCTGATATTAGTCAGATATTTGTCTGGTATTAATGTAGCCACGATATATTTGTATATTTGTACGGTATATATTTTTCATCCTTTTAACAATAATTTTCAAAGTAAGGTTCTTTTTGTAGACAGCATATAGTTGGGTTTTGCTTTTAGAATCGATCCGATAAAATCTGTTTTTAAGTTGTGTGTTTAGACCATTTTTTTTTTAATTTTTTTTTAACGTTTATTTATTTTTGAGACAGAGAGAGACAGAGTATGAACAGGGGAGGAGCAGAGAGAGAGGGAGACACAGAATCCGAAACAGGCTCCAGGCTCTGAGCTGTCAGCACAGGGCCGACGCGGGGCTCGAACTCACGGACCGTGAGATCATGACCTGAGCTGAAGTCGGACGCTTAACCGACTGAGCCACCCATGCGCCCCTAGACCATTTATGTTGACATAATTGTTGATACGGTTGAATTTAAATCTGATAGTTGTTTTCTGCTCCATCTATTCTTTGTTCTTTTTCTCTGTCTCCTTTTGCATGAATTGAGAATCTTTTGTGTTTCCATTTTATTTGCACTGTTGGCTTATTATTAAAATCTTTTAAAAAATGTTTTAGTGATTGCCCTGGTACTTGAAATATACACCCTTAATTTATCACGGAATAATTTCAAATAATATATTTCTTCACATATTGTGTTAAAATCTTAAAACAATTATCCATCTCATATTTTGTGCTGTTTTGTCACATATTTCACTTTTACATGGGCTATAAACACACTATACATGGCTGCTAATTTTGCTGTAGATAATCAGTCATCTTTTGAGCTAGTGAATTGGAAAAATATCCTTTTATTTGCCTTTATTTAACAATCTCTAAGCTTTCCATTTCATGTATATGCAAATTTATGTCAGATATATGTATATGTATATGTATAGATAGAGAGATATAGATATAGGTATAGGTATAGATATATCTTTTGTCTGATGTATTTCCTTTTACATTTCTTGTAGCACAAATCCCCTGGTAATGGATTCTTTTAGCTTTTTTTTTTTTTAATTAAAAAAAATTTTTTTAATGTGTATTTATATTTGAGAGAGGGAGACAGACAGAGCGTGAGAAGGGGACGGGGGTTCAGAGAGAGAGGGAGACACAGAATCTGAAGCAGGCTCCAGGCTCTGAGCTGTCAGCACAGAGCTTGACACAGGGCTTGAACCCACGAGTCGTGAGATCATGACTTGAGCCAAAGTCAGACGCCCAACCGACTGAGCCACCCAGGAGCCCCTTAGCTTTCATTTTTATTAAGAAATCCTTATTTCACCTTCACTGTTGAAAAATATTTCCACTAGGTATAGAATTCTGGGTTAACAGATTTCTTTTATTCACTGAGTATTTTAAAAGGGTCATTCCATTGCCTTCTGGATTTCATAGTTTTTGATGAGAAGTTGGCTGTAATTTATATCTACTTCTCTTTATATAATTTGTCTTTTTTTCTCTTTATATTTGGTTTTCAGCAGCTTGAATGTGATAAGCATGGTTTTTTAAGAAAACATTTACATTTTGGGGCTTCTCTGAGCTTGTTAGACCTATGACTTGATATAATTCACTATTTTGAGAAAGTTCTTGCTGATTATCTCTCCTAACATTTTAAATATTCTCTTCTTTCATTCTTCTACATCAGGAACTTTATCACACAAATATTAGACCATTTGATATTGTGCTATAGATCTTGGATGAGTTGATATGCTTTTATTTTTTATTCACTCTTTTCTTTGTGTTTCTGTTTGGGTAATTTCTATTGACCTAACTTCAGGTTCACTGATTTTTTTTTTCTCTTAGCTATTTAAGTGCACTAATGAGCCTATCAAGAATATTCTTCAGATATTTTACTGTGTTTTCTTTTCATTTATAGCATTTCAGTTAGACCCTTTATTATAGTTTTATTCTCTCTGCTGAAATTTCCCAGCCATCATGTATATTGCCCAGTTTTCCCACTAGAGCCTTTCACATATTAATGAAACAATTTTAAATATCCTGATGGTTATATCTGGCTCACCTCTGAGTCTAGTTTTGTTCATTAATATGCCTCATGAGAGTTGGCTGTTTTTATGTGTTGTGTGTGTGTGTGTGTGTGTGTGTGTGTGTGTGTGTCTTAAGTTTTGGTTGAACACCAGACATTCAGTGTAGCATAGGAGGAACAAATTTAAATAGTGTTTATGCTTAAGAATGGTCATGTCTTTTCTGCTAAGCCCTGGGTGTGTGGTATTGAGTTAATACAGTCAGGAGTTGTTGCTATGGTTACCTTCAAGGAACGAGTGGTTTCAAATTCCTCAGATATTAGTTTGTACTTAGGTTGGCATCTGGGATCCTGGAAGGTTTTTCTCAGTGTTCCTGTTGTATCATTAGATGTTGGCTTACCCTGCATGCTTATGTGATGAGGTCTCTTTTCATGTGTTTGTCTTTTCCACAATGCTAGATTGCTGTTGTTTGTTACTCAGTGTTGGTTAGTCTGCTGGTGGATAGTGGGCCTATTATCTAGGCCCAGTAGGTTTTATATCCTGTGGACCTGGCTTTCTGGGTCAGGCTTTCTCACCTACCTGCTCTTCCTCCCCATGGCAGCCAGACTCTGCCTGTTGTCTTTGGTGATTCTTCTGTGTCCATTTTCTGCTTTTTCCTCAGTGGTTGGTGGTCTCCAGTTGCATTGGTATAGGATCCTGGGCTCAGGACTATTTTCTGCCCCTTTCCCATGGTAGAAGTTGTACTACTTAATCTTTGTCAAGCAACAGAATGTCTTCATCTGTGCCCTGGGGCCCCAGGCTTGCTGTCTTTCTCGAAGGATCTCAAGGCTTTGGTTCATGGAAGACCTTGGGTGGAGTTTGGTTCATGGGTGGAGTTTTATGTCTTTCCCTTAAGGCAGTTGCCCTCTTCCTCCCACAAGACACCATGGAGGAAGGCTTTCTCCTATCTCGTGTCCTTATTCCAATCTTTCTGTGAATACCCATTGAATGTCTATGGAGAAAACCCTGAAAGTGGGTGCAAACTCCTCTTTTATTTGTGGTTTCCAGTGTTTTATACTCTCAAACTAGCTCACATTGAATCTTTAGCAATTTGTTAGACTTTTTAGCTGCTTGTATGGTGCCCAGAATCTCTTCCTTCTGTGGTCTGCCATAGGTAAACTAGGTTTTAAGGTTTTTCTTTTTAGATTTCAGGTTACTTGTTAGCCCCGTGCCTTCAGCTGTCTGATAGTTCAAGCAAAGTAATAATTTTGTAGTTTACCCCACTTTTTCTTGTCGTTAAGATTGAAGTGATGTTCTTCTTAGCTTTTTACATTCTAGACCTGAATTCTCTGATTGTTTTTATAGTGAAGCAATTAGAAAAGGATGTCTATATTCATAATCTCCACAGCATCTTCCTTTGTTCATTCTTGAATCCACTTTACTAAGGCTTGTACCCTTATTTCCCCACCATAATTTTTTTCAAGGTCACTAGTGAACTCTGTACTGTTACTTCTTGTCCTCATCTTATTTCATTTATCAGCATTATTTTGCACAGATGATCTCTCACTACTTCCTCAGTGAAATACTTTAACTTGGCTTCTAGAACACCACACTCTCTTGGATTTCCTCCTACATCAGTGGCTGCTCCTTGAACACCTTTTTGAGTTCATTCTCTTTTCCTGACCTCTAAACATTGAGTATCCAAGGCTCACTTTCTGGACCTCTTTTCTTCTTTAACTATACTTATATTCTTTTCGTGATCTCATTTAGTCTCAGGGTTTTAAATATCATCTATCCACTGACAACCTCCCCTGATCTCCAAATTTATATACTACTAGACATCTAATTTGAATGCCTAAGAGACATCTTAATTTAACATGTCTAAAACCAGATCTTCCCCCAACAAACCTGTTCATCCTCCAGACTTCCCAAACTTAGTAAATGTATTCTCAATAGAAGTCCTTCTATTTGCTCAGACCAAAAACCTTAAAATCATCTCAATACCTCCTTTCAGATCCCATACAGTGAATCTTGACTATACCTTCAGCATATATCCAGAACTAACCACTTCTCACAGCCTCCACTGTTACCGCCCTCACTGATGCCACAATCATCTTTGGACTGTAGTATCAGAACTCTAGGTTTTTTCCTTGCCTGCTTTTCCTATCTAGTCTATAGCTGCTTTAGTCAGCATGAAAAAAGCAATAGCAATTATAACTAGTAATGTGATATTGGGCAAGTCATAACCTTTCTATGTCTCATTTTCTCCTTTGCAAAATAGAAATGTGGGCAGAATTCTAAAGATGTCTTCCCAAAGTTTCAGTTTCCTAGTTATCCAATAAAATATTAATCTAGGTATTTCTATGAAGGAGTTTTGCAGGAATTAATGTCCCCAAAATCAGTTGACGTTAAGATATGAACATTAACTGGGTGGGCCTTACTTAATCAGTTAGGCTATTTATTTATTTATTTTTAAATTTTATTTTAGAGAGAGAAAGCATGACTGAGCAAGTAGAGGAGAGAGAGAGAGAGAGAGAGAGAGAGAGAGAGAGAGAGAGAATATGTTAAGCAGGCTCCACACTCAGCCTGGAGCCCAATGTGGGGCTTGATTCCATGACCCTGGGATCATGTCCTGAGCCAATATCAGGAGTCAGATGCTCAACGGACTGAGCCACTCAGGCACCCCAGTTAGGCCCTTGAAAAGCAGAAAGTTTTCTCCAGCAGTGCAGTCATTCAGAGATTTGAAGCATGGGGGGAATTTGATGTGCCATTGCTGGCTTTGAAGATGGAGGGGGCCAGACATGAGCACTACTTGGAACCTTTAGGAGCTGAGAGTTAGTCTGCAAGAAAATGGAGACCTCCTGGGGCGCCTGGGTGGCGCAGTCGGTTGGGCGTCCGACTTCAGCCAGGTCACGATCTCGCGGTCCGTGAGTTCGAGCCCCGCGTCAGGCTCTGGGCTGATGGCTCGGAGCCTGGAGCCTGTTTCCGATTCTGTGTCTCCCTCTCTCTCTGCCCCTCCCCCGTTCATGCTCTGTCTCTCTCTGTCCCCAAAATAAAAATAAACGTTGAAAAAAAAAAATTAAAAAAAAAAAATTTGAAAATGGAGACCTCCTTCCAACAGCCACAAGAAACTGAATCACCAATAACCTTAATGAACTTGGAAGTGACTGCCTTCCTTGAACCTCCAAATAAGATCTCAGTGTGGCCCATGTGTTGATTTTAGCCTCCTGAGAACCTAAGAGAGCTCAAGTGAGCTGGCCTGGAATTATGACCCACGGAACTGTGAGATGTGGGTGTGCTGTTTTAAGCCACTCTTTTTGAAGTAATTGTTATGCAACAGTAGAAAACTGATGGTAAGAATGAGAAACGTTCTTTTCGTGATAATTACTCATTTTCAGAGATAAGTCTGATCATGTCAGTCGTCCTTTAAGAAAACTGCTCACCATATCATATTGAATAAAAGCCAAAGATGTTACGGGGTTCTGTAAAGCCCTCCTTCATCTTACTCTTTCACCTCTTTGGCTTAATTTACTACTTTCCCTCCAATTCACTCATCTTTGCCCAGATTAGAATCCATGCCCCGGGATGTTTACACTTGCCTTTACTACACCCAGAGCATTCTTCTCCTAGATATCTTCATGGCTCCTCCCTCAGCTATCTCAGACCTTTGAGCAGGAATCTGTGCTTGATGTGTTCTGTTAGCTCATGAGTTGTCAAAAATCTTTAGTCCTGATCTCTTCAAATACTGCCTTTAACTGATTTTCTCTGCCCTCTCTTTCTGAGACTTTAATTAGTGTTAAATATTTTGATCATGTGTCAGATGTATTGTATCCTAACTTCTGTGCTTTACACCTTTTGGTCTTACTATGATTTAGTCTGAATATTTTCTGCTGATCTATCTTGTAGTTCTTTCATCTTTTCTTCTCTTTTGCCTCATTTTCTGTTAAATGAACCCATTAAACACTTAAATTTAGATACCGTATTTTCAGTTTTAGAGTTTCCATTGATTCTTTTAAAAAAATACTTACCAGTTTTCCAGTCAAATTTCCATTTTAGTCATTTATTTTCTAGTACACGTTAATCAGTTGTTTAAAAATTCCCTTCTGGGTCTCTTTTGGTTCTGTTTCTGTTGCCTGCTTTTTTCTCTTGGTGTTGGTTATTTGATTCTGTCTCCTGGTATGCCTAGTAAATTTCGCAGAATTCCAGCCATTATGTATGAGAAAAGTGTAGAACTAACATGAGACTCTGGGATGAAGTTATCTTCTGGCAGGAATTTAGGGTTTGGGAGGATAATAATGAACCAGTCTGGAATTGAGCTGAATTGAAGCTGTGTCTTCAGTCTTTGTGGAAGATGATAAATATCCGGTTTGCCCTTATTTGGGGCGTGTAGAACCTCAGTGGTCCCAGCTTAAAGCCTGTGGTATTTACCATGTCCTTTCCTCTGTGACATGCCCTGAATTGCAATTTTTTGCTTCCACAGCCCTTTGAGATGGCTGAAGTCTCAGCCTTTTACCAGTTTCTCCTCAGTTTCTTAGCCTCTTGGTCACCATTTACTAATCAGTAAATACCTCAAGTGAAGACAGAATCTAGGGCTCACTATTCTGTGCTTCTCTTATCCTTGAGATCTTGATCCTTTAAGTTAAATAGCTCTTTAATTCCTTCAAGCAGAATATTTAGAAGATTTACCTGGTTTTTTTTTTTTTTTCCTTGTCTTCAGGACGAGGTTTGGTATGATCCAAGCTAGCTAGGCTATAGCTGGAAATGGCAGAAATGTCACCTTCGTTATGACACCTTTCCTGACACCCTGTAAAAATTGCAACCTGTCACCTTCCCTCCCCTATTCTGACACTCCAGTTTCTCTTCTCTGCATTTTTTTTCCTGTGTAACATTTATCAGTATTTTATATGCCATATTTGTTTATTATTTATGTGTATTCTCCACAAATATAAGCTCTAAGAGAGAAGAGATTTATATATATTTTTCTTCCATTCCATTCTCCCTAGCCCCTAGAACAATGCTTGGAACAAAAGGTAATTAATCAGCCAAATTAAAAAAATTTGGTTAATGAGTGAGAAAATAAATGAATGAAGGAATAATGTTTTAAGTTTGGTTTAGATAGTTTTTGGTGGTAGAGACAAAAGAAACTGTGATCGATTGAAATGCTCTTATTATCTGTTAGAAGAAAGGATACCCATTATTAAAGAAGTATAAACTTACTTCCTGTCACAATATTCTTAAGGGAATTTATTACCTGATACTGTTTGTGAAAGCCTTTTAATGATATAATAAATAGTACATTAAATAGTACTTTCATAGTAAATGCAGAAGTGATTTTGGTTCAATTCTTTTGGTTCAATTATCAATAAAAATTGAGAGAAACTAATTTAAGCCATAAAGGTAAGGACTGAAAAAAAAACCCAAGGTAATTATAATGGCAACATTTGTATTTTATAGGTAATTCTCAGAAATGTAATGATTGAATCCAGTAACATCAGCAACCATAAAATGTAGCAGTGACAAAGGGCAGGTTAATTGCCTGTCTGAGCCTCAGTGTTTTTCTTTCTTTCTTTTTTTTGTTTAAAGGGTAACAATAGGAACCTTACTCTTTCCATAAGAATTGTAGTGAATATCAAAGATAGAATTCAAAATGCTAGCTAACTGACAGCTGAATCAGTTTTCCACCTATGACAAAATTCTTTTAAGAGCATTTTCACACTCACATAAGCAGTCTGTGATGCAAATATTATCATCACTCTGTTTTCCAGATGAGGAAACCAAATACAAGAGTCCCAGTTGGCATAGCCAACAAGCAGCTGAGATATAACTCATCCCTTTGTCTTTTGATTCATGTGCTCTGTCTCCAGAACCATATTGTCTCTCCAAAGGAAGGATCCTCAAGTGGTAGAAACTCAGATATCAGGGCAGACATAGGGTCTGGTAGCCTTTCTAACGCGCCTGTGGTTACCTCACATTGACCGGATCGTCTACTGTTGGAGATGTGGAAGTGGATAAAATTCCCAAGAGCTGGTTCCACTTCAATACTAAACTCCAAGTTCTTGGGACCGGACAAATTCTCCAAGTTATGAGAAATCCAGGCAACTTCAATTTTTTCTTAGGTATGAGGAAAAACATTTCATTTTTTCCCCTTAAAAATCAATATTTGGTCCTTATCTGGAGCTGCATATAAATCCCCTCTTAATGTCTGATTCAATAAATTGACTCTATCCTACAAACTTTGGGATGGCCTCAGGCTACCAGAGTGTGAGAAATGCCTTCACGAATATCAAAGACACAGTAATTGTATCTCTCTAAATGTTAAGACTAAAATAGCTACTACCTTGGGGGAAGAGACTTCCTTGCTCTCCTGTCTCCTTGCTAGAGGCCATGGTGCTACCTTGGGCTAATGGACTCGTCTTTTCCTGGAAGGAAATGGGAGGTCGTGTAGGCCTAGAGCCTTCCAGGAAGATTTTGAGCTCAGGATGTGAGACAGCACATACTTAGAGTTTTCTGTAACACTCAGGACCTCATCCATTGGCATTTTATCTCTTGTCCTAAGGTCTAAGAAACTGCGAGCAGATGAAACATTTATTTTATGGTCTAAAAGATTGGCCAGTATCTTAGACAAGCCAATTCCTTAGGAAAAAAAAAAATATGCCAAGAAAATGCAATTACATTTAGCTGGAGCTAAAACCCCACACAATGCAATAATGATACCAGCATTTATTTTTCATCTTCCTTTGTGCCAAATACCACATGTGCGTTTTGTAGCCATTATTTCATTTATGTCCCGTAGTTTCTATACAAACCTTCTGTTTGCAAATTAAGAACAGAGACTTTAGAGGGTAAGTAACTTGTCCTATGGACCCATGTTAAGTGAATCCTAGAGTTGAGATGTGAATCCTTATTGTCTCTGATTTCATACGTATCACTCTTTCCCTTCACCATTATTATCATTATTTATTGGTAGTAGTGATCATTAGTACCTTATCTCTTGTGACAGGTGGCCTTTAAGATGGCCCCAGTCATTTCTGCCTCATGGTGACTGTGGGCTGGACCCAGTGACTAACTTTTAACAAATGAAATACAGCAGAATTATGGATGTTACTTCTGAGATTGGGTTACGAAGAGGTTGCAGCTTCTGTCTTGAGTGCTTGCTCCCTTCCCTTGTCTCTCTCTGGGTGAAGCAAGATGAATGTTGGAGAGGCCCATATGACAATATATGACATGAGCACATGACCTGCCAACAGTGGGTTGAGCACATGACCTGCCATAGGAGTGGGCTGGGAAGCAGTCGTCCCCCAGATGAGCCTAGAGGTGAACACAGCCACAGCTGAGCATTTCACTGCACTCTTGTGAGAGACCCAGAATCGGAACACTCCAGCTAAGCCATGCCCAGATTCCTGACCCACAGACACCGTCAAATAAATACATAAATATATTATTCTTAGCCACTAAGTTTTGGAGTCATTTATTATACAGCAATAGGTAGCTAATACACCATTTATCAAATACTCCTTTTTTAAAATGTTTATTTATTTTTGAGAGAGAGAGAGAGAGAGACAGAGCATGAGTGGGAGAGGGGCATAGAGAGAGGCAGACACAGAATCTGAAGCAGGCTCGGCACTGTCAGCACAGAGCCCGACATGGGACTCAGACCCATGAACCAGGAGATCATGACCTGAGCCAAAGGCGGACAATTAACTGACCGAGCCACTCAGGTGCCCCTCAAATACTCTTAATACTAACACTGCTGTAACAATAGTCATTACTTTTTAATATTTTACAATGTAAAAAGCACATGCTAGGTGCCTCATAGGTAACAACTCATATTATCTTTTCAACGATGCTGTTGGGTATCCATATTTTATAGATCAAGAGCAGATGCACAGAGAAGTTAGGGCACTGGGTCCAGGGACTCATACATCTGAGCTCTATTTCTAAGAGTGAACTTGTAGGTGGTCTGCAAGAAAGGCCATAGTGAAAGGAGCCAATTGTGTCCCAGAAACCACCCCGCCATCCCTTGCTTGTGCTGTGCCAAGGGCAGGGCTGGGCCCCACGCTTCAGGCTGTAATTGTCGTGACTAGGTCTTCTCCGCGGGTCTCTTGTCCTCTCCGGAATGGTGGCTACTTAGAGAAGACGGCTTCCTCTGTGGATCTCACTCTCAAGTCAAGCTGAATGGATGGCGGAGCATATTCTTCCAAGGAGGGAATTGGAAGTGGCCACAATGGCGAGAGGAATCCCATGAGACCTCATGATATCTGCCCTTGGAGCTGGCACGCTGATATTTGTGTCCAGGTCCCATTGGCCAAAGCCAGGTCTTGAAGGATGAGATGTTATCTAGGCAGAGAGGAGTGGAATGAAATTTTAGGAGGAGTCAGCATCGCGAAGGCGGGAACTCCCGTGCATATTTGGGGGGGCTGCATGGCAGATGGGGAGTGTGTACATGGAATGATGAGAGATTCTGCGAGGGAGGTAACCACCCACCTGAATGATTAAACCAAACCTCCTACTCACACCTCTCCCTCACCCCTGCAATCTGGGGAGCCAGAGGGAAGAGTCTAGGAGGAATCGTTTAAAAGAAGGACAACTTTGTTGAGTTTGGTGGTCATGCTTGCTGAATTCACTCCTTTAATTTATTCTCTCAACACACGGTTTTGAGCCCCTATCGTATGCTAGGTAATTAGCCAGTAGGGCGGGAGGATATAAGCCCAACAAACGGGATGCAGGTCTTTGCCCCAAGGAGCCCAACATCAAATGAGGAAAATACATGCAAGCAAACAGTAGAATGCATGGTACCAGGTCCTGGAATAGAGGTGAGTACAGAGTGCCGGGGAGGAGTGAAGCAGAAGTGAGGGAGAGTTGCTGGAGGGATCCTGGAGGAAGTGACTGACAGAGAGCCCTTGCAGCTGAGGAAAGGTGTGCCAGGACGTGACAGCTGCCAAGGGGAGGGCGTTGCAGCCAGAGAACACAGTGCGCAGAGGCACGAGAGGTCAAACGTGTCGCGAGAGTGATCAGCCCGGTGATCCCGACCAGGAGGTGGGGTCAGCGACTGAGTGGCAGCAGTAGAGCAGGAGCAGGTGGGAAGGACAGCCGTGTCCCCCTCTGGCTTCCCACCCCTCCGCCCCAGGATTCTCCTTGCGGCCAGTGCTCCTTGCTTTCCCTTTCGCCTGTGAGTTTTGCGGCTGCAGCCGAGTCCCTGGAGTTTTGATGCACCTTATGGCTGATGGTCAGCATCTGATGTGATATTCGGTCCCACACTTTAAGGCAGTTATGAGGCCTGCTGAAGCCCTCTCTCTATCGGGTTAAGTAAAGCCAATTCCTTTCATTTTTCCTTGGGGCTTTCGTTTTATGAGAAATATTAATGAAAAATATAGTTTTTTTTTTAAATGCAAATGTCCTCTTCCCTGGGCCTTATGACTCTTTCAAAGGTAAGATTTTATTTTAGTCTTGTCTCCAACATGCAAGGTCGGCCCGAGGGGGTGTTAGGAGGCCTGAACGACTCAGGAAAGGGGAGCCTTGAGGCAGGGGAAGGTCATCTACGGGGCCGCCTGCGAGGTCCTTGCGATAAGTGATTCTCCATAATCCTCCCCAGCATCTTCAAGGGGGACCCCTCTCCCCATTGGCAGAAAAGCAAATGCAGGCTCAGGAAGCTATGTGTGATTCACATAGCTAGGGAGGGGCTCAGAGGTCTGAACCCACGTCTGTCTGAACTCAGATCTAAGTTCTCCTCCTTAAACCTTGCTGACTCTCCTTCATTTGTCCAACAAAAGCTGATGTAGCTTCGAGTCACTGGCTGCTGTCAGGAGCTCACAAGTATGGGCTGAACAGTTGCCGAACAGCAATCATCCCGATGGCGATGGAACACATCCATGGCCATCGCGACCTATATTGCTTTTCTTTTGACAAGAGGCCGCCCAAACCACTTTCATTTTGTACCTCCCCAACCTTCTGCAAAGATACCAGGGCTGTGATAAATATTTATTTTGGAGAAAGAGAGAGAGAGAGAGAGAGAGAGAGAGGCAGCGCGCGAGCAAGTGGGGGAGGGGCGGAGAGAGAGGGAGACAGAGAATCCGAAGCAGGCTCCAGGCTCTGAGCTGTCAGCACAGAGCCCCACGCGGGGCTCAAACTCACGAACCACGAGATCGTGACCTGAGCCGAAGTTGGACGCTCACCTGACTGAGCCACCCAAGTGCCCTTGTATTCGGTGACTTTTTAAAAAGTAGGTGAGGTCACAGGACCTGCAGAAAGCAGCCTATTGAGAGCAGTGTGGGCTAATGGAGAGCTGAAGTTTAGGAGCTGTGTGATCTGTGGTTAAGTCACTGACCTCTCTGATCCTCGAAGTCCACATCTTGTAAAGTGAGTATAAAAATAATTCCTACTTTGCATCCTGACACACTCCAACAGGCTTGTGAGGCCAGCAAAGAAATCTCAGCCCACCTTGGACAAGAGAAGGGACAGAGCTTTGAGTCTTTCTTTCAATGGGCAGCACCTGGGCACCTGCCTTCTCTGCTTCCCCAAACTGTTATAAAAGGAAAGTAAAGAAATAAAAAAAAATATGCATAAACCCACAGAAAGGAAGGTCAGGAGAGGTGATGATGTGAGGTGAGAGATGACAACCAATGTTTAGACATTTAAAAGTTGGTGAAAGAATGAGTAAAACAAAAGGAGCCTCACAATAGAGAATAAGTCGCGTTGTTTCCGGGAGACTCAGAAGCGCCCTGGAATTAGAGGCACGAGGCGCAGAGAAAGGTGAGGCCGAACACGAGGCACCGGTGAGTGTGCGGGAGGACCAGAGACCCCCTTCCCGGTGCCGTCCCACCCACACGGCCAAGTCACCACATCCCCCTCCCTGGAAAACAGGTCTATCCCGCTCTAGACTCCAGTCAGCAGAGAAAGCAAGGCGGGGAATAAAGGCACCAACACCCACGCCTCCTCCATTGTTGGGCTCCAAGAAGGTGGAGGAGACTAACTGTCCCAAAAGGAAACCCCCATGGACGCCGGCATCCTCAGTCACCCAACATGGTTCTGGAACTGGACTCGATCATCCGATTCTTGCAGTGGAGAGACACAGCTGTTCAACCAGCCCCGTCCACCCCCAGAGAACTGTCAGAGCCCCCAGGGTCCCTTCCTTTTTAAGTATGAATGGACAAGGGGTGCCTGGGTGACTCAGACTTCATCTCAGGTCATGATCTCACCGTTTGTGAGTTCAAGGCCGGTCCAGCTCTGTGCTGACAGCTCAGAGCCTGGAGCCTGCTTCAGATTCTCTCTCTCTCTCTCTCTCTCTCTCTCTCTCTGAGAATAAATAAACATTAAAAAAGATAAAAAATAAATAAGTATGAACAGACCGGACAGAATCGCCATGCACTCGAAGAAGACCCGCAATGGGAAAGAGAAAAGCTAAAAAACAGACCAATAAAGTAACTGGGGGTAAAAAGAAACAAGAAAAGGAGTAGCATCAAAAACAGAAAACAAACACCAACCCCCAAAAGCCCAGCTAAAGCAGAAGGTTTGGCTGTGCTTTGGGAACCCCTGAGGTTTAAAAGCTCCTGACGCCCCAGGCTTATCCCAGACCCACTGCACCTTGGTAGCGGTGGGGTGGGGGGGGGGGGGAAGGGGGTGTTTAGGACCCAGGGTCTTCCCAGACCTCCCCACATGATACTTAAGTGCATGCAAGGTTGAGACCCGCTGGCCCCCCCAAAAAACTGAAGACATACAGAAGTAAACAATTTCAAATCCTGTTAAGTGTAATGTAGGGAATTTAGCTCCAATGATAATTAGAGACAGACATAGAGAGAGAGAGATCTAGGCAATCCCAGGCAGGAGGGCTTCTCTGAGGAAGTGATATTGAATCTTGTACCCAAAGAGAAAGGATCTAGAAAGAGTATTCAAGGAGGAGAGAGGACAGAAGATCCATGAGGCCCAGAGAGGAGAGCTCTTGCCTGGGCCTGGTCCCCGGAGGCTGCAGGGTAGTGAGCCTCTGTCTTAGGTATGCAAGGGGCTCCTCTGGGGATTGTAGAGATGGCTTTACAGATGAAAACCTGGAAACTTGGCTTATACTCTGGAGAAGGAGAAGAAAGAAGGGTGAGGGAAGGAAAGAGACAGAAGGAACCACACTGGAGGAATGTGGACGCAAAGCTATGGAAAAGGCTGAGGGACGTCCCCCCCCCATTCTCTCCTTCTCCTCCCCTCGTCCCACTCCCTCACCTTTCCTCCCCCTTTCTCTCCCTTCCCTTCTTTTTCTTTTAACAATTAGCACATCAAATGGGAAATTTTAAGGGATCTGGGCCTCTGTGGTGCCAGTCCCCTGACTCCAGCAGGCCTCCAGCACAAGCACACCTGCACGGGCTCTGGCTACTGCCGGGCACTACCTCTGGAGGGATTCACGAGAGCGCTGTGGCTCCCACTCGCTCCCATGCCAAGTGGACAGAGCCAGGCCCGGAGGTGAGCTAACCCCATAGACACAGGGGCTCGCAGTAGACGTGGCCAGCAGAGCATGTGCCTGTTGGAAACACACAGGACTTACAAAATCCAAGATTTACAGAAGGCCACGCCACCCGTGGAGGGGTTCATCTCTCCCCTCTAGTTCCCCCAGGGCCCTGACTTCTCTTTCACTCAGCTCTTTGTGCACATTCTCTCTCAGTCTCCAAACGGCAGCCAGACAATCGTCTAAAAAGATTGACACGATCATGTCTGTCTCCTGTGGAAAATTCTTCAGTGAGTCGTCCGTGTTGGGCAGGTGAGATTCACATTTCTTTCCTGGCCCACAAGCCCATGCGGGCAGGTGCACCTGTCTCTCTACGAGCCTTGCCCGCCTCTCCCTCCCCTCCCTCCAGCTCTCTCTGCTCCCTTCCTGCTGTCCCTACAAGCGCATGTGGGAAGTACATGCTTTTCTGAGTCCAATAATGCTCTCAAATTACTTAGCCTCTTGGTGTTTCAATTTCCTTGTCTGTGAACTTGCAGCTGTGACAGTCTGTAAGGATTGTGTTGGACCTCTTGGGCTGCCACGAAACCCCAGACAATGTCTGGAAATGTGTGGATGGATCCTGAAAGGGGAGGTACTATCAGAGGTATTGTTATACATCATCCGGCCTTCCTCAACTCTGCTGTGAAACCCTGAAACAATGCATTGTCCAGCTGGGATGCCGTATTGGGCTACAGAGGAAAGTCATGTCCTAGGTAAGCTTCTTATCTCTATGAAAAGAAGGAAGGAGAATAGTAATTCTTAAAACTAAAATAATCTTATCTACTATAAAATTACTCTAGGGCCATCATTAAAATGTTTGAAACCTTAAAAAAAAGTCAAAGAAAGACATATATATATATATATATATATATATAGAGAGAGAGAGAGAGAGAGAGAGAGAGAGAGAGAGAGCGCTACCCTTGATCCCACCTGCAAAAGGTAACCATTATTAAGACATGGGCTGTATTCGTTCTAGTTGTTTTTCAGGGCATAGACTTTTAGTTTCCTGTTTTCTTTGGTAGTTTTCAATAGTGATGATCAAACTGCCCAAAACATATTATCTCTGATTTTCTTTTTTTTTTATTTATTATTATAAGCCTGTGCTTCTGTGTGTTTGACAGTAATAATAACTAGTATTTGTAAGATGTTCACTACCGACTGGGAACGACCTTGAGAATAGTATGTAAATTATCTCATCTCATTTCAAAATCATCCTACAAGGTCTGTGGATATTATCTGCAGTTTGGAGTGGATGAAGTTGAGGCTCAGAGAGGCTCAGTCACATGCCCGTGGTTTCGTGGCTTATAGGTGGCGGGGCTGGGTTTGAAGAAAGGTCTGACTGAAACCGGAGCGCCCATTCCCTACCACCTGCCCCCTGCTCTGGTGTCTCGTATGCGGGGTCTCACAGCGCAGGTCCAGAAGAGCACATAGGGAGCTGGGTGTTGCAGAGTTCCAGAGGACAGCCCCACTTGGTTTCCCTGGTTTCCCTGGCTCTTTCTTTCCTCCTACATTCCCTCTGGGTAAATTCCAAAAGGAAACATTCCTTTACAGCCCTCCTTTTCTGCTGCCTGTATTGAAAATTAGAGCTCAATTAATGGTAGGTAGTGGGGCTGATTCGACAGCATGGTGCTTTTACAATTATTGATTTTCTGAGAGTTCCTTGAAAATTTCACTATAGAGGTGCATAGACATTTTCTGGATCTCTGGTGGCCCAGGCAATGCCTTTGATGTGGTCATATCGCCTGCTGGTGTCTGTTGTCTCTGGTCTTTAAAATATATCTGGCCCTTCTCCACCCACATGCAAAGGATCAGGGACAAAAGCCAACTGCAAGTCAAAGTTCCTGTCGTGTGTTCAGGACAGTCCCAGGACAGGCGACTTGTCTTGTACCTACTCTCTAATGACCCTCGTTCTAAACACACACCATCCACCACTGCCGTGGTTTATTAGGACTCCTTTTGTTGAAAGTGACAGAAAAAAAACAACCCAAATGAGCTTAAGCCAATAAGGAACTTATTAGGCTACATAACAGTAAAATATAAAACTAACTTCAGGCACAGCTGGATCCACGATATCAGACAATGTTCTCAGGGCCTATCCTCTCCTGGCTTCAGCTCTAGATAGCCTGTTCTGAGAGTCAGAGTGGCTGAAGCCATCCCAGTTCTGGGTCTAAAAGGAAAGAGAGAGAGCTCTTGCCCAAATTAGGGTTAGGAAACTTTTCCCTTTTGGTAGTAAGAACATGTGTTATGTAAGCACAGCTGTTGTCTGTAACTCCATTTTTGTATTTTGAGAGAGCAGTAGAATTTGCTTAAGCTATGGCCAGGACCTTCCCTAAAATGTTCTGGACTTTCCGGATATGGCATCATAAGTTTGGGATCTCAAGGAGCTTTCTAGTTTGATCTCATTGCTCTGAGGGAAGAAGGAGAGAGAGAGAGAGAGAGAGAGAGAGCGAGCAAGGAGGAAGGGTAGGAAGAGAGGAAGAGGGAAAGAGACTTGGAGAGACCAAGCTTTTACTCTGGCCAGGCTTCAGGTGCCTGACTCATGTCCTTACATTTAACCCTCCCGGTGACTGTGAGGGGGAATCATTATCATTTTCATTTCACACTGAGGAAACCAAGGCTTGGCCACGAAGTCGAAGAGCCTAGATTCGAACCCATAACTGCCGATGTCGTAGCTTATGCTCTGAACAGTGGATTTCCCGCTACATGGGAGACTCTTGGCTTGAAGAGCAGCCTCAACAGAAAGGTGGTTACTAGCTTCAAAACGCGACGATGGGATAAAGATGTGTGGGCCAAGGGTGGGCTGGACACGTTATTTACTCTCCATGCTTGGGCAGCTCGGGGGCTGAAAGGTGGTGCCTTTCATGACGTTACCAGGAGAACAGGCATCTTTGGGGACCGTCAGGAGCAAAACTGGGTGCGTGGACTTTCTAAGCAAAGGCAAGTGTTGAAACCTAGGAGGGCTATCTTGGGCTCATTTTTACAGACGAGAAAGCAGAGCCCGCAAATCACAGAGCTTTCTCACCCAAATCTGTAGGATTCTGAAGTTCATGCCCTCTTTTCCTTCACAACATCCTGCCTCCTGAAGCCTTTGGATTCCAGTTCTGGAAAGTACAGCTCTCCGTAGGGGCTGGTGGGCAGAGGTGGGCATTGCCAACAGCACCCGGCTGCCAGCACATTAGGGACACCGCTTTTTCAAATCTGTTATTCCCAGAGACATCTTGTCCTCGCTTCCCCATATGGAGGCTCCCTCTGCTCCCAGCCCTGGGGACTGGGCAGGAAGAGGGGTGCTTTCCTTTTGCCAAATGCAGGAAACTTCTGCAGATCTCAGTATTCTCGTTCCCATCTAAACTGTCCCATGTCTGTTTTTCCTTCACCCAGATCCCTGTTGTCGCGTTCATTTGTCCATCTGTTCTGATAACAGTTTATTAGTTGTTGCTTGAATTCACTTCACATGAATTGAGCAATAACTCTGGGCCAGGACCTCTGTTAAATGTTGGGATGAAGCAAAAAGGCACACACTCTCTGTTTTCAAGGAGCTCGCAGACCACTCTAGAAGGCTGAGAGTCTCCATTATCCAATCAAGAAAGTATCGGGAGCACAAAGAAGTCATGGCTATTGCCGCCTGGGAATTGAGAGCCAGGGATATGGTCTTGGATGAAGAGGTAGCAGTGTTGGGCAGTTTATCCATTTATCTGCCTGTGACTCACTTGTCTATGCATCCAACAATTGTGCTTAAATCCATCTGTGCCTCACGGGCCCTGACTGCTCAATGTAACGATTTCCCAAATATTTAGGGTTTTCTGTGGATCAGCTTCTGCGCCAGGCAGTTGGAGGAGGACTGCACATGTTTACTTGGAACTTGGGCGTCTCCTGAAGTCTGGTTCCTCATGCTGTTGAGCATAAAAGTCACCTGGGGGTTAACAATACAGATTCCCAAGCGTACTTCTAAAAATCTGCATCATTGAGTCAGGAGAGCAATCCCAGAACCTTCACTGTTATGAAGCACCCAGGCGAATTCAGATAGAAACATTGGGGTCTAGTGGTCTTGAAAGGCGAGAAGTTAAGAGTAAGTAGCAATACAGCATTAAAAGGAAAAAGTAGAGACCCAGAAGTACAGACATACAGGGGGGTGTTTAGGGAAAGGAGAGCTCTTATTACTGGATAATAGGGTGAATGGGGTTGGGGACAAGCGGTGGGCAGCGTGAGTTGAAAATTCTGGAAGGTGGATAGAAGCTAGATTTTGATTGCAGGGTCAGGAACGATGAGGAGTTTCAGGTTTATCTTATAGGCAACTGCAAGTTGTAGAAGGTACTTTAAGGAGTCAGGGTTTTAAAACAAATGTTTTTTAATGTTTATTTTTAAGAGAGAGAGAGAGAGAGAGAGAGAGAGAGCACGAGCGAGCACAAGTGGGGGAGGGGCAGAGAGAGAGGCAGGCACAGAATCCCAAGCAGGCTCCAGGCTCTGAACTGTCAGCACAGAGCCCGACACTGGGCTCGAACTCACAGACTGTGAGATCATGACCTGTGCTGAAGTTGGACACCTAACTGACTGAGCCACCCAGGTTCTCCTTAATTTTTTTTTTTTTTAGTGTTTATTTATTTTTAAGAGAGAGAGCACGAGCAGGGAAATGACACAGAGAGAGGGAGACACAGAATCCGAAGCAGGCTCCAGGCCCTGAGCTGTCAGCACAGAGCCTGACCTGGGGATCGAACCCACAAGCCGTGAGATCATGACCTGAGGGAAAGTCGGACACTCAACCGACTGAGCCACCCAAGCTCCCCAAGGTGTCAGTGTTTTAAAATCCCCATGAAGTTACACAGCTGGGACCTCACAGTCTTTTCCCAAATTTTTACGAGTTTTAGTGTCTCGGTAAATGGCAGTGTTCTTCATTCGGGAGAAGTAATGTCTACCTGTTGGGGCAATGTCAGGACCTGAATGAGATAAAGTGGCACACGGACAGCACTCAGTAAACAGAAGTGGCTTTATTCGTACTGTCATTTGGGTGGGCATAGAGGTGGTGATCATTCCCGCCGGACACGTGGGACCCCAGGGACAAGACGAGAGGGGCTCGGGGCGTTAAATGTAGTCAGAGGAGCTATAAACCCGGGCGCATTCTTGCTCCCAGGGCCCGGTGGTGAGAAGATGATGAGATAGAAGAAAGTCAGAATTGGGGGGCACCTAATCTACGCTGGGCTGTTTGTACACAGGCTCAGCCAGTCTTTCTGACGTGACTTTAGACTTCATAGTGATGAGCCTTCCTGATAAGAACAGCCCCAGTAAAAAAGAGATCTGCTCCCAATGCTGGCCTTTACGCTGCCCCCTCCTCTCTGCTTACTGTCTCCCTGCCCCATGATCCTCCCCTTCCTTCCACACCTTTCCTGGCCGCAAACCTGTTCCAGCCAAGGTCCCCCAGGAGAGCTGGCTGGTGCACACAGTCTCTGAGCCCCTGGAGGGCAGGATGGCCTCCTGGGAGCCTTCCCTGCCAGCTGGCCTCCAGAAGACCTACCGTTTCCAGCCTTAGCCACCTCTTCCTGGCAAATGCCCTGGGCTCTCTTTCCCCGTCGACAGGGTTCTGGGCTCTGAGAACAGCATCCTCGCTTTTAGGGTCTGCTTCTCTCACTAATGAATGAGTTGGGTGGGTGCCTAGAAGTCTATTACAGCTGTTGATTCATTAATTTCTTTCCCTCTCCCTTGACCTAGACTCCAGAATAAACACATTTTGATGTGGTGGCTGCACCTGGGCGATTCAGTGAAAGGGGGAAACCTGGATGCAGGGGGCAGGGCGGGGGTGGGGAGCTCCCGCTGCGGGACATTCGGTACAGTCGCCCTTCCGCCCCTCCTTTCTCTGGATTCAGGGGCCACCTGTGGTGGGCCGAGCAGAGCAGGTACAGTGTCAGGACATGGTCCTTGCTCCCGTGGAATCCACGGCCCCGTGAGAAGTCCAGGTGAACGGGTGCACGAACGCAGGCATGAGTGAATACCTACCATAGGACACGGTCGGTGGCACCTAGATGCCCTGGGCGTGCTCCCCTCCCTCAGCCAGGACCTGTCATGCCTCAGAGAACAGCCCTTGGGCTACTGGAGATGTTTTGCTTCTCATGCTCAGGGGACTGGAAGGGACTGGGCATTTAGCTGCCCTTAGTCTGTGACTGTGAGCCCAGCTCCCTTGTCTCAGGTTGGAAAACTCTGAGCTCACCCTCCCCAGGACCTGGCCTGGAATCACACCCACACTTGCTCCTTCTGGCCCCTGTCTTACCTCCCTTAACTCCAAGCAGTGTCTCCTCAAAGTGCGTTTATAAATGACCCCTCACGTACAAGTTCTTATCTCAGGGTCTGCGTTAGGGGAGCCCAGCCGAAGACAGTCACAGCCAAGCATGCAGACAAGTACATAAATAAGAAGGAAGGAAAAAATTCCAGAAGAGGCGGCATCCTAGCCCCATCCTGGGGAATGATTAATATTCCCAGGAGGAAAGACCCTATAAGGCAGATTACTATTTCCAACTGTGTATTCTTAGTATTTTCTCTTCTTTTAAGTTTATCTATTTATTTTGGAGGGAGAGAGAGTGTGAGCATGAGCAGGGGAGGGGCAGGGAGAGAGAGGGAGAGAGAGAGAATCTCAAGCCAGTTGTACACTATCAGCACGGAGCCTGATGCGGGGCTCGAACCCATGAGCCGCAAGATCATGACCAGAGCTGAAACCAAGAATTCGACGTTTAACCGACTGAGCCACCCGGGTGCCCCTGTTCTTAGTATTTTCCCTTCTGAGTCCCACCTTCTCAAGGTCAACACCGGAGGTCAATCTCTGAGGCTCCCTGGAAGCCTGGCCACAGGTGACCTAGATGTGGCCAGTCCATCTGACCTCCCATCCCCATCTTGGACTTTCCCAGGAGCAGGAGCCACAGGAGGCAGGGATGGGGTCTCTCTCCCTCTGGCTGTGCTGGCAGCAGCCGTGGTCTCTTCCTCGGACCAGTCCCACTGGCACGAGCCTCTCCTGCAAGCCAGACCTGAGCCTAATCCTCAACTGTGACCATTTGCATAAACTCTTCTTCCGCTGAGTTATTCAGCTTTCATCGTCTGCAATCAGGTTCAGAGGGAGAGAAGGAAGGAAGGGATCCAGACAGGGAACAGTCTGGAAACAGTGGGTGCAAAAGCCGAGAGGTGTGTGAGAGAGAACTGGCAACACAGAGGGCAGCTCAGAATTGCCAAACCTGGGGATGCATGTCCAGGGACCAGATTACTGATCATTGTTCCGTGCTTGTCCCTGACTCGGCCATTTTCTCCCTGTGTGACCACAGACGAGTGGCCCCTCCGTAGGTTCCAAAGCAGCATGTAACAGGGCTCACTGCGTGCTCCTTGTCCAGGGCAATTCCCCCTCTGAGCTGCGAGTTGTGAAGCTCAGCCCTCACCTGTGTCCTTAGCTCTGGAAGGGCAGGAATTCTGCTCTGTGGCCAGAGAAATTCCCATCTTTAAATTTTTTTTTTTTTACGTTTATTTATTTTTGAGACAGAGAGAGACAGAGCATGAATGGGGGAGGGTCAGAGAGAGAGAGAGACACACACACAGAATCCGAAACAGGCTCTAGGCTCTGAGCGGTCAGCACAGAGCCCGACGTGGGGCTCGAACTCATGGACCGCGAGATCATGACCTGAGCTGAAGTCGGACGCTTAACCGACTGAGCCACCCAGGCGCCCTGAGAAATTCCCATCTTTAGATGATTAGGTGGATACACCCTGTCCAAAAGATGCTGCAAAGAGTTCTTAATTCTCCCCTCACGTTGCCCTTCCGTCTGTGTGTGGGATGGATATTGGGGTCACCTTCCTCTTTCTCTTCTCTACTGTCCCCAGCTCGTGCAACGCCTCCGTGTTCCCCTGGCGTCCTGCACCTGCACCTTCTCACTCACTTCCCTTCAACCAGTTCCCTCCAGCCTCCTCTCAACGGAGCTGGTGGCAGGTGAGTCATGGAGAAGATTCAAGCCCTTCAGTCCCTTCCTAGGAGGAGGGTGTACAGGGCAGGACTGGTTCCACAACATGTGAGAAAGCCAAGGGGATGGTGACTCAAATGAGGTGGGGCTCGCTTCTCTCTCATGGGAGTGTGCCCTGCAGGGATCAGTGCAGGGTCCGTGTGCAGCAACCCGGTCATCAGAGACCTGGGTTCTTGTCTGGCCATTGTTCTGCCCAGCTTGGCTTGCAGCTTCATGGTTCTAGAGAGCTCTTTGGGCTCCAGCCATCATGTTTGCATCCTTGCCAGCTTGAAGAAGGAGAGGCTTAGGAGGTACACCCTCTTCCTTTGAAGACCCTTCTGGGAAGCTCCAGAGGACAGCTCTGTGGTCAGAATTTAGTCACACAGCCACGTGTCAAAAGGGAAATGTAGTCTAAATGTTGGGCGTCTCATGCCTACCTAAAAGTCAGAGGTACCCCTAAGGCCGGAAGAGAGAGTAAGATTCAGGGCCAATTCAGTCTCTACCACGGTGGGGGAGGAAGGATAATGTTCTTCGCTGGTCTAGCCTCAGAGTGAAGCATTCACCCAACAGAGAGGCTTTTTCTTGCTCATGCTAACCAGCTCTTGCTATGTGTCTGATGGCATCATGGAGACAGTTCCTGGGTCTCTCCCCCAGTGACTCGAGACTTAATCCATCGGCTTGGCTGGGTGTTGGCCAGGTTCTCCACTGGGGTTGGAGGCGGGTGCGAAGTGTCCTGCACCAAGAAGCATTTGGAGGAGGGTTGAGGAAGGAAGAGGCAAAAACACATCTTACCATCTTGAGAAGTGATCACTGTAGTCCTTCCACACAGCAGCCCAACCTGCCCTCCTTGGCCTTCTGGGCACCTTGGCTCCACATACAAAAAAGCCGAGTGCACTGTTCCCTGCTCCAACCCAATTCCTGACTGTTGTTTTTAATCTGAGTGAGGGGGATGGCTTCTCCCTCATCCAAAGCGTAAACCTAGGCACACCTTCCCTCCGCTCTCTTCCTGAGCCCTCTGTCCGCCCAACTCCCACGCCATTGGACACCAGGTTATGTCTGTGGTATCTCCACTTATTAGCTTCCCGGGGCTGCCACAACAGAGCGCCATGAACAGGGTGGCCGAAAACCACAGAATGCCATCGTCTTTCAGTTCTGGAGATGGGAAGTCCAAAACCAGAGTGTCAGCAAGGGTTGTCCCTCCCAGAGGTCTGAGAGTAGGGTCTGTTCTGTGCTCTCCCAGTTTCAGGGGACTGCCAGTGGTCCGTGGCCCTTCTTGGTTTGCAGATGCATCACTTTGATCTCTGTCTCCATTGTCACGTTGCATTCTTCCCCGTGGGTCTTCACGTGGCCTTGGTATAAGGACATGAGTCATTGGATTTAATCCAGTATGACCTAATATTCAGTTAACTGGTCACGTCTTCAGAGACCCTATTTCCCCATAAGGTCCCATCACTCAGGGCTAGCACTTGAACATACCTTTTTTTTGGTAACACTCTGCAATGACACAGTGGAGTCTCCTCTGCCCTTCCCTTCTGCCTCTGGTCTGTGAGGCCTCTGTCACACACTGCCTACGCAATTCTAAGAGCCTCCTGCCAGGTCTCAGTCCACAGCCTCTCCTACATCTATTTTATACTCCACGAGCATTTCATTCAACTTTTCAAGGCACGTGTGACCATGTAGCCTCCTGCAGAAAACCCCGTGACGATGTTCACAGTCAAGTTCAGCATGAGGTTCAGTCCCTTCTTTGGCAACCAGACTTCGACTCTGCTGCCCGGCATATACCCTCTCCTGTTTCCCTTGAGCCTATGTTAGGTCAGTTGCTCATCATGAGACTGCTCTTCCTTCTGAGCCAGCCCCTGGTGCAGACATGACTCCACACCTTGTTGAGGGTTCCCTCCGTCTGAGGTGCTTTCCACCTTCTCCAGACAGCCATCTCCGTCTCAACACCAGAGCCCGGTTGTGAGGCCACCTGCCTTCATCTCAACCCCGAACAAAGCAAAACGCGATTCATACATTTTCTGGGTTCCCCTGAGCTGTGGGCTTCCCTGATAAAGCTAATGCTATGCACTATGAAATGAATGCCCATCTCTGTCTGGCAAAGCACGGGCTCCTTAATTTCAGGGACTGAAGCGCACTCATTGCTAAATCCCCGCTTGACACATGACAGGCACTGTGGATGTTTAGGGTATGAATGAATGAGCAAATGGATGGGTGGATGAAGAGAGTCCTGAGCAGTTTGACCCGTTCAAATCCTACGTTTACAGCACAGATTCTGACTTATGTGGTGCTGATATCATTTGTTACCACTTTCATCATTTTATTCAACATACAGTCATCACACACAGGTCCAGTAGATCCCAATGTAGAAAAGTTACAAGACAAGACACAAGGTGACAGTCTTGGGCAGCTCAGTGAAAGCAAAGATAGTCTGAAATTCCAGCCACTTCTTGTTCACTTAGAACAGTGTGAACAGGGCCCAGTAGCCAGGGTGATTTGGAAGCTCCTGGGATTCACTGATGAGAAGTTCTGGAAACCTCCCAAGGGTGAGTGACGCAAAGTTTGAGCACTCTCTACCTCGTGAAGTTAATTGATTCAAAGTCCCAGAAACCTCAGGAGGCTAATTGCTGGCAAGAGCTACGTTCACTTCCAGCCTTCAGAGGTCTGATAAGCAAGGGGAAATATTCATGACCAAAAGTGTTCATGAGAGAACTAATGGATTGATTGAGGGGAAGGAAGGATAATTAATGTGTTGGAAGAGTCGTCAGCAAAAGGCTTGGAATTCAGCTCGAGTGAGATCAAGGAATCAGGGAGAATAGAGATGGATATACCTTCTAGGCCCTGCATGCCAAGAGCAGAGGTCACCTGATGAAGTTTAGAAGGAAAAATTGGAGTTTATTAAGAGGGACGTTTTCTCAACTTCACAAGCCCCTGGAGATCTCCTGGGAGAGAATATTTCAAATTGAAATTATATTTTTTCCTTTATGAACATGACTCGTTCTATCTAACATTCCCCCCTCCTCTTCCAATAACTAATTTTCATTTTGGCTTTTCCAAGGAATGCTTACAGATATTTTTAGATATTGTCCCCATGAAGAAGCTGAGGTATGGAGGTGAGGTGGCCTAGCCTGGGAGACCCAGCCTGTTTGCAGACTGCACTCTTCCTGTTGGCCAGTCAAATCCCTTCCAACTTATTCTCAATGAGACCACCGTTCTCAGAATGATTTGGCTCCAGACAGGAATATGTCTTTTTTTATAATGTTTTATTGAAATCTGGTATACCTATAGAAAAAGGCATATATCATAAGTGTGAAAGTTGGGTGAATTTCACAACCTGAACATACCTCTGTAACCAGCACCTGGATGAAGAAACCGAACATAACAGCACAACGAAGCCTCTGGTGCCCTTGCCAGAGTGACTGCTGTCCTAATTTCTAAATTAGTTTCTCTGCCTTAGATATATTGAATAAGGCGAGCCCTTTTGCTCAACATTATGTCTGCGAATTTCTTGCGTGTGGTTGGTAGGTTGTTCCTATTGTCGATAGTATTCTACGATATGAATATGCCACAATTTATCCATTCTACATGGATGGGCGTTTCGGTTGTTTCCAGTTTGTGTTTACTACAGATGGTACTACCACGGAACACTTTCCTGGTTCTTTGGGTAAAGATATGTATGCTGTTCTGCGGGCTTCACGCTAGGAAGTGGGATCACTGGGTCATGGGGTGAGCCCATATCTCCCTTCGGTAGACGATGCCAGACCGATATCCAAAGGGGTTAGACTATATATCCCCCCCCGGCAGTGCATGACCATTCCCATTGCTTGAACACCTTAACATTTGCTATTTTGCATTGTTTTAGTTTTAGTCAGTTTTGTAGGTTGTAGTGGTATCACGTCGTAATTTTAATTTGAATTTCTTTATGACTAATGAGGCTGAGCACATTTCATATCTTTATTACGTCCTTGGTTAGTGTCTTATCAGCTGAGGCTGCTATGACACAATACCACAGGCTGGGGGGCTTAAACAAGAATTTATTTCTCACAGTTCTGGAGGCTGGAAATTCAGGATCAAGGTGCTGGCAGACTCAGTATCTCATGAGAGTCCTCTTCCTGGCTTACAAATGGTCACCTTGCTGTGTTCGAGAGAGAGAGAGAGAGAGAGAGAGGTCTAGTCTCTTCCTCTTCTTATAAGGATACTAATCTCATCATTAGGGCCCCACCCTCATGACTTCCTCTAAACCTAATTACCCCCAAAGGCCATCTCATCTCATTGGGGGTTAGGGGTTCAACAGATGAATTGGGGGAGGGACATAAACATTCATTCCATAACAGATAGGAAAGGGCCTAGTCTACCTTCTCTGGGCACCAAAGTCTTGACTGCAGTCGTCAATGGGAACCACCCCTTCCAGTTAGCAATCCATAAGTGAATTTGTAGTAATTCTTCAACAGAGGAACACAAAAATGTAAAATAACTCATCAAATTACCTTTAGGAACATCAGACTCATCAAATGACCTTGACTCAATTTGCTAACATTTGTTTAGCCTTGACTCCTCACCAAGGTGCTGGGTGGGAGTCTTTATTTTGAGCCGTACCACAAAATGGACTAAGTGCAGCTTGTTAAACAGGGAAATTAAGTAGATACCGTGTACGTGTCCACAGGCAGGAATATGTGCATTTGCAGCACGCACTGCACGTGCTCCATTCCTAGTGCTGGCTCCCTCTCTTCCCCATCTGTTCTCTGACCCCACTCAGCCTCTTCCATCCATCTATCCATCCATCCATCCATCCATCCATCCATCCATTCATTCGTTCAACACAGCATTGGGCACTGTCTGACGCTAAGCAGGATACAACAATCAACAGCCCAGGCAAGGTCCCATCCCCACTGACCTTGGTGTCTACATTTTCATAACTGTAAGAAGAACAAAAGTGCATAGGAATGATCACAGAAGCCAACCCAGGCGCAGCACATCTGAATTTTCCAGGAAAGCGTAAGCCTGTAAACAGCCAACTCCAAATGAAGCTAGATTTAATCTCACTTTCATGGTGTGGGAGGTGACTCATCCGCCATCCCTCCTCCCAAACCTCTTCCCACTAAGCCAGGGCTCTGCTGCGGACATAGGTCTTTCATGACTCTAAATTCATGTGCTTTTTGTCACAGCAATGAAGTAAGTACTGGAACAAAATACCGTTTTGTTTTCTTTTTAATATGAAATTTATTGTCAAATTGGTTTCCATACAACACCCAGGGCTCATCCCAACAGGTTACCTCCTCAATACCCATCACCCACCCTTCACTCCCTCCCCACCCCCATCAACCCTCAGTTTGTTCTCAGTTTTTTTTTTTTAATTTTTAAATGTTTTTATTTATTTTTGAGATAGAGACAGAGCATGAGCAGGGGAGGGGCAGAGAGAGGGGGAGACACAGAATCTGAAGCGGGCTCCAGGCTCTGAGCTGTCAGCACAGAGCCCGACGCGGGGCTTGAACTCACAGAGTGTGAGATCATGAGCTGAGCTAAAGTTGGACACAAAACCGACTGAGCCACCCAGGCACCCCTGTTCTCAGTTTTTAAGAGTTTCTTATGTTTTGGCTCCCTCCCTCTCTAACCTTTATTTTTTTCCTTCCCCTCCCCCTTGGTCTTTTATAGCAACGTGGATGGAACTGGAGAGTGTTATGCTAAGTGAGATAAATCATACAGAGAAAGACAGATTCTAAAATACCGTTTTAAGGTGAAGTCGTGTTCACAGGAAGAGAAGTGACTGATTGCGGGGAAACAGTCTTAATGTTTGTGAGGACCTGCAGGCAACTATTTATGGAGTTCTTGGAAATCTTCCTTTGCTAATGAACAACACAAGGAGGGAACACTCATAGCTCATCTCCAATGCAAGGTAACATCATATTTTTCCTAATCAAATGCTTGGGGAAAATAGGTAAGTTTCATTTTTAAGAGCTGTAGGATTTTAGAGGTGGGAACTTAACCCAATCTTGGGAGAAGGAAGCACGTTCTGTGTGGGGACCCATATGTGTTATAAATCCATAAATGGAAGGCAATATCCTCTCTGCAGTCCCGTTCAAATACCATGCTGTTTTGTAGTTAGAAGAAAAAAAAGCTTTCCATTGCTCAGTTTCCTCTTGGACTTCACTAATTCAAGTGTTTCGTGAATTGGGTCCTCCAACCCCTCCCTCAGAGACCTGCCATGACTCCACTTTGTCCAAAGAATAAAGTGCCAACTCCTTAGAGTCACATCTGAGACCCCCAAAGACTGACCTGCACCTGCTTTTCTGCCATAACCACCTGCTGCCCCACATGAACATGGGCATGGCAGAAGGGCAGCTAAATACTATACTGGCTGGAAAATTCCTTCTGGCTTCTAGTCACTGTACCTTTGCACGGGCCCCTCTCCCCATGTGGGGCAGCCTCCCCAGCACATTTGCCATTTGTTTTTTTTTCTGCCATGCTTTGTTTGGGATCTTTCCTGTGTTTCCCTCTTCTGCTTGTAATCTGATTGTGAACTCTCCGAGGAAGGCGTTTCTCCTCTATAGGATCCAAATAAAAATGTCCCACAGCATGTTTTGGTAGGAGCACCTGGGATGGCTACAAAGCCAGCCAGAACGGAACTTTAGTCGGGGGTTTTGACCTTGGGAGAGTTCTTTGACAATCACAGAGCCTCAGTTTCTTTATCTGTAACAAGAGCACAGTAATGTCTTGTAGCTCTTGTGAGTATCAATAGGCCAGAAACCTGCAGTATTTAGCACAGTGCTAGTAGGTATTAGTGGCCGTGGTGACTTCTTCACTGAGACCCTGCATAGAAACGGATTGCGAGTGCTCTGGGATGTAGCCATTTACCTATAGTACAATATCCAGAATAAAATTTTACATTTGTATTTACTTTATTTTTTTTTAAGTTTATTTATTTTGAGAGAGAAAGAGAGAGCGAAAGACTGAGGAAGGGGCAAAGACAGAGAGAGAATCCCATGGGGCATGATCCTATGAACCATGCGTGAGATCATGACCTGAGCTGAAATCTAGAGTCAGACGCTTAACCAACTGAGCTACCCTGGCGCCCCTACATTTGTATTTATTATTATTGCTTATAAAGAGGAAAAGCATTATAGAACAGAAAGTGGAGGTGTGGCATGTGGGTGCCATACAATTTGAAAATTAGACAGAACCCCTGAGCTGAGAAAACACCGCTATGCTCAGAGAATCCAGATTCCAGTGACTGGAGATAAAACTCTGCATTGGGGGAGCAGGAATTTTCTCCCTCATTCTTCTTCAGGCTTGAATCTGTAGAAATGGCACTTCGCTGAGGAACCAGGGAGCGCCGATGCTTTGGAGGGTTTTCAGAATGTTCTCACGGGGCTGTGAGGGTGGGGGGCAAGGAAACCAGCCCGAGAGCACATTAAAATCATCAGTGCCTGGGGCCTCAGCCAGGCGGGGCTTTTGGTCTCGCTGGATGAGTTTTGATCATCCAAAGGCAAGAACTCTGCCATTTTGCTAGCTTGGGAAAGATGTTAAGGGTTTCACCAAAGTCGAAGCAGAAATAAAGACTTTCTTTGCCTGACAAGGAAGAATGACCCACAGAACTGAAGACGGGAGGTGTGCTCTGCAGGGGCATCACGTCTGGGGGCAAAATTGGGAAACTGAGCAACTTTGACGGTGGCTCCCCACACCCCATTTAGAGGACACTGTCAGAGCTAATCTGAGACCAAGCCCGTGGGAAACTATGTGCTATATTATTCGATCACTGTGGGGAAGGGTCTCCATCCCACGTACCACCTTCATTGTGGATTTCCATCATTGTAAGTCGTGCCCTTGATGCCCCTGTGATTTAGTAACTCATTTAATAAATGTGTTTGTTCCTGCCAGGCTGCATCCCATAAAGAATGTTAAGTACCTACCCAGAAGCTAAGGCATAAAGAAGAATTAGAAGGGAGCAAGTAGAAATAAAAGGTAGAAAGTTACAAAGAGAAGTAAAGATAATATAAGTGAGAAAGGCACTGAGGGTACACCTAGTGCTTTCACTGAATCTAAAATTTGTCTCTTGGTTGGGAAAACAGAATAAAAGACCCGCTCAGTGACATAGTGTTTACCCTCTGGGAGGAAACACGTGCATGTCAGCACAGTAAAGGCTCTGGGACGTCCTGCAGCAGACAAGAGCAACAGCAGTACAGGAAGGCCGTGTTGTAGCACATTGCACCTGTTAGCCTCCTGATGACCCAGCATGGAGTGCTGGCTGTGGTCAATGCGCACTTGGCACCTCTGACCCCTCCTAGTTGTGTATCTTCCTGAAATGCAGAGGTTGGGACTCTGAAATGGCCTGTCCATACCTCCTGCACACAGGATTCTAGTTAGGAAAAAAGTGCCATCAGCAAGGTGTCCTGTGGTGAGATGGGGAAGGTTGAAGCTATGCTCTTGAACGTTGGCTATTTTTACTATCCAGTGGGCCTGGTTGTGGGGCTGCTGGTGTCCAGCGACCGACTTTGGGCACAGGGAGGCTGGGGTGCTGGGGTCAGTGGACTGACTTTTTCATAGCCAGGCCAGTGCAGCAACGGCATTGGAGGCTTCCTGGGCATGGCCCAGGCTCTTCAAGCATGGCCCAATGAACCCTCACTTTTCTGATTGTGGTTCAGGTTGGCAAGTCAGTCCTGGCAAGTCAGTCCCGCTTTCTTTTTCTTCTAGGACTCACTCCTGTAGGCACAGCCCAGAATTTTCTCCTCCAGCCTTTTCAGGGAATTTTGTCAATACCTAAATTCCCCATGTTGAATCCTTTCCACTTAGAGAGGATTTCCACTTTTCACATTGTTGTCTGTGTCCTGCATTGAACTGCGACCGACCCAGGCAGGTGCCAATCATTCCTATTTCGTGATGAAGAAACCAAGTCACAAAAAGCCTAAAAAGGTTGCAAAGTCACAAAGCTAATAAATAGCCAGGCTGAGACGCATATTTGGTTCAGTCAGGTGGCAAAATCCACTCTCCCAGCTACTTAATTTTGTTTGACTCAGAATTTTCCAAACTAAGGGATTCCAAAAACTTTCTATGCAACATTGGTGGATAGTCTATGGGAATAATTTTCAACAAGACCACCTTCAGACACTGTTTCTTTCAGGTAGTACATTCTGGCCAGGCGGGAACTGGCTAAATCAGTGGTGGGAGAAGAAAGGGGGTGTTTCCTTAACTGGAATCTGGAAAAACTGGAGCTTAGGAGCTGGGCAGAAAAAAGCACAGTCTCTTCAGCACAGCCCAGGAGCCTTGGATGGGCAGAACCTGAGGTCATCGTGGTGTATGTTTGAGGACAGGACTAGCAGCATGTCCTGGGGGTCCTTAGTCACTTTTCTCCATCTGTGAAATGAGACCAACCATGCCATCGACTCACTGGTATTTTGTAATGGGATGTTCTCATCAGAATTCTTCCCGTTGTGACCTCAGAAGTCCAATTCAAACTAGCTTTAGCAAAAGACAAACATTTGGTTTTCAGCCTCCACCTCACACCCTCATCCTGTCTGCTAACTTAGGGCAGCATCATTGTGTTGGTCCAGAACTCTCTCATCCTTCAGAGCAGTTCAGGGGCTGCTTTCTTCTTCCGTGGCTCTGGGTCTGAAGTAAGTCCATTCACCTGGAAGCCTTAACTCTGAAATCTGGAAAGAAGAGACAGGGTCTGGTTGATCTCTTTCAAGAGGCATCTGGACACGTGCAGATGAACTCCCTTCTCCCCAGAGCTCTGCATGCCCACAGGAGGAGCGGACTTTGTTAAACTACGCACACTCATGGATCAGCACACATGTAACCACACGCACATGCACAGTCCTATAATTCATGGGACATTGGAGATGTCCCATGGAGATGGGCTTTTTCTTACTGAGGGTGGAGGTTGTTAGGAAGGGGTTTGAGGGGAGAACAGAAAAGGGGGCAGATGTGTTGGCAAAAGGGGCAGAAGATCCCTTCCCCTCCCCCTAACCTTGGTCTTGGGAGTTTCGGTTATAAGGATAAGACTGATGTAAATCAATGCTCAGTGATAGAGGAATTCTGAGGAGGGCCACCTGTTTCCCTCCTCTTCTAGCCACCCCTTCACACCGGTTGTGTCTGCTCTCCCTCTGTCCTTTATACCTTCTGGGATTCATGGTCATTATGTTTATGGTAAGTGCTTCAGGAGTTTGCAGAGCTTGACCCAGGCAGGAAGAGCCATAAAGTCTGATGCTCCCTCTGGGAAACTGGCCCACACTGGTGCCTCGAACCTTCTTGGTGGCCTCAAACCTCTGCCAACTGGCAGGCTGGAGCTGAGGCCTTGGGGGCTCCATGGCAGAGAGATGCCTGATTTCCAATCAAATTGGAACATGCACTAGGACATCTGAAATGAGGGAAAGAAACATGCGAGCATGGTAGGGTGTGAGGAGCACCGTCCTAAAAGGAAGGAGACCTGAGCTTGCTCTGTCATCTGCAAGTGGTATGACCTTGGACAAGTCCTTTTGCCTCCCTGGGCCTGGATCTGCTCCTCTGTGAGATGATGTTGTGGTTGGAATGACTGAGGTACAAAGTGCCCTTCAACCAGAGGCAGGAGAGATTTCTGTGAAATAATGACTCTATTTTGGACCCTTCAAGAACATAGCCTCCTCCAGACTTTGCGGAGAGCACCTGAGCTTCTGGATCCCTACTTCTGAGTCTGTTTCTCTGTCTCAGGACACCAGGCCAGTGCACGAGTCGGGAGGCGTTCACAGGACCTTGCAGGATCGTGGGGCCTGGTTATTAAGCAAGGACTCAGCACCCCCTGGAATACTCCTACAGTCCCACATAGGCCTTGCCACACATCTCAGTGTCCTACACTATATTTACTCAAATGTCTCCTCATCCAGACTGTGACTGATATGAGGAAGGAGACCAAGGGGAGTAGAAATATCAGGGTGCCAGAACTTTAAAAAGTTTCCATGGTCTGTCTTGCCTGTGGCACTTGGCTTCCTTTTGCCACAGTCCTGGGCAGCCGTGTTCTTTATTTCTGAAGGTGAGGTTACCACCTCTCCTACTCTCTCCGGCAGGCAGCACAACAGTCCCCCAAAGGTGTCCGTGTCTAACCCCCAGAACCTGTGTATACGTTAGGTCACATGGCAAAGAAGAACAAAGTTGCGGATGGAATTGTTTATGAATCCGCTGACCTTAAAATGGCAAGATGGTTCTGGATGATCTGGGTGGGCCCCCTGTAAATACAAGACTCTTTAAAAGTGGAAAAGAGAGGCAGACGAGAGGGTGAGAGGTGCAATGCAAGAGGAACCGGCCCCATCGTTGCTGGCCTTCAGGGTGGAAGAAGGCGCCGCGAGCCAAGGAATGCTGGACGGAGCCCCAGACCCTGGAAAATGCAAAGAAATGGATTCACCTCTAGAGCCTCCGCAAGGAACACGGCTCTGAGACACCTTGATTTTAGCCCAATGGGGCCCATTTTGGATTTGTAAACCGCTGAATTATAAGATGATAAATGCGTGTGGTGTTAAGTTGGTGCACTTGTGGTGATTTGTTACAGCGGCCACGGGAAACTGATACACTCTTCCTGCCCTGCTCCTGACAGAGCCTGGCCTTCCTCTTCCCCTCTGCACATCCCCTAGCATGAAGCAGTAACTGGACAGAACTACCTTTGGGCCATCCCAGGAATGGTGCCCTCTGGGCCTGGCCATCAGGGCTTCCTTCCTTCCCATCTTGCTGCCCGCCCTGGAGAGTACCACCATCACCCAAGGCTCACAGAGTCTACTGCTGTGTCTGAGTCCCGCCTCCCACCGGCAACCCGACAATTTTGGACAGAGGAAAGTTTTGTCAGAGGAAATCTATAGGTTTTGTTTGTCACAACTCATTTGCCTTTCTCTCGGTGTCACCTCTCCAGATTCTCCTTTTCTTTTTTTCTTTTCTGCCTAAGATAAACATTGGGCTTATATGACTGGCAAATTGCATGTTGTCTCAATTTCTTCGTCTTCACCCCCTGAAGCAAGGAATCCTTAGAAGGATGATCACACCTAGGCCAGATAGACTTTTTAAGAGTATAAGTCAATTAATTTAAATGTCAGTGTCAACTTCATGTCAGGCTGCACAGTTGGTATTTTTCTCCATTCAAAATGTCAACCACTCCTTCCAGATGATTGGTAGGAAATTGGAAATGACTTAACTAGATAAACATGCATCCAAGGTAAACTCCTAGAGAATTCGATTTAAGAGTGGGGTGTGTGTGTGTGGGGGGGTGCTCAGCCAGAACTATGACAGAAAGTGGGGTAAAACTAAATGTATCAAAGTCATGGTGATTCTGTGTATTTGGCATGTAAAGGACAATAGCCATTATTATAGGGAGTGAACAATTCCACCCTTGGTTTCCATGTGAGTTCTAGAGTTGCCCGGAGTTGCTGACTGGGTCTGCCTTCAGGCAGAAAGCTGTGAAAATGGGAAGCTCATCGATGTCATTCCCCTTTGCTACATGTAGACTCCTGTCTAGTCTCTGCCTGCTTTCAGTCCCCTTCCAGCACCTTCAGATAGTTGTTTCATACACGTTTTGCTTACGTGTGTGTCTGTGTCTGTATCATCTCTGTCTATCTATCATCTGTCATCTATCATCTATCTATCATCTGATCTCCAGAGGATATAAACTATAGGAAGATTGATCCAACATGAGCTACTCCACCATTTTCACTCAATTTTCCTGGGCAGCAAAATGTTATGCCTATGCCAGGAAAGGACCAGTTATGGCCACGCACATGTGTTTACTTACTGCTCGTGGTTATTCTTCTGTGCCAGCAGCAGAGCTGAACATCTGGAATAGAGATGTGCAAAACCAAATGGTCCACAAAATCGAAAAGATTTACAGTTTGGCCCTTTGCAGAAACAGTTTGCCAGCCCCCAATCTACAGGAATGGATAAACTGTGTAATCCTAGGCGATCATCCATAAATATTAGTTCTCGTTAGCAGGATTTTGAAAATAATTAGATGGGAGGATGTTTGATATTCTATCTTCTGGCAAGAATTTGGGCTAGAAACAGTATGTGTGGTTGGCCGCATGAAGGTCTGTGCACACTGATGCGTTGAATTACAATCAGGGGTTGAAATTCTTCACCAAGTTCACATGCTAGTGAGGCCAGGCCCAGTCAAAGCTCCGGACGTATTGCTCTAAGGGTTTTACGCTTTCTACTATACCTGCAGAACTTCCCCGACCTCAGGGAAAACATTCTTCTAACTCAGCCTTTTGTGAGGCTTTGTGGAGAGACAGCAATTAAGATTCTGACTCGGAACTACCCAATGCTCTGTTCTTTTGAATCATCTTCAGGCTCAGAACCTCTTAAGGTCAGAGGCCAATTGACTGGTCCCTTCCCTCTGCTTCCGTTTCTTTGTCCGTTTTCCTCTTTTAAGATGGTAACACGGCTCTTCGCCTCCAGCACGGAACTTTCCACTCCAGTCAGGGCTGCCATGGAAGATGCAGGCTGTTATTCAGGTATGTGCAGCTCTGTATCTGCCAAGCCAGACCCCGCCTATCTTCTACCCCCTGCAACGTTTTCTGCTTGTCCGTGAAGTGGGGTCAGCGACTGCCCCTGTTTAAGATCAGGAGTTTGTCCAAATTGCCTTGTTCTTACAAAGCAAAGGAGTGTTTTCCAGAAGAGTAGGCACACAGCTGAAGTTACCGGTCTGCTTCTTGGCAGTCTTCATTATTTCTCCGGAACTGTGTTTCTTGATACTGAAATATGATTCGTAATTTATCGCTAATACTGGTCCTTGATGAGGACGACGGGAAGCAGAGACAGGAAGAGGGTGAGTGAGGTGGTCACCATCATGACTGCACCTATGGCTGTAAGAAAGGAATCTCAAAAAGCAGCCGAGTTGAATCAGTGAATGGGACGTTGCATAGGAGGGTTTCTGCATCTTTATGTGGGAGAAATATTAGCATTTGTTAACTCTGGGTGGGGGATGTGTGGTTGCTGTATCTTTCTCTGTTTTTCTGGGTATGTTCCATTTTATTTATTTATGTATTTTTTTAATGTTTATTTTTGAGAGAGAGAGAGAGAGCGCGGGGGCAGAGAGAGATGGGGACAGAGGATCCGAAGCGGGCTCTGCACTGACAGCAGATGTGGGGCTCGAACTCATGAACTGGGAGATCATGACCTGAGCCGAAATCAGTTGCTTCACCGATTGAGCCACCCAGGTGCCTGAGTATGTTCCAAATTTAATCCCCAGCCAGGCACTCTGCTCTGACATCCAGTCTTGTGCATACAGCCACCCATTAATCTCCACTTGATATACATCTAGCGTAAAATCAACACAAGGAAAAAGGAGATGAGAGAAAGAAAGAATGGAAGGAGGGAAAGAAAGGGGGAGGGGGATATTCATTCATCTGCCACCATTTATAAACTGTTCCACACCTTTTCTCTGGGTGCCATCTCAGGGACTGTGATGCCTGTCCCCCCAGCTGCTGGGGGATCACCTGTTACTAAGCCCTAAGAGCTAAGCAGCATCGGGTATGGAATTCCTAGCCTTGCCACCACATCCTGGCCTTGGCACATAGAAGAGGATATTCTGCCAACATGCCTGGTCACTCTCCCCTCCTCTAGCCCTTCTTTTGCAATGCGGGGACGCTCAACCGACTGAGCCACCCAGATGCCCCACCCCCATCCTTACATTTCTAACAAATAACATGTGAAATACCTGAAGGGGAGAAGAAATTCACCCCTGCTGTGAAGCTGCTGTGCGCCAGGTACTTTATACACATTGCTTTGTTTAATTCTCAAATAATGCGTATCTCGGCTGTGTGAAAGTGTTTTTCCCATGTAATGGAAAAACTTAGCTTCATCTCATTGCTCAGGGCAATAATTCTCATATACGTTTAGGTAAAAATGGCGGTGGGCGCTGTTCTTGTCCACTGTACTCTGGACATACTCACCTTGTGTTTTCCAAATGTGTCCAGCAAATCCCCCCTGTAGGACCTCCGTGCTGTGCTCCTCTCTGGCTGATCCCCCAGAGATTCTCCAGATGGGTCGCCCCTTCCGATCTCTTTCTTGGGCCTCACCATCTCTGCAAGACCTCCCTGATGGGCCCCTGTAAAACTGCCAGCCGCCTGCCCTCCTTTGCCTATCGTGACAAAGTTCCTCCCTCTTAACCTACTCTGTTTCTACTGTTTTTCCATGGCATTATCACCTTCTTATACACCATATCATTTATTTATTTCAAGTTTATTTATTGTCTGTCTGCCTCGTCTGAAACGCAAGCTCCAGAGGAGTTAAGATCTTTATTCTGCTTACTGATGGATCCTAAGTGTTTAGCACAGTGTCTATTTAGCCCATAATAAGTGCTCAAAAATATTTGCTGAGTGAATGCCTGAGTGGCCTCCCCCCTCTCTTTGGACCACGAGTGCTGTCCCCATCTCTGTGCTGTCACTTTCTCCCCACTTTGACTTCATCTCCCACTTAGGCCGTGGATGACCACTTCCTGATCTCCAGAACCACCTTCTTTCCCTGATGCTGTGCTGGGACCATCCCATGGACTTCACAGAGGGAATTACGCGCGTCCTTTCACCTCCGCACCTTGGGCATGTACGTCTGCAAACTTTAATTCCTCCAGGGCACCGATAATCCAGGTTTGCTGCATATAGGACCGTAAGTGACAATTGGAGGAGGATGATGGTAACACACTCTGTAGAAATCAACTTTAGATCAAATGCCCAAGCTCATTCACTGATGCTAAACATTGACCAGTAATTCCTGGTACACAGGAGATTTCTCTTTGCTGAATTCTCTTAGGCTCCAGCCTTCTGCCAGTCCCCTCTTCTTTTATTTATTTATTTTTAATTTTTTTTAAGTTTATTTATTTTGAGAGAGAGAGAGCAGAAGCTGGGGAGAGGCAGGGAGAGAGAGAATCCTAAGCAGGTCCTGCGCTGTCAGTGCAGAGCCCGACGCGGGGCTCGATCTCATGAACCTAAGATCATGACCTGAGCTGAAGTCAAGGGTCAGAGGCTTAATCCACTGTGCCACCCAGGAGCCCCCTGAGTCCCCTCTTCTTACGGCGATTATTCTCTCCTCTCTCCTCTTTCCTGGGTTTTCTGGATCTGCCAAATTTCATCCTCTGGAACGATCAGCAGACAGCTCCCAAGTTCATCTTACATTCCTGTACAGAATCATTTCATTTTCTCTTTTTATGTAGTCACTATCTTCCCCATCATTGCAGGGCTTCACTGTCCATAATCAAAACGCCACCTTGCTCAGATCTTCACCCAGTGACATGAGGAATAATAGGAACTTTGAAGCTCCAACTTTGTTTTCTGAGTTTTGGCTCAGTAGGGCCAGGTCAAGTGTTCAGCCGCATCTCCGAAGCATCTCTCTAAGAGGAGAGCGTCGTCGGGATCCTTGCTAGATGACCCAGGAGCAGCGAGCATTAGCGTCTTCCCTTTACATTGGCGGTTCTTAACCTGGCTGGACGTGAGGGTTACCTGGAGAGCTGTAAGAAATCTTCACCCTCAGGCCATACCCCGGGTCAGCAACATCAGGGTCTTAATGGGGGGACTACTCTGCCGTTGGGTTGTGGGCCGCTGTTTTATACTCATGTCAATGGCAACATGGAAATCTGGTTTAGGAGTGTGGAAACGGAGGTGAAAGAAGCCTGAACTGCTGATTCCTCATAGAGGGGTCACACATGGGGTCCGCTCTCCGCACTCCAGAGCCCAGGTCCTTCCCCGGGGAAGCAACACCTCATCTCACGGGGCGGTCACACATGAAGACAAACCATTTCAATTTGCGGTGACAGTAGAGGTATTAGAGATACTTCACAGTTATGGAGGGAAGACCATCTAACTTTATGTGAGAGGTCAGGAAAGGGGCTTTTGTAAACTTTTCCCTGCTTTAGGGCAGCCCAGGGATGTTCTGCCCTAACCTGGTTTTACCTGGATAAGCAGGTTGGGAAGCAAAGGGAATTGGGGACATAAGGAATGAATTAGTACAAGCCTTCATCCCTCAAGAGAAACATTCTCATCAAACTCCCTATGAGCTTGTAATCCCTCTCCTGTCATTAACCAGGGAGGGGATTTTCCCTGCTTCTGCTTCTGCCCTTGTAGAACGGTCCATTAGTTCTAAGCAGTTCTCCTTCCCCGGGGGTCTGTTTTGAGATGACTCCATCAGGCTGGGGCCTGACTCCTGTAAATGGCCACTTGGGAATATGGGCAGTCAGTGGCATTGGGGGCTTTTCACTCTGCCAGCAGGTCAGGGAGGATGCTGCTAAGTTCTGTGGAGGATTGTGTTTCTTTGTGTGTGTGTGTGGAGTGGGGGGATGGGTGGTGTTGCAAAGAGAAGAGACAGTGTGGCAGGGGCAATACTAGCTGATTTCCAATCTGTTTCACTTTCTTTTTATGACTATTATTTTTTAATGTTTATTTATTTTTTGAGAGAGAGAGATGGAGAAAAAGCAGGGGAAGGGCAGAGAGAGAGAGACGGAGACACAGAATCCGAAGCAGGCTCCAGGCTCTGAGCTGTCAGCACAGAGCTCGACGCGGGGCTCGAACTCACGGACCACGAGATCATGACCTGAGCCAAAGTTGGGCACTTAACTGACAGAGCCACGCAGGCACCCCCTTGTTTCACTGTCTTATGTCTTGGCATACAGCAGTTCTCAGTCTCCACTGAAGTTAAATCACAGGGTCAGACTGCATGTCGGTCCATGGGATATTTAGAAATGATGAGCCACTTCCTTAAAAATGCCCCCTTCTGGCACTCCTGTTCTCCCTTCCCTTGTTGCAGCAGCTTCGCAAGTTGTGTATCAGGATGGTGGCATCGCGAGACGGGGCATCTGGATCCCTCGAAGAAGAATTGTACCAAAGACTCTCCTGGCCTGATTTGACTTCACTGAGATTTTGGGGGCAGCAGGAAGAGGTTACCTGTCCTGATGAACTCTACATAGACATAACACACTTCAATTCATGCGTGCAAGGACAGATAACCCTGAAACATATTTGCACACACACACAAATACAGAGATGAGCTCAGGGACGTGGACTGAAACTCACACACATGTGCAGAGGCACCCACACGACACATTCTTCGTGCACACACAGTAGAGTTCCTCCACCCACGTTTTGCTCCACTGTGAGACGTACACGTTGACGTGGCTACAGAAGGAAGGATATTCATGCAGAGCGAGCCTGACCAGCTGCGTCACCTGTGGCCCAAAGCTTCGATGGCTTTAACTCCCCACCAATTTACTCCACCTCAAAACTCTGCCAATCTCCCTTGATTGGCAAAGTCTCCATCATAGGAGGTAGAGAGACCTCAAATTTTTCTTCTGTGGTTTCTTCAGGTTGAAACCTACCTGGGACATAAATGCTCTATGAGGCCACATCTTATTCACGAACGCGCCAGGCTGAGGGACAGAGGCTGCAGGATGTCCTTAGGAGCAGCACAGTTGCCCAGAAAGGGCTTAGTGTCTGACATCAGAAGACCTGGGTGGGATCTCCGGCTCTCTCATTTACTGGCTCCGGTCTTGGGTACGTCACTCAACTGTCTGAGCTTCAGTGTCCTCACATAAAAGCAGGGATGATGGGATTCCTAGCTCATAGCTTTGTGAGGATACACAGAAATCATTTTTGTGGAAGTCCACTGTTAGCACTTCAACTCGATAAGCGTGGCTTGAGTGCCTCCTGTGTGCTTATCTCTGTGCTAGAGACTGCGATTACAGAGGTAAGGAGGCCCATTTCTCAAGCTCAAGGGGCCTTCAGTTTAGGGGAGAGACGTATGTGTACGTCAGTTGCCACGTTGGAGGCTATGCAAGGTACAAGGTACAAAGCAAGCTTTGGAAAAGGACACTGATGTGGGGGAGTGAAGGAAAGTTTTGCAGGGGAGAGGATGTTTGAGCTGCCTCTTGAGAGATGAGGAGAAGTTTGCCAAATGGACAAAGAAATGAAGAAATTGTGAGCAGAGGGACAGCATTCACAAAGGCCCAGAAACGTAACGGTATTGCCTGCTCTGTGGGTCTTTGTGGCTAGTTGGTCTTATCTCCTCAATTTCCAATGCATGTTTTTCATATTTTAGTATTTTTGAATCCCATATGGATCTTAAAACTAAGGAAATACACTGTAAAACATAAAGACCTGCATCCCCAAGTATAAGTTAAAAAAATGTGCCTTGCAAATAAAATAACAAAGATCGGTGACCCAAGAGGTAGAAATCCCAATTTTTCTCTGACAGTCCATTTGATGTGCTTTTGAGGCCGATTTTGCAGACTTGGATGCTTTTAACTTATACTTTTATATTAAGCTGTTGAATAAAGGAATCATTTCTGGACCACTCTATCACCTAACTTAAAATTCAGGACCACTTTTTCCATAAGCTCAAGGATTTAAATTTCAAAGCCTTGATTTGCGAGTCCCTTCTATTGGGTATAATTCTTGAGAAGGAATATTAAGAGAGTTTGCAAAATAGCAGCTCAATCATGTCAATTTAGCAAATAAAGGTATGGCTTCACTTTGTTATTGGCATGAACAGTTATTTCTTCAGACAGGAATAAATGCCATTATTTCTCACAGATTTTTGACATTTCCCAGTTTTTTTCTCAACCCACTGTCCATGCTAAGCACCCACATTCCTCTGCATTTCTGGAACCAGGGAGGGACCTGGGAGGCAGTCAGGACCTTCAGGGTATAAATTTCAGAAATGCATTAGACAGTCACATAAGGGAGCAGGGCTAGGGTGAGGGGGTAACGGGAAGGCCTCCTTCATGTGAGTGTTATCTGTAAGAAAGCCTGAAACATTTTTGAATATTTCACTGGAATTTGGGAATATGAAATCACTGAACATTTTTCAGCAAGGAAAGGTTGTGAATAGTATAGATTCATTAGAACAAACAGAAGAAATGTCATTGTTGTCTTTTTTTGGTATGTTTTTGGTGTACTTTTGTGAAGTTAGCACTATTTGTTAGGGTTCTCATGGGCTCACTGGGAATGCTGCCTCCTCTGGTCGTCCTTCCTCACTGGTAGACCCATTCCTAGGGAACGCTCGCACCACACCGTGATTCCAGAAACTTACTTTTTGGGTAGAAAGGACTGATAACATCCCAAACTCCTGGTCTGTAGCTGAGAAAATTCTTTTCATACTCCTCCCCACCCCTGACAGTTTTGTTGTAACTCTGTTCTCTTCCCAAGAGCGTTGGGCATGGCCATATTTTGATAAGATCTGAGTCTGCTTGTTTTAAAATGCCAAATCCAGTTTGCCTGTGCCCTTCTTCCCATCCGCATGATCTGCTTTGCTTTTGGCAGTGGACTATCACCTCCTGAAACAGGAATTGTCATCTTTCCTCATTCTTGACATCTTCCAGTTGTCTGGCAACCTATTTGGATTTTGTCTCACTTCTAAGCTATGACATGAGCCTGAACACTCCTTCGTGTTGTGACGTGTGTCTTCTCTGAGGAACTTTGCTTTGTGACAGCCATCATAAGAGAATCATTTTAAGAGAAGAAGCACTTGACATTAGCACAGAAACTTCTTGAAGGCTGGGGGAGTCTGGGCATTGGCAATCATTTGCTCATTTTGACTTAGATAACTTGATTATATTTATTTTTGTGGACTTTTTTTTTTTCTTCAAAACTCCAAAGTAATGAGCTGGGGTAAGCACCTATGTACCAGAGAATTTACAAACAGAATATCAGGTATCGTTCACAATAATGATCTTGCTGTGTTGGTATAATTATAATAACCTCCCTTTATGGATGAGGAAATCGAGAGCTACAGAGATTGGCGATCTTGTCTAATTCTCTATCCACAGCCTCTGATTAAAGCATCAGCAACTGAAGGAAAGGAATCAGCTCTCGAGTTTTGGAAAGAGTACCACAAGTCCTTAAATGACAGCTCCTCCTTATTTTCATGTTTACTTGTGCTGATGACTTCTTCAGTTTTCTCTTTTTGTAGTAGTTACAGTAAACGTTAAGGCCAAGTAACAGGAAGCACAATAAGAACAGAGTTTAGAGAATGAAGATATTTCCTTCCCATTCATGAAACAGTTTGAGGAAAGAATCCTACTCAATGGTTCTTTTGCTCCACGGAGTCATTCGGGTACCCAGGCTCGTTCCATCTCGGGGCTCCTTCACCTCCTACAGCACTGCCCTCAGCTGCACAGCCACATCTGGGTCACTGCCACATCTCAGTTCCAGCCAGAGGGGAGGAAGAATAAAGGAGGTAGAGGAGGTACCCAGCTGTCTTAAGGCACAGCCTGGAGATGGCATGTGTCACTTCCATTGTAGAACCAACCACGCGCTTGAGTATACTTATTACTAGTGAAGAAGAGAGAATTGATTCAGGGGGATATGTAATATCCTTATCCTAAAAAAATATATATTCTAGCACTGAGCGCCTCACTCATTTACTCAGAGTGGGTTAACTTTAGAATTCATTTTTCTGGTATGTTTCGCCTGTGTAAGTTCAGTGAAGGCAAGGACTGTGCACCCCATGTCTAGGCCCCAGCATGATATCCTGCATATAATAGACATTCAATAATTATTTGGTGATGATCCCTGAGCCTAAAGAAGAGGAGAAGTCAGCATTGTCTTTTCAAGGGCAAAGTTAAGGTAATGTCCACTTCCTTTTCAATCTTTGGGAGAATGGGGACAGATGTGGGTACAAAGTGGTTGGTATCAGCTACCCCCTCCCCTCATGCTGGACTTGAGAGGAGGCCCTGGGGCTTCAGGCTCTATTTGAAAGGAAATGGGATGACAGGGTTTTCCCTTAAAACTCAAAAAGGAAGAACAAGAATGAGACGAAGGTCACCAACACCCAGATATATGTTAATTATGAATGCCTGAGAATTCTGCCCTAAATGGCCAACTCAGTGTCCTGGCTTCACAGACATTGATAACCCTGGAAAGTCTGCCCTTGTTTGGCAGATGAGGACTCCTCTGACGCTACAGGTGAGAGCTCCGCAGGGGCCTGGAGTCAAAACTATTAACTGGATTGGTCTTGGCCTTGAGGTCTCTAGAGATCATCAGTTCAATCTTAAGCTCAGAGTTGTTTTTTTTTTTTTTTTTTTTTCTTGTTAGGAGAATTGTTTCACATTATATTCTTTAGGTTGAAGCTGTGTTTGTTGTAAAAGCCTCCGGATGCTTGGGAGAACCAGCTCGTTCCTGACTGTGCTCTCCCTGCATCTGCGTTAAACTACAGAGCCTGAATTGTAGCAGGTACTAAATAAATATTCATGGCATTAATTAACTGATTGCTTACTGTGAGAACCTGACAAATATGGAAGGATGTCTCAGTTGAAGTGCATCTTATTCAACCCTCTGGTTTTATAGATAATCTCAAGGAGGCCTAAGGACATCAGGGGTCTTAGCCAAAGCTTTAGAACAGGGACGGGGACCCAGCTTCTCTGGATTCTCCAGCCCCAACCTCCATCCCTCTGTATCAGCAGCAAATACTAGTGATTTGCCAGCAGGATTTTAGTCTGTGGAAACTACATTCACACCTGCTTCTGGTGTCATTGTTTATAACGACCTGTCTTCCTAAAACATGGCTTCTCCTCACCTGTGCCTTCCAGGGACCCCCTTTACCCTCTCTCTATGGCATCTGCTCACTGCCTCATCCTTCTTGATTCTCTCTCTCCTTGGACGTGGGGTCTCTCTCCTGGTTGATTCTTAGGGTTACACTTGCTCTCTTCTCTCTCACCACCTTGACTGTTGGTGTTTTTGTTTTTGTTTGTTTTGCAGGGGGTGGGGTTGGATTATTGAAATGCATGAATGACAAGTAAAACAAAGGATCAACTAGATCATATAATTTATAGCTGCGTATGTATTAGTGTCTGCTTTTATGATGTGAATTTAAGCACCTCAAGGACAGGGACCGCTTAGCACTGGACTAAGGTCATGGTAACTCTAGCGATTTGTTGAAAACGTGACTAAGCGAATATGATTTAGAATTCTCTGAGTGCCTATTGTTGATAGGGTTTATGGACATCTCCCATTTCACCTTCCCAGTTTCATACAAAGGAGACAAGTCTCAGTGGGACTGTGTGGCTTAGACTCAGTCGACTCAGGCCGACAGTGCCTGAATCCACAGCCCCGATGGGTCTCTCGCTTCCCATCAGCAAGAGAGAACAGAGGAGACTCAACAAAACAGGGGCCACCTCTTGCATATTCTTGTCGAGCACACCAAGCCCCATGCTCCAGGGGGAATGATTAGGGAAGAAGCGAGCATGGGGTCCTGGCTGTTTCTGAATCTATAGGCTCAGGGCCTCCATTTCTGCAGTCTTTCACCATCTTTGCTGGGTGGCTGCAAGGGTGGGGCAGAAGTGTACTGAAAGGGAAGATAATGAACTCTTCATGCTCAGCCACTCCATTGTGGAGAAAAGAGGCATCCTGGCAAGTGGGATCAAACAGAGCTTTGGAGGGTTCGAAACCAGACCCGCAATTTCTGTTAAGCTAATTCATGTCATCAAACCTTTGCTTCTCATCTCGAAAACAGGGGTTATCACAGCTATCTCTCAGGTTTGTTGGGGAACGAGACTATGGACGTAAAATCTCTGGAAAAGTGGCTGGCTCATAGTAAACTATACATTATGGCTGTTACTATTATTACTCCTATGCATTTTCCCAAACTTTTGCAATGAATATGAATTAGGTTAGTCAACGAGTATGTTTGATACTACAAAAGGGGTGTATACATCAGAACAGAACCAAGTCTTATTATACGAAGTGCATGTTCTAGTTCCTACAGGGGGGACTTCCCTTAAGAAGTTGCGTTGCTGAAGGAAGTCTGAACTTGGCTTTCTCGTTCCTCCCTCCCTCCTTCCCTCCCCTTCCCTCTACCCTTTCGTCCTTCCTTTTTGTGCTCTCTTCATTTATACCTTATATTCACCTATTTTTGAAAAATTCAAGCAGTTTGCATCATAAAAGTAAGCATGTGGTGTGTGGTTTACCCAGAAAGGAAGACTGCGAATATTTTAAGAGACAAGAAATAACTGGACTGAGAACATAGATTAAGAGTCATTCACTCATCAGAACTTTCAACATTCATTGATCGTTTTATCGATATAGAAAAAAAAACAAAAAACAAACCAGGGGTAGGTGAAAGAGTCAGACAGTCTCTGCCTTCCAAGAAGATACTAAGGAGAGACAGAAAGTCATTAAAAAACACTTATTGCCATTTTAATATATGCAAAGTCCAATGCCCGGGATTGCAACTGCGTTCTAAATTTAGCTGTGTTTCCTGGTAGCCAAGGTAAAAATGTGCATAGAACATAGTTCAATCCTTCCTTTATCCAATAAAGGGCACATGTGAACCCTCCTGGCAAGGAAGCTAGACCTGAGTTCACACTTTGCGTTACCAACTAGCTGTGACTTCTGGTTACTGTGCATATGTCACTTATGAATAATCTCTATCTCAGGACTGGTAGTTACAGCATTTCTGTGGTCATGGGTGAGGTTATGCAAACGTAGTGTGTGTGTGGAGGGGGGAATCATAGCATCTAACAAAAACATTGGCAATAATGATTGGTTCTAAGTAGTCCAATTTGGCCTTTGGAGTATTTCTGTCCTCCTTTCCTGGCCTCTCTTTGCCTCTACTTTGGCTCCCATCTTTCTCTAAGCTGCCTGTCCCCTAGTGAGACGCCCTCTGATTTTCCAGAGCTGCCCCCTCCGCTGCCCTTGTGGGCTGCTTTTAACAGTTGTCACGTTCTCAGCCTCATTAGTTCTTCTCAGGTCCATCGAGGTAGCCCGGTCCCCGTTGGGTTCTCTAGAGTGTGTTCTTTCCCCGTGCTCCTTCCGGAAGGTGGCCAGCTCCACAAAGAAACTGGATGGGTGGACACAAACGGGCACGCAGTTCTCCATCTGTGCCCTGGGTGGTTTCTTTTCACAAGCACCCACTCTTCGTAGACATCCAACTGCCCTCTGACCACCATATCGCGGTCAGAACTATTCTCGACAGGTACAGGAGGCTTTGCAGTTTACAAAGCCCTTTCACACATTTCATACATGCTAACTTGGTGAGATTGTGTATATTTTTAAATGCTGCTTTTTTTTCCCCACTTAACTTTATATAGTAAGTATTTTTCCATGGTTTTCTTTGGAAACATCACATTTGAATGTTTCTATTATAAATATGCGGCAAAAAGTTCTCTATTGTTGGGCAGCTAGGGTGTTTCCAGTCTTAATTTGTAAAGATACCTTGAGAATCTTTGTGCAGAAATCTGGACTCCACACCTCAGATTATTTCCCAAACTTAGATCCCTATAAAGGGGATTTCTGACTCAAATATTATAAGGTAGTTCAAGATTCTTGAGAAGTATTTGATCTTTGCCTTATCGGTTGTATTTTCAATGGGTCCCCATCCAAATATCTTAAAAATATCAGAAGGAGTTCTCATTGAGGAATTGGTAAACTTTCCTGTCAAGCTTGCCCAAAGAAAGTAACCTCATCCTTCCAGAATTCTTTTCTTTGTTTGCCTCTGTATTGAATATTAGTCTTCTTCCTCATTCAGTCTGTCTCACAGTCCAGGATTGTCTGTGTTTTAATGGTTTCGCCTTGACTCAAGGATTTCATGATGTTTCATATGACTCTTCTCTCTGCCTGCCTAGAGTACAGGCTGTCCCGCCCCTGTCCCTGGCTGTGTCCCTTCCTAACTTGCTTCAGCACCCTTATGTGCAACGATGCCACCTAAGGAGGCCTGCCACCTGTGGGGAGGGTGCTGCAGAACTGCTGACCCTGCAGTCTGTGTCCATGAGAAGCCACTCTCCCAGGGTCCCGTGACTCCGTGTGTGTTCTGAGACCCTCTCCACTGGTCCAAATAGCTGGTAGCTATCCCCCTGTGCATGTGCCCAAGAGGCTTCTCTCCTCCCAAGTACATCCTGTCATCTAACCACCTAGTGGTTTGCTGTGAAGCTAGCTCACACTCACGGGGCTTTGCTGGTGGGGAGCAGGTTTGTATGAGCCAGGTCTGTTTTTTTTTTCTTTTCTTTTTTGATTACTTTTTAAAAGTTAAATCCAAGTTAGTTAACATACAGTGTAATAATGATATCAGGGATAGAATTTAGTGATTCTTCACTTACACATGACACCCAGTGCTCATCCCGTGTCCTCCTTAATGCCCATCACCCATTTAGCCCGTGCCCCCCACCTGTCTCCCCTCCAGTAACCCTCAGTTTGTTGTCTGTGTTTAAGAGTCTCTTATGGTTTGTTTCCATCTCTGTTTTCATCTTATTTTTGCTTCCCTTCCCCCCCATGTGTATCTGTTTTGTCTCTTAAATGTGAATGAAATCATATGATATCTGTCTTTCTCTGACTTATTTCACTTAGCATAATACACTCTAGTTCCATCCATGTTGCTGCAAAAGGCAAGATTTCATTCTTTCTGGTCCCCGAGTAGTATTCCATTGTGTATGCATACACCACATCTTTTTAATCCATTCGTCAGTCGATGGACATTTGGGCTCTTTCCACCCTTTGGCTATTGGAGATAGTGCTGCTATGAGCACTGGGGTGCACGTGCCCCTTCGAATCAGCCTTTTTGTATCCTTTGGATAAATACCTAGTAGTGCAAAGGCTGGGTCGTGGGGTAGTTCTACTTTAATTTTTGTTAGTTGCCCAGTTTGGGCGTACAGGTAACTTTAGCACAGGGACACGGTGTCTTACCGGTTTTTGTGATCCTGAGTACTGGGACACGGTTGTTTCTTTGCATTTTCCGGCATTTTCTGGCACGATGCGTTTTGACCGGCTCCAGGTCTCGGGACGATGTGAATGTGTGAACGTCCAGGGACTGCAGGGTTGGGAGCGGAGCAGCAAGTGATAAAGATATCGGTGCCAGAACCTCTTATTTTGCGGGGAGCGGGAAGCACAGCATGTTAGAAACCGAGGGGAGAATTTAGCTGATATGTTTGGAATCTATAACAAGCTAATTTGTTCCCCAAAGACAATTCTGTGAGAAAGAAAAGTCGGTCTGAGCAGAGGAAGCCGATTTCTAGGAGGTAGAGCTCTTTGCTCAAGTGAAGTTGTTTGAGAAGAAACCTCTGGTGGAAACCAGTAAACACTAGCTTTGCAAACATCACCTCCAGCTCGCTGCCCGCTCAGGGCTGGAGACACAGAGAAAGGCGGGGGGCAGCCCCCTGGGCCGCTCGGCGAGGTGCCCACTGGAGCCCAGAGTGAAGGCTTCATTCCTTTGAGACTTCGTTGGCTTCCATGGGGAAGCTGAAGGGAAAAGCACACAGAGGAGCTCATGTGCTTTCATGCAAGTTTAATTCGCTTTCGTGAAAAGGGAGTGACTGGTATCCAGGCTTGCTGTGTTTAGTATTAAATAAAGCAAGGATGAGCGCCTAGGACGTGGATTGAGCTGGTAAAACTGGAATCCCAGAGGTAGAGGGGTGTGTGTGTGTGTGTGTGTGTGTGTGTGTGTGTGTGCGAGCGTGCGCACGTGTGTGAGAGAGAGAGGCGCCTAAGGAGGGGGTGGGGGGAGGATCAGGGGAGGATCAGCAGTGGGGAAGGGGCTTGGGGCTCAGGCCCCGGATCCACAAAAGGCCTCAAATGTAGCCTTTTCTCCGGATGACACCTAACAGACCAAATAGACAATCACTGGGACATCTTGAAAGGACTGACACCTGTCCGTTTCCTCAAATAAACTTCTATTCATTCATTTATTTTAAATGTTTATGCATTTTTGAGAGAGAGAGAGAGAGCGAGCTTGCAAGTGGTGCAGGGGCAGAGAGGAAGGGAAACAGATGATCCGAAGCAGGTTCTGTGCTGACAGCAGAGGGACTGACTCGGGGCTTGAACTCACGAACCTTGAGATCATGACCTGAGCTGAAGTCAGATGCTTAACCGACTGAACCACCCAGGTGCCCCAATTTTCTCATATAACCTTTTAAAACTCACTGGGGCCTGGGGCCTGGAGTGTCCTCCAAATTGATGTTTTTGTTTTTGTTTTGTTTTGTTTTCATGTGAAATTGATTGTCAGATTGGTTCCCATACAACACCCAGGGCTCATCCCAACAGGTGCCCTCCTCAATGCCCATCCCCCACTCTCACCTCCCTCCCACCCGCATCAACCCTCAGTTTGTTCTCAGTATTTAAGTGTCTCTTATGATTTGCCTCCTTCCCTCTCTGTAACTTTGTTTTCCCCTTCGCCTCCCTGCTGGTCTTCTGTTAAGTTTCTCAGGATCCACATAAGAGTGAAAACATATGGTATCTGTCTTTCTCTGTCTGACTTATTTCACTTAGCATAACACTCTCCAATTCCATCCACGATGCTACCAAAGGCTATATTTCATTCTTTCTCATTGCCAAGTAGTATTCCATTGTGTATATAAACCACACTGATGTTTTAAAATAAACTATGTAGGGGAGCCTGGGTGGCTCATTCAGTTGAGGATCTGACTTCATCTCAGGTCATGATCTCATGGTTCATGAGTTCGAGCCCCACATTGGGCTCTGTGCTGACAGCTGGGAGCTCAGAGCCTGGAGCCAGCTTCAGATTCTCTGTCTCCCTCTCTCCCTCTCTCTCTGTAAAATAAATAAAAATTAAAAAAAATTTTTTTAAATAAACTGTAATTCTTCTATGTAAGTGATAACCATGTTGCTTTGTATTTTTGCATGCTAAAAGTGTTACTTAATTAAAAGCAAACATTCAAGGCGCCTGGGTGGCTCAGTCAGTTAAGTATCTGACTTCAGCTCAGGTCATGACCACAGGATTTGTGGGTTTCAGCCCCTCGTGGAGCTCTGTGCTGACAGCTCACAGCCTGGAGCCTGGTTCAGATTCTGTGTCTCCCTCTCTCTGTCCCCCACCCCCAAACTAAATAAATATTTAAAAAAAATTAAAAACAAACAAACACTTAAAACTGGCCACAATTTCTGTAGGCCCATTTTGGCGGTTTCCATCTTTTCAATATATTGAGAAATTCTTGAATGAGAAGCAGCCAGGATTGCCAAGGCACCCCATTGGAACCAGAGCAGCTGTCAAAAAGCTAGAAATTGCTGACCAAATGGCCACCACAACGATAAAAGTAATTGCTAATAATAACAGGGATAAGAGCAATTACCAGTGAGTCTGTCAGTAGAGCACCACCCTTGATCTCAGGGTTGTGAGTTCAAGCCCCATATTAGGAGTGAAGCCTACCTAAAAAAAAAAAAAAAAAAAAAAAAAATCCTGCTTTCAGAAGCCCACCACACGCTAACCAGGAGGTCAGGGTAGTGGACCACTTTCTACTATGAAAAGGCACTTTTTACTACCACGCGTGTTTTATGCTTATTAAGAGTCAGGTGTGTTTGTTCTCAAACCTGTTTATGCCAGTTGTCCTTGTTATTGAATATTTAATTAAGTACTAGACAGTGTGACAAAATATGATGGCAAAAACCAAGTTACTATTGCTATGAATGCCGACTTGAATGCTTTGGGGATAATTTATTAGGCACCTACGATGAACGATGCTCTCTGCTAAGCAGGTTGTATATGGATTATTTCCTTTTTTTTCTTATGGTAACCATGCTAAAAGTTAGGCATTATCCTTACTGTAATGATAGTCAAAATGAAGTTCAGAGAGTTTACATAACTCACTTGAGGTTACACATCTAATAAATAATGGAACCAAAATATGAACCCAAGCTGTCAGACTCCAAAGCCTGTATGCCTCTGGCCACACTTTAATGACGAGCCAACCCCCTGTCCATGCCAGAGACTGCTCGGGCTTCAGGGATAGGGCTAAAACATACACAAGCCTTAACCTTGCGTAGCTCACAATCCCGGGGGCAGCTAGGCAAGGCAACCGATCACTACCCTGAAGAGTAGGTCCAGCTATAAGAGAAAGACCTGGAACTCAACTGGGAATGCCAATACAGAACATCTGACCTGAGCTGGGGAGAAGGAACTGGAGAAAGCTTCTGGAAGGGAAACCAGGCTGAGCCTTACAGCATGAGCAGGCAGTTACCAGACCCATGAGCTACAGATTCTGCCCCAGATTGCAGAAGCCCATTTTATTAGAGTCTTTCCCTGGTGAAACTCAGTCCTCACAACCCAGCCTGGGCCGGGTGCTTTGGGCCCCTGCTGGAATGATGGAGGGGGCCTAGGGGAGCCGAGGTGGGCCTGTGCCCTCCATGCTTGTGGGTCTGGATGACATTGGTGTCCCCAAGGCCTCCCCACATACCACTGTATTTTCTACAAGGTAAATAGGGCTTTGTTGAAAAGCTGGAAATTGCTGACCTTGTCCCGTTCATCAGTTTAAAGGCACTGAGTGAAGGTGGGTAGGAGAGGGGGTGGGTGGAGGCTCCAGGGACTCTTCCGGGCTCATTTGAAGTGAGAAATGCTAAGCCTGCCATATTTAATGGCAGGCCTGGGAGTGTAGTTGAAAGCGTAGGCGCGGCACCTCCCCTTGACTCTTGTGTGCCCTGTAACACTGCCTCCGGGCCTTGCTAAGTGGTGGTTCCATCTCTCACCATGTACGGGGGCCAAGGGACCGGCAAAGATTCTCAGACAGCCCCTTACCTGCCAAGCCTGTGGATTTCTTTCTTTCTTTCTTTCATTTTTTTTAAAAAAAGAAATTGGCTTTTCTTCTTGTGGGGTCTCTGAGGTTCTTTGGAGACTATGAAAAGCTTTAGCAACTGTTCAAAAAACATACACTGATGAGAAGATAGGGGAGGAAGGGAACTGCCCTAATGGAACCTGAAGCCACAGTAACAGCTTGGGGGCCCCCAGACCTCATTCCCCTTATTTTCAGCTGCCTTTTGTACAGAAGAAATCTTAATGACTGGTCAATATGGCTAATTGGAAGTCATCCCCTTACACGACATTCCTGGATTAAAAGCTTCCTTGGTTCCCCGGGATGGTGGCGTGTTTTGATCCTTTGATTATGTTGGAGCTCAGTACCGGGTCTTCTGGGAAATGCAGAATGCCTCACCCAGCTCTCTGAGATCTGGCAGCAGCTGGGGTCTGGATCCAACAGGGAAGATGTTTGCTTCTCTGCCGACTGACATCTGATCAAAGTCTTGGCCATCAATTACTAAATAAATAAATAAATAAATAAATAAAGTAGAAGCTGCAGAATCAACACTTTAAAAAAGCCTTCCTCTTGCCTTTCCAGGATGCGTAATTAATGATGTGAGTGGGTAATTTGCTGTAGACCTTGCTGATTAATTTATCAAATGCCAAAGCCTTTGTTGTTCGCCTCTCGGTCCAATTAGTTAAGTGTTGGATGTGACGGTCAAGGCAGTATCTCTGGGAAGGCCCTCGCCACTCCCTCCCATCGTCCTCCTCCCACCCCGCTTCTAGGGTGCTACTCCCCTCCCCCTTTCTCCTGCATCTTTGCCTGAGGTAGGTTCCTAACAGCCCAGCCCCAGAGCTGTCCGGGGCAGCCTGTGGCTCAGGATGAAGCCAATACTCATCAGCTGTCCCACAAAAGCCACAGTCAGAGACTTGCTGCTGGTACTTCCCAGCCCACCACTTGGTTAGACTCAATTTACCTCTTCAGAACAGACCAACCTTTGTTGTCCAATTAATAATAAGCAAGAGCTCACCTGGGCCTGGCCTGTCATCGTTTGTGAAGTGGCTTTCGCACCTGTTGTGATGAAGAGTTTAGGGTGGTAATTATCATAATCGCCACTTAGCAGAGGACAGAGTGGCTGCTTGGAGAGGTGGATGCAAAGTGCCCAAGTTCACAGAATCATGTATCTAATCGCTGCAATTGTGACACACAACACACTATCTTAAAACTCAGTGGTATATGAGAGGCATTTATAGAGCTCACTCACGTATGCTCACTCATCTGAGTCTGCTGGTGTAGAGTGGGTTTGGGAGGTGCAGTTTGGTTCTGTTCCTTGAGTCTGTTATCTTCCTCCGGGGACAGAGGGCTGTCCTGTGTTCTTCACATGGTGACAGTGGAGACATAGAAGCCTAGACTTGGAGCTGGCATACAATTACTTTCATCCTGCTCTATTAGTGAAAAGAAGTCATATGGTTAACTATGTCAAGGATTGGGAAAATATACCCAATTCCTTGTGGAGGTATAGCCAGGTCACATGACAAGAGGCACAGATCAAGAAGGAATGAAGAATCACGGTCAACAGTACAATCTACTATAGTGACATGGGAGGAAGAAACAGCCAGAAATGTAACCAGGGTTTTACTTTAGCTATACATTTTTCATGGTACAAGTATTTCGGGGGTAATATCAGTATGCCAGGAAGTTTATAAAAATGGGGACAGAGCAGCAAACAAACAAAAGACAAAGTCTCTGATGTTATGGCACTTAATTTCTAGTGAAGAGAGACAGAAAAGTAGCTAAATCAGAAAATAATCAGGTAGAGACACGGACAGTGTAGACAAGGAGATAGATAATGTCTGTGAAGGACCAGGTGGTAAATATTTCAGGACCGGAGGCACCAAACCTGATCTCTGTTGCAGTTATTCATCTCACAGATGCAGCACAAAAGCAGCCAAAGACCGAAGAGGTATGGTTGTTTTACAATAGAACTTTATTTACAAAGAGAAGTGGGAGTATGATTTGGCCCACAGGCTCCATTTGCCAACCCCTGATGTACAGAATTAAATCAGCACCAGGATACAATAATCAGGAGTGGTTACCTTATGCTGGGTGATCACAGTGATCTTTCTGGAGCCGTGATGGTTAGACTGGGGTCTAAATAACAAGACAGAGTAAGTCAGGTGGGAGTAGTGTGTAAGAAGGGCTAAGCAAAAGGAAGAGCCAGCACAAAGGCCTCCAGGTGGGAAGGATGTGATTGTGTGAAGAATCAACAGAAGGCCAGTGTGGTTGGAGCTGGGGTGGGGAGAGGAAGTGAGAGGAGATGATATCCAGGTTAATAAATTCAGGGTTTATTCTACATGCCATAAATACAAAAGAAAAACTTTGAACTGAGCATGTGTTCAAAATGACAAGACATATTTTATTTGAGCTACTACAGTAGGGGAGAGAGACTTTTCTATAGAACTGAACTCAATTCCAAATACAGCAGAGATTGCCAGGGACCTAGAGCCAAGGGACGCAGTGTGGAGGTCAATGGCTGAAAAACTACTACGAAGATCTTGAGTAGACATCAGGGGTAAAAGGATTCTTGATAAAGGCAGGTCAAGGACTTAGATATCAAGGTGTACAGATGAGGAAGTCAGTCATATATCAGGGTTGGGGGAATTCTCATTAAACCAACTCAGAAGGCTTTTTTGCTAACTGGGTTTGGCAGGCCATGTGGGGAAGCAAGCCAAGGCCAAGGTCAGTCAAGAGAGGGCACAGAAGAGTGTGACTGAAGTTTGGTCAAGGAGGGAATCTTTGTTGGAAGTCACTGCAGGGTGTTAAGCAGAGGAGTGACGTGGTCTCATTTCTAAGTAATCGGATCAGCTACTCTTTCCAGAAATGATTTCAAGGAGACAAGAGTAGAAGCAGGAGACCAGTTAGAACATCACTAGCCACCCTAGCCCAGGTGAGAAGTGCTGGTGACTCAGACCAGAGTTGTATTAGTGAAGATGAGCAAAAGTGTATGGAATGGGAGGTGTCTAGAAGGGGGTTAACAGAACCTTCCAATTAGTCAGATATGGGAGGTGAAGAAAAAGGACAAATCCAGTATCTCCCCTAGAATTTGGATTGAGCACATAGTAGGAGGGCTGTGATGTTCATTAAGATGGGGAAGACTGGGGTGGGAACAGTGTTGGGGATCAGGAGTGAATAGAATTTTGTGTAGTTCAGGTAAGTGGGAGACAAATAGTAGACATCTACCTAGCAACACAAAGTAGATAATGGCTCTAGGAGTCTAGAGTTCCCTGAAGGAAATCTTTCTAGAGATACATATTTGAAAGCCACCTGTGTATAGATAGCATTTAAAGTCAGGAATTGTTGAGATTGCTTAGGAAGAGAGCATCTGTAAGAAAGAGGAGTCCACCAAAGATCGAGCCCTAGGATGTCCTGAAATTTAGAGTTTGGGAAGAGAAGAGGAAGCCAAAATGAAGACTGAAAAGAACTGGCCAGCAATGTGGAAAGAAAAGCAGAAGAAGATTGCTGCAAAAGCTAAAGAAAAAGGGGGAGGGGCACACCATCATGATTCCTGATGCCGAGAAATCTGGAAAATGCAGCCAGAGAGGTTCTTCCAGCCTCCAGCAATCCGCTTCCAGTGAGTGACGAGAAAATCATTTGTATTTCAAGCATCCCACAGATGATAAAGGTGGAATCAAATCGGTATTATTTAGTGAAAGATGTTGGGAAAGTTGGCTCTTTATACATGACCAAATAAATTACATCCCTACCTCATACCAAACAGAAAGCTTTTGTTTTCATAAAACCTGTATATGACAGGTAGGACTATAAATATATTAGAAAAACGTGGGGTATTATCTTTAAGGTTTTGAGGTGGAGAATTATTTCTTTAAAAGTTCTTGAAAGGGGGGACACCTGGGTGGCTCAGTCGGTTAAGTGGCTGTCTTCAGCTCAGGTCATGATCTCAGTTTGTGAGTTCGAGCCCCGTGTCAGGCTTTGTGCTGATAGCTCGGAGCCTGCAGACAGCTTCGGATTCTGTGTCTCCCTCTCTTTTCCCCCACGCCCCCCCCCCCACCACGCTGCTGCTTGCTCATTCTCTCTCTCTCTCTCTCTCTCTCTCTCTCAAAAGTAAATAAACATTAAAACAATTCTTGAAAGGAACTATAAAAGGAAAAATATATGGATTTGACTACATCAAGTAAAAGATTGCTCAATTAATTAAACCATAGCCAAAGTTAAAAAAAAAAAAACTAGCAAAAGACTGAAAGACTATATTTTAAAAGTACACAACTGACAAATTATTTTATTTTTAATGCCTAAATTCTGAAAATCAGCAGAAAATGTCAGACACGCCAGACTTTCCCCTGAATTTTGGAAAAATAGAAACAGGTAATTTAAAAAATAGTTTCCTGAAAGGCCAGTGAGTATATGAGTATATGAAGGGTTGATTGAGTTAGTCAGATAAATGCAAATTAAAATAGTAGTAAGCTGTCCCTTTATATACCGACTCAGCATAAAAAGCACCACAATGGAAGCCTGCAGACTATTCAAAGCTGGTCCTGAGGAGGTGATCGGTTCCATGTGGTAAGAGCAGGAAAAACCTACCAGGAAGTGACTTCTGAGCTCAGCTTTGCAGGATATATGGAAATCCAGCAGGCAGACAGGGATGAACAGAATCAGGAAACGGATCGGAGAAACAGAGTTGTAAATGTGCCAATAGAAGGGATTGTTAGCGAAGCCTTTGACATAAATTGCCGGTCACTAATAACTCCATCTCAGTGCCTCCAGGGACTAGTTGGAAGGCCAGCTGTCCAAGGATGACTTCTGGAAACAGCTAACACATGGAAGAAAATCCTAAAGGCGGATCTCCAAGGACTAGAGATGGTATTGTGAGTCCTCCAGCTGATGACCTTGAAACCACTGCATCCATGTTCCACCTTCCGGGAGACCAGGCAGGCAGATGATCCTCCGGGTCACTGGAGGGGTTGCTTAAACGATACCCCAACCTCTCCAAAATCCCGACAAGGCATTGAAAGTCTTCTCTGATTTGTACCACTGTTTGATGTTAAGGCCCTGGTGCCCTCAGTTAAATATAAGCAATATCTAAAAGGAGCAAGGCAAGGGCCTGTTTCAAATTGTAATGGAAGGAGGGTGTCTGAATTTGATGGGATCTATGTCAATGGGGCTGGGGAAGATCCAAAGCTGCTGCAGACACCGGGAAGACAGCAAGAAAAACCTGCCACAGGGAGAGGAGGGGCTTCTGCAATGCTCTGACTGAGCGTTCTTGAGTAACAGATCTCTACCAACTTCAGATTCCTTCTTTATTCCTTCTCCCATTCATTCCTCAGTCTATCTACTCAGGTATCATGCATTTATCCAACACCTTCTGTGTTCAGGCAGTTTGTGAGGCATCTTGGCCCACCCCCATAGGACTTGCGGTCTAGTGAGGAAGGTCCGTAGAGGTCGCGTGATTACCACCGTGAATGAACACCTGTACCTGGGCTGCGTGACTGGGCTGCGAGGGCATCATTCTCACATGGAGTTCTCACCTAATGATCACTACTATCTGGGAGGCCCCCATGAGGAGGTGGCAAATGAGCTGAGATCCGCAGGACGGGAAGGGCTTGCCTAGGTGAAGATGGCGGGGAAGAACCTCCATGCCCAGAGCAGTGTGGGTGAAGCTGCCGTGGCTAGAGGAAGGCTGCTGCTTACCAGGAACAGAAAGGAGACCAGGGTGGCTGGAGCAGAGGGAGTAAAGAATTATGAGAGAGGTGCAGGAGGAAAAAGGCGCTGGGCCCCCCGGGAGCATTGCGGGCCATGCAAAACCCATCTGCCTTTACCTCAAGCACCAGAAACCACCCAGAGAGCCGAGAAGTGACACAAATTCACGTGCATCTTGAAATGGCCGGTCTGCTGCTCTGCGGAGAGCAGCGAGGAGGGAACCAAGCTGGGAGTCGGGTGAGAGGCACCAGATTGTTCAAGGACAGAGGATCGTGGTGGTCTGAACTAAGATGGAGGCCGAAGAAGTAGAAGAAAGCAAGTGTGAGGAATGCTTCACGGGTAAAAGTCGCCAGGACGTGGGTATGGGTTGGTGAGGAGGAGAGAGGGACCAGAAGGAGGACTCAGAGCTTCCGGCTTGTCCAACCAGGTGGCGGGGAGCGGGGTGTCATTCTCTGAGCAGGGTGTCCTGGAAGAAGTCTCGTCATCTGAAAGTAGGGGTGCCCTTGCCAATCCCGTGTCCCTCACAGAGTTGCCGCGGAGCCCCAGGGAGACAGTGTGTGACAGCGCCTTGTGGGTTGCGTGGTGCTGCCGACCCCCTGCAAGCTGTTATTATTGTCCCCCCTTCTGTCCCTAATGGCAGCGCAGTGCCCCGCAACCAGTGCTTTTACGGAAATCTAAGTTCTCTCTGAGGAGCAAACGACACAAATGCATCCCATCTTGGCAAACAGTGGGAAAAATCAGGCATGATAAAAACCTTGGGACAGAAAAGCATCTTTTGCCAAAACTACAGCCCACTCAGAAACGTCAAGTTCCAAGTTTCCAACTTGGCTGACATCTCTCCCGTTTCTAATTCTTATAGTTGACAAATGGCCAAATAGTGAGCGGGGGAAGTGTCCGTTATTATTATTAGACTTTTTGGACCCTTTTGCTCTTGCAAAACAATATTTTGAGCAACAGCCAAGTGGTTCAGAAGTGTGAAGTCAACTGGCTTAGCAATACTGTGGATACAACGTGCAACGTGTGCCATGGACTGTTCCTTCACCCTAAGGAGACATCTCGCCATCGTTCCTGCCTTGGAATAAAACACAGCTTAGGGATCTCATGGTGTCTTCCTTGTTTCCACAGATCATGGCATCTGAAGATACTCAAGGGCACAGAGGCCACCACTGGGTTATAAGCCTCAAATTTCCAACTAGGTTTGTTACTTGCATGGAAAAGTCTCTGAGTCCACCTTCCGGGTCCTCTGGTGCCTCATGTTTCTGAGAACAAACACTAGACTCTATGGCATCACATGATGGGCCATCAGGACGCAACCCTGCTTTTTCCTCTGCTGTTCTCACTCAACACCCCCCACAGCTGCAGATATCCTATCCTCTGACCCTACAGAAATACTCCTAACCACAACCCATGCTGGCACGCTGTCAGATTGGCTTCTGGCTAACTTCATGTTACTCTTCCGGATTCAGCAAAGGCATTTGCCCTTCTTCTGGCTCTTTGAACAAGCCTAACTAATTCTCAACTTTGGGCCATCAGGAGCTATTCCCATGGCTTGGAATTCTCTTCTCCCATATTTCTACTTGGATGACTCCTTGTCTTCTTGTCATAAAGATTTGTACACAAATGTTCCTTTCTCGGAGCGCTCTTTCCCAGGATTGTTACCTATTATTGTCCATGTTGGGCACTGCACATCTCCAGGGAGCAGAGCATAGTTCCCATCACAGTTCATGTTAATGGCATCTGCTAGAGTTGTACAGACACAACCAGCATAGCCATCCTGGGTGGCCCTTGTCTTCTCTGACATGCAGTCTGATAACCTTCCAACCCAATCTCAGTCATTTTATATATATATAATATATATATATAAATATAACCTTTTAAACATTTTATTAATTGTACTTACCACTATCCAAAATAATTTCATTTGCTTCTTTACTTTTATTATGCTCACACTAGAATGCAACCTCCACAAGATCATTGGTCCCGACTTTCTGGTGCACACGGTAGCCCTTGTGTCTAGGAGGATGCCTGGGGCATTGCAACTGGTCCATAGATATGTACTAACTCCAAGGGCTGAAGTGTAGAGAGGCAGAAAGGACAGCATCCAGGAAATGAAGAGTCACAAGACCATAAAGGAAGCTCTGTCTGTATATCTCTCTCTGCTCCTTGTCTCTGGATCTCTCCATTTGTCCAGGTAATTTTTCTTAGTTTTGTGGTTCACTTGTTGTGCCTTGATAGCTGCTCCCACACTTCCAGATTCAGCCACGGGAGGGAAAACTCAAATGTCTCCTGAGCCTGATTCCAAATTTCAGCAGAGGGAATATGATTATTTCAGTTTGAGCCACGTGTCCATCACTGGTCCAACTGGCTGTGGTCTGGGGAGAGAGGCCATGCTATAAAACATGACTGCCAGGGAGGGACAGCCTATGGAAATTCCTAGAAAAGAGGAAATTTTGTGATCTGGACAGACTGACGATTTCTTTTTTCTTTTTTTAATATGAAATTTATTGTCAAATTGGTTTCCATATGACACCCAGGGCTCATCCCAACAGGTGCCCTCCTCGATGCCCCTCCCCAACCTTCCCTCCCTCCCACTCCCCATCCACCCTCAGTTTGTTCTCAGTTTTTAAGAGTCTCTTATGGTTTGCCTCCCTCCCTCTTTAACCTCTTTTTTTTTTCCATTCCCCTCCCCCATGATCTTCTGTTAAGTTTCTCAGGATCGATTTCTAATACAAGAAGATAGTGGAACCTCAGGTTCATGTAAGAGCTGATGAGCCCAAATGCTCAGTGAAGGATCATGTGATAAGGCTGAGATTCAGGGAGATTTTGGTAATCAGCAGTATGATACTGGACAAGCATTTAATGTTAGTTTCCTTTTTATTTCGGAAATGAAGGCACTTTCCAGCTCTGCCATTTTATGCCTTGTGACTTGCTAACTGCCCAGGTTAACCTGCTCTCTCACTGGGTTAACCTGCTTTCAGTTCGATTCTCTAGTCCTGATCTACCTAGTCCCACCGGCAGTGGCAACATATCTAGGAAAACTTCAATTTTATACCATCCACCAGAGGCCAGAAAGTGCTGACAACTATTGGAACTGGGGACAAAAAAAAAAAATCATGTTAGGGTCCACAAAAAAAAGAGATTGCTGTCTCCTGGGACATAATAAAGACCATAAAGGAAGACCAATGAAGAATGTTTCAGACCTCTAGACCCAAATAAAGTGAACACCCTTGAGGGAAAAGTGTGAAACAAATTGTCAGAAACGGTGAACTGGCTGACAATGATCAAGTTGCTTGAATGGGGATTATAAAGTTCCCGGATGGAGACACTCAACAAATGGACTGATGTAATCCATTCCCCCAAGTTAGGAAGCCCCAGCCTTTAGAGAACGTGTTCTAAATCCTCCAGACATCCCCAACCATTACCCCATTAGTACCTTGGTGCGCGTGAGTGGGCTTTGAGACATCTTTTCAGCCGAAAGACCATTAAACACAGAGAGCTTTGTGCAGCCTCAAGATCCGAGGCGGCTCTAAGGCTCAAGGGGGGCAGGCTGTGATCAGCAACTGTGCAGATGTCTGGAATCAGACACAAAATTAATTGAACAGTGGAGAATTGAGAGGGAATGGGGAAGAGGCACAAAGCAGGTGACATACTGGAGAAATGCTAATTCTTTGGTGAAACTTCCCATTTGTTTGCTCCCTAAGGACAGGGACTTACCATACAAACTTCATTTTTTTGTCCCTAACAGCCGCTGGCCTGATGCCAGGCACAGAGGGGGCATGCCTGTGTTTGCAGGCGGAATGTCCGTGTTGGAACAGGGAAGCTCAGTGTCAGTGTGTCTGCAGAAGACCTCAGATCTTCAGAGCCTTCCTTTGTCCCTCTCTTGGTTTTATGACTGCCACCCCCGCCCCCACCCCTAAGCCAAACTGAGATTCTCTAAAGGTTCACTAATTGACGTGCGCTACTAAAGTCTTGATATCTGGGATAACAAATTGCCAAAGAAGTTTCTTTTAACAACTTTCTCTGGTGTTAAACTTTCTCAGTTCTCTTTGGAAATGCTTTAATAGATCTTATTGATCTTCAGGGTAAAACCCAAATATCATAGTGTGGTGGCCAATGCCCGTCACACTCTGGCCTTTGGCAAACTCCTCCAGCTCAACTCATGGCACTTTTCCGTTTTACACCTTGAAGTTCCCTCCACCTGCCACACTTCTCCTAGCCTCCAAACCTAGCTTGTTCTATTCCCCTCTTTTGAGGAATCCTCCCTCTCCTCCCTCACCTGCCCCACGCCTTGCTAATTCCTTTAGGATTCAGCCCAGATGCACGTTCTTCTCTGTCTTGTCATACACTCTTCATTTAGACCTCATTCCAGTGCTCATCATTCTTTGCCACAATCCATCCTTTCCTTTCCTTCTACTCTTTACTAGACGTAGTAAAGGATTGGACTTTACTTGAGGATTGGACTTCCACTTTATTCATCACTACTCCCCTCCGTTCATATGACCTTGCCTTGTATATTCTTGGTATTTAGTAGGTATTTCAGTATTTGCTGAATGAATGAATACACGAGTGAGGTAATGGGCTAAAGATCAATCTAGAAAGATGGTGTAAGAATCTCCTTGTGTTAAGGACCCCATTCCCTTGACTTCTTCATTGATGGGCTCCACTGAATCACTATGATTGAAGCCATGCTCAATCTCAGAAATCCACGGCCATTACCACAGCTTATCCAGGGAAAGAATCAGAACCAACTGGAAAGCCCTTAGAGAGGGCTTTCTATGTGCAATGTGGAAGCACCTTAGAGGTGCCACAGGGTAGCCTCCTGTGCAGGTAGAGGTTATTCTGCCACAGCTTTCTTCTCAACCCTGGACTCAGGCGACACACTGATGATACTGAGAAAGAATTCAAAATAAATCAAAGTAGCTGATCTTGTATCACCTGTCGATGTTTGCCATTAATAATATACAAGTTAAAAAATCTCATACGCTGAAGCCCTTCCCATGATGGGGTGTGGGGTTGGAGAGCCCAGCCTCTATGAAAGTCGTTTCTCATACAGTTTGAAGTCCAAGTTAGGCATTGGACGTCTGGGGTCTCATGGCTCATTATGGAAAGGGCGTTAGTGGTATATGGATGAATAGACAGACTGACAGAAGGATAGGTACATGCGCGTATGGACAGGTGGGAGGAAGAGCGAGAGGGAGGAAGGACATTGAGATAGAAGAATTGATTGAACTCAGTATTTCATTATGTCCTGGGGACAGAGGAGGCAGAAAAATTAAACACAATGAATAGTTTTCAGCCTAGGAGACTAGGAGAATATTGACAAACACCTAGTGGAGAGACAGGTGCTTTCAGAACACTTCCCTGCTTCAGAACAGTTGAGAAGTGATTTTCTCTTCCCAAATGGAGGCATTTATTCCAAGTGTGGAGGCAGGGAGGTCTCATCGGAGAAGGTTACTACTGTGTGTTGCCGCTGGTCCAGCAGGACCTTCAGATTTGACTTCCACAATATTTTACTCTAACAAAGGGCCAAAGATGTGAATTGGTAGTGTGTGTGCACACAGTGTATGAATGTGTAACCTGAAAATGTCGCAGGTGGACAGGAAACCAAGAAGTCTGTATTTCACTTATTAACGCTTTCTGGGGGCACCTGGGGGGCTCGGTTGGTTAAGCCTCTGACTTCAGCTCAGTTCATGATCTCCTGATCTCAGATCCTGAGCTCATGATCTTGTGAGTTCGAGCCCTACGTCGGGCTCTGTGCTGACAGCTCAGAGCCTGGAGCCTGCTTTGGATTCTGGGTCTCCCTCTCTCTCTGCCCTTCCCCACCTCGCACTCTGTCTCTCTCTCTCAAGAATAAACGAACATTCAAAAAATAAGATCAAATAAAGCCTTCTGGTTCCCAGACCATGGTCAAGTAGGGTAGCTGGTGTGAGTGTGAAAAGTGGGTAAGATTAACAGGGAAAACTCCTCTGCATTCACTAATTCACAGCCACTGTTACAGATATAAAGAATGGTGGAGGTAAAATGCTTGGCGAGAAGAGTGAAGGGAGGTATTCATTTGGAGCACGGAGATGAGGTAAGCGAGAGAGGAATTTGAGGGGAGGCCTCACTCGTTCTGTCATCCGCCCCCTCGGCCACCTACCACGGTTGGCAGGCTGGCTAAGAAGTGCTGTGGGACTCATGACATACGAGTGTGTGTCGTGAAGTCATGAGGCACTTGTGTTCATCAGAATCCACATCCGTACCCACAGGGACTAAATCCGTCCCTGCCAACCTCCAGGGCACGTCGGTATGAAGCATAAATTCAGGGCCGAAATAGTGCCGAGGGGGAAATTACCTGTGATAAGAGCCATTTGTCAGGTGAGGTGGCCCAGAGTACAGAGACGCGGTGGACCCTGCGGCCAGTGCTCTGAGGACCCACCAGGTGGGCCTGCCGTGCAGGCTGCTGGCTGTCACTTCCTGAGTCGCCGCGGCATGGAGGCTGGGGACATTGTGTCGGTCCCTCGAGACACCTGCTTGATGTGGCCAGCCAGCGTGGTGAAGGGGCCAGCCCTCCAGCAGAGGACAGGGAAGTCAGGGCTGAGTTCCAGGGAGGCGGCGGCAGGTGGAAGAGGCTCCGGAGTGTGAGTCCGCAAGCAACTGTCTGTCTGCATTTCTCCCCAACCCCCTTCACCCAGCCTGTCTGGTGCCTCTGCTGCAAGGAAACTCACCCTTCACCTGGCCGGAGCCTCAGAGACCGAGTTTTCAAGGATAAAAGGCAGCAATTCTGTCTTAAAGTTTGCGGTTTTTTAGTGGGTTGTGTTTTTATTTTGGGGGGGGGGGGTTGTTTTGTTTTCTGACAGATGAGGCAAGCTCCGTGCCTGGGGTCTCGAAACAATGTGCTGTCAGCTGGTAGGCATTTTCTGCACTGCTCCCCCCCCCCCCATCTCTGATAAGTAACCTCAGACCTTCTAAAAGTCGGTTCGGAATATTCTCTGTGACAAGCCCCTCTGCAGCCTGTCTGAACTCACCCCAGGGAATAATCAGAGGGACTAGCTGGACTGAGGGGCCCTGAAGGCAGAGAAAGACTCGCGGGAGAGCGAGGACTTAGATCCCTGTGGCCATTGTCCCAACGAAGGGCGAACATGGAGATGCGGAGAACGGTCCAGAGTGGAGGTTCTCCCCAGCAGTCTTGAGACCTGAGACCCTCACCATCTGCACTCACCACGCTGACCTTTTGGTGTGTTGGCATCTTCGTTGAACACGTGATGCGTGCCAGGTTCTGGAGCCATGAAGGTGAATAAAATGCCCTCCCAGAGATTCAGACTTCCTTCGAAAAATACGTGCCAGCACAACTTGCAGGACTACCTACCAGGACGCTCATGAACTTGATGGCAGTCATCTTTGATATCCACCTGTATGGAGGGAGGGCCATCAGCCCACGAGGTACCCTGTGTGGAGGGGCTGTCCACAAGGAAGATGTGGCATCCCACACCCCTAGCTGACGTGGCTGTGAGACGGAGTGTTTTTAAAACGTCCTCGAGGGAAGTTCATTTGCGTGTGAACGCTCACTCGCGGGTTACCTTGATTTTAAAATTTAATATTGAGTTCATTAAGTTTAAATTTTTTTTTTAATGTTTATTTTTGAGAGAGACAGAGACAATGTGAGTGGGTTAGGGGCAGAGAGAGAGGGAGACACAGAAGCAGAAGCAGGCTCCAGGCTCTGAGCCGTCAGCACAGAGCCCGACGCGGGGCTCGAACTCACGAGCGGTGAGATCATGACCTGAGCCGAAGTCAGACGCTCAACCAACTGAGCCGCCCAGGCGCCCCAATCATTAAGTTTATAAAATAAAGCAGTGTTCTTTCTTCAGCTTTGAAGTTAAGTTTCTAAATCTTATTCTGTTTGTAAAAGCCTAGCAAAAATTAATCACTTGTAGGAGATCTTGACGAACACCTAGCGTCATTTATTAACTTTAGGATTTCCAACCGTCTTTGTAATTTTGATACATTCTGTTTTCAGCCTTTGAATTGTCTGATTACCAAACAACATTTCCCAAGTACTCAAGCCTTATAAGTCTAATAGATTACATTGAACTTGTAAACATGATGATTCTTATGATATTGTAAAGGTTCAAGTACTATATATAAATCAAGTAAAAATCCAACTTGAAACAGCAAGTCTAAATCAGTGACTAAATTACTCATTTTAACTGTGATCGTAAAGTTTACTATCCCAATTGACCAAACTCTTAAATGCAAAAATTTCTATATGAATCATACATTGCTTTTGTAATAATAATCAATTAATTAAAAATTATACATAACGATTTCACTTTTTTGGTAAAAATGTAAATGTTAACAACTACTAAATCTGGGTGGTGGGATCTTGCCTGATGTTTCTTTTTGTTTCTCTTTTTAAATTTTTTAATGCTTATTTTTGAAAGAGAGACACAGAATATGAGCGGGGGAGGGGCAGCGAGAGAGGGAGACCCAGAATCCGAAGCGGGCTCCAGGCTCCGAGCTGTCAGCACAAAGCCTGATGTGGGGCTCAAACCCACGAACTGTGAGATCTTGATCTGAGCTGAAGTCGGACGCTTAACCGACTGAGCCACCCAGGCACCCCTGATTTTTATTTTCTTGTTCAAAACTTTCATTTTCTAATGAATCACTTTTTAATCTAAAGAAGAACATAATTATAAAAAACATTGTTTTAAACATTTAAAAAAAAATTTTTTTTTTTTAAGTTTTGAGAGGCAGAGAGAGAGAGACGGAGCGTGAGTGGGGCAGGGGCAGAGAGAGAGGGAGACACAGAATCCGAAGCAGGCTCCAGACTCTGAGCTGTCAGTACAGAGCCAGATGCGAGCCTGGAACTTGTGAACCACGAGATCCTGACCTGAGCCGAAGTTGGACACTTAACTGACTGAGCCACCTAGGCGCCCCATAGAAAACATTTTATAAGTGGCTTGTTCTGGGATGGATCCCAAGCTGGATCCTGTGGGATGGTCCCTGGATTCCTAGACCTCTTGTGCGGCCTCCTTCTTGGGCCATCTGGAACCTGGATGCACTCAGTCTCTGCAATGGGCCTGATGGAGTGTGCATTTCCTGAATCTATTTGTGCAAAGATCTTTCTTATATCAGGCTCTGAGGTTTGTTATAATGATTTTTTAATAAAGAGAGGAAATGTATTTCAAAAGCCATACCCCATAGTGTGAGCCTTTGGGACCATCAGGCAAATGCAAGTTTAACTGAAGAGAAGTACAGCTTAAAGCTGGTTTCTCAGAACCTGGTGGACAATTTGCTGTAACGAGCAAACTTGATGGATGTGCATATACTCAATTAGTTGACTGAATGGTGGCCTTCTGGAACAACAATATGGTTAAGTGACCACAATAAAGGAGAGGCTGAATGAAAGAATGAGGGACTGGGTTTGAAGGAGAGAGGGCCTCACTGTAACTCTTTTGTCCTTGAAGCTGTCCGGCCTCCATCTCAGTGCTACAGTCTCTACCCAGCTCCCCACGTTCCCAAAGACCTCATTAAGTGCAATCATCCGGGACCCTCTGGTTTCCTTTCTGAGTGCTCTCTCTTCATTTTATTTTGCGGATGAAACCTGGCACCTGGCTTACGGCCTATTGTTCTCAGGATTTTCCAACCAATCTTGATTTTTTTGGCTTCCTTCCTGTGGAATCTAAGAACATCGAGCCAGACTTGAGTCTCAGGACACCCTGGGAAGGATCAAGGTCCTAGGAATGCAAATCTCCCAGCCTCCGGAGGAAGACATTCCAACACCAGATCTTAAGGTCTCTGTCTGTTGGGTGAGAAGTTCTACCACAGCAGGAAGTCTACTGGGAGGCCTGGATCTCCTGCTTCTCAGTGTGTGGGTCCTGATGACCTGGTGGGCCTCTATTCTTAGGCCATGGGGATGCTGGGGAATGGGAGGCACTTGCACAGCTTCCCGGCTGGCTGGCATTCTACTGAGGAAGTCTGACGTTTGCCTGCTCGCCATTTTACGGTTGACTCACCTGGTTTTGCCCTTATTTCTCTGGTTTGCCTGAAATAGGATGATTCTTGAGAGAGATTTTGTTGAAATAAATTCCTCCCCAGTGACCCATTCAGATACAGGATCTGAGAAAGAAGGAGCCCACGCCTCTTGTGCCAGCTGAAGTTGTTTCCATGGACAGGATTCACTAAAGAAGGTGCTGGATGTTAGCGAAGGTTTTGTTAATTGGGAGCTCCCTGTATGTCTCTCGTTCATTAGTTTCAAATCACATAGTAGATCTGTTGTCTACCTACCTTGCTTAAAGGAGCATATCAGAGGAGTATTTATTCTTAAAGGAAGGCTCAGGGGTTACCCTTGAATTTCAGAGTGAAGATCTGCCAAAATCCATGGCAAAAAGACTGAAAATAGAGGCAGTGTTTACTTATCAGCAGCCTCTCTTGGCGTGTTATTAGCTCTTGGCAGGAAGTTAGAACATCACCTGCAGTGACAAGCTAGAATGAAGGTAGGGGCTGCCATGACCACAGAGACAGAGCCTGATGAGCGTGTGAAAAATGGTCCTGTTTGGGTCAAAGCTAATAAACAAGAGAACATTCTTTTTTTTAAGTTTATTTATTTATTTTTGAGAGAGAGAGCACAAGTGGGAGAGGGGCAAAGAGAGAGAGACACACACACAGAATCCGAAGCAGGCTCCAGGCTCTGAGCTCCCAGCTGTCAGCACAGAGCCCAATGCGGGCCTCGAACCCATGAACCATGAGATCATGACCTGAGCTGAAGTCAGACACTCAACTGACTGAGCCACCCAGGTGCCCCAACAAGATGACATTCCAGTTAGAGGTCAACTCTTCCCTCAGGATTTGTAGAGTGGGCTTAACTTCTCAAGGACCTTCACCTGTGTGAATGCTCCCTTTGACTTGGGAGTAGGGCAGGAAATTAAACCAAGGCCATCCCTCTCTCTTTCTAGGGTGTTCTCTTGCTTCCTACCCTTCCAATTTCCATAATCTCCTAGATTAAAATTGCACATCTATTTTATTCACACTGTAGAGTGTCCGGTCCGTGATTGGTATTTGATAAATATTTGCTGATTAAATCAGTAAATGAATGAATGCCAAACTCGATTCATCCTTTAAGGCTGGGTTCAGATGCCACATAACCACATAATCACCCCTTGAACTGGCTTACAACACGCCACAACACAGGGGGAAAACCCAGAGCCTTGGAGGCAGGCCAACTTGGTTTCACACTCCACTTCTTCCACTAATTAGTTGTGTGTTTTACTTCCCTCAGCCGTTTCTTCTTTGTCATTATCACTGTAATCATAATCGCCATCATCACAATAATGAATGCTCTTGAGTGTTTACCATGTGGATTGTGAAGCATGTGGATTGCATCACCATTCTATCTATCTATCTATCTATCTATCTATCTATCATCTATTTATTTTCATCCTTTTAATCTTCACAAAACTCCATTCTGCAAATTCTAATATCTTCAATGTACAGATTAAGCAACTGAGGCACGCAGAAGTTCAGCAGTGGGAGTAGCTACCTCTTTGTAAAACTCACTGCTTTCCAGGCACTGTGCTGAACATTTTTAATGCACTCGACCATAGGAAGACCAACCTGTCCCAGTTTGCCTAGAATTGCCCTGGTTTTAGCGCTGAAAGAGCCATGTTCTGGGAAAACCCTCAGTCCTAGGAAAACCAGGGTAGTTGATTATCCTATTCAATCCTCCTAACCAAATATGAGAAAGGTATTATTCCTCCTACGTACAGATGAAGGAATGAGGCGCAGACAGGTTAAATAAATTTGCCAAGTCTGTAGAGTTGGTAAATGGAAAAGCCAGACGTTTTGGTTCTCTGAGTCTCCGGGTCTGCATCTCAAAGGATAACCACCACATGGTGCTTTCTCTCTGGAAGGAATGGGGAAATGATTCTGCCCTCACTGCATGGTTGGGATACCAGATGCTTTCTAACATGTGGTAAGAACATAGTGTATTACTTTTCTACCCCTTGCCACTCACAGCTACTGCCTTATCTTCCCCTTTCTTTTTCCTGCAAGAGCCCCAAAGAATCACATCAGGTGGGCTCCATCTCATGACTTCCATATACTGCCCGTCCATCCCAGTCTGGCTTCTGCCCACATCCTTGTCCAGGGAAGAACTCTAGTCCAAGGTCATCAAATGATCTGTACATTGTTCTATCCATTGGTCTCTTCGTTAATTCTCACTCCACTTTCCTAGACTGTAAGCAGCAGTCCATCTATGTTTTTAAAATTAAAACAAATTGAAGTGAGTAAATCCTGAGGCATTTGGCACCTCTGACCTCTCCTTGACATTCTTTTCTGTCTTGGTTCCCAGGTCTCAGTTCTCCCACATGTCTGAATGCACTTCTGTATCTTTCTTAACTACTGCTGTCCCTCGGAGCCATTCCCTCTGGCCACCAGGGCTCTCACTAGGTAGACTCTCAGTAAGCCGTCTCATTCATTTCCCACATTTAACGGCCGTGTTCATGCTGCTAAAATTCCAACACATTTCCCCTGAGCTTCATACACATACATCCAACCGTATTGGCAAAGGGAGCATGGGTCGTGATGCAGTAACAGTATACCCTCAACTCTGGGGTTTCACATATCATTATTTTCTTGGTCATGAGACAGGTCCAACACAAGTTGGTTGAAGAAGTGCCATAGAGTCACTCTGAGGTGGAAGCCACGTCTGAACACATGGAGCTCCTCTCCTCTGTGGCAGGGGAGTAGGGAGCTGGCTGGTTGTGCAATGGCTCTTAAATGTTTTGGCCTAGAAACAACACAGATCACTTGGGCACTGGTCCATTAGCCAGAACTAGTCATGTGACCCTGTCAACGGTGAAGGTGCTGGGGAGGTAGGGAGGTGAAGGGATTCCATTTTAGAAAGGCTCTGTCGCCGCTGTTCTTCTGCTAGGTCCCACTCCTGAATAAACCACAGAAGCTGTGTTCCTACTTCGCGGGGAAAGCAAGAAAGTTCATCATTCTCTGAGCTTTTTCCTAGGCTCCAAACACCTGATAACACCTAGGAAGAGCCAGATCTCAGACATGTTTCATGATATCAGCTTCAAACAAACCTCAGGTGATACCGGCATCAGTATCCCTACCTTCAGTAATTTACAGAATAATACCTGTTGTTCACCTGACACTTGCCTTTCATTGGGCCCTACCTCGGATTCCTGAAGGAACACCTACCCTAGACCCCCTTCCGATGCAAAACCCTAACCCCAAGCAATGGTGAGACTCATCCTTCTTTCTGAGTCTCCCAATACTCCATCTGCTATCCTCTCTCTGTTACTTGTGCTATTCAGTAAACTCTGTTTTCACTTTCTCTGGCTCGCACTTGATTTCTATCCTGTGTGAAGTCAAGGGCCCCCTGGGCTGGTTTTATGGGACCTTCCCCTGGTTCTCAGACCCAGCCCATCTGCATCAGTGGGAAAAGGAGACTTGTGAGCAGTAAATGTCTTGGCCACATCAACAGTCCCCAGACACTTTCACGTAGAGTTTACTAGGGCAGTTGAAGTTCATCGGGCTGCTCACAGAAGTCCATGTCTTCATTGACCAAACTGTTCATCTTCTATTTTCCTACTTGTCGTAAAAGGGCCGACATCCACACTGCAGCCCGAGCTGCAAGCAAGTCTGATGTGTACCTCCACTTTCCCGCTTTTGGCCGCTTGCGAAAGCTTGCTGACCTCACCTCCATGACTCCTCTTGTCCTTGGCCTCTTCGAACCTGCCTGTTCTCAACCTACTGCTCCAGATCAGTTTCTTTGCTTCTTTCTCGATTTTTGTTTTAGCTTCCGGACTGCCTCCTCTACTCCTGAGCATCTTGCTGTTTATACATCCTCTGCAATCTATCCTTCCTAAGGCCGGCAGAGAAGTTCAGCTTGGAGTGTTAATCCAATCGCACAACGTGCTTGCTTAAATACCTTTCTTTCCAGGCCTCCCAAACTCACTTCCTCCAACACCTAGCTTCTTTTGCCTCAAACGTACTCCTGAAAATGTCCCTCTTCAGGTACAGGACTTCTGCCTTTCCAGTTGCGCAGCCAAAAATCTTGAAATCATCTTGAGTCCTCTCTTCTTCTCAATTCTGCATCTTATCTGCCAGCAAGTCTCATTGGCTCTGCCTTCAAAGTATGTCCAGAATCCAGCCACTTCCCACTGGCTCTTTTGCTTTCACTCTGGTATAGACCCCCAACGTATTTCAGCCAGCTTAATGCAAAAGCCTTCTAATTAGTGCCCCTGCTTCCTTTTCTGCCCCCTTTGGTCTGTTTCCTACATATTAGCAAGAGAGATCCTTTCACAAGCAAGCCAGTCTTATCGCTCAGGTGCTCAAAACCCTCCAGTGTCTCTACATTTCACTCAGGCTATAAGCCAAAGGCCTGGGGATCCGGAGGCCCTCTGCGATCCAGCAGAAGGTCTTCTTTTAGGAACATCCCCTGGAATCACTCCACCTGCTCACTGGTCTCGCTCCACCTTCTTGAATGAACCAGAATCCTCTGCTCCAGGGCCTTGCTATTGCCTCAGCTGGAGCCCCCATCCACAGAGCTTACTGGATCTCTTCCTTTGAAGCTATCATCACATGTCATTTTCCACTGCCCAGCCCCCTGCCCAGATGATGTAAGATCCCTACCTCTCTTCTCACCTCCTTCCTGCCTTATTTTTTATACGTTGTGCTTATCATCACCTAACACACTGTATAATATTCCTATTTATCTTGTTTCGTGTCTGTCTCTCCCCAGAAGAAGGTAAGCTATATGGGGCAGGGACTTTTTTCTGCCTTGTTTGCTGATAGAGCCCCAGTGCCGTAAAGAGTGCCAGGGATGTAGTATGCGTTTAATGAATATTTGGAAACTGACCCGAGGATAATGGCGAAACTTCTTAATCCAGCCCCCACTTACTCTTGTAATCTCTCTGCTTGTCGTACTGTCTTCTTTGGACTAACCCAACATTGTGGAAATTACAGTCTAGACAAGGCCAAACCTACTTGCGCATATACCTTAAGCCACGGGGTATACTCTTGGCCCATCTACTGTGCCACCAAAATGGCCAAGATTCGTAATACATATTATATTATAAAATGTAAGAAATACTACGGGCAGTTTAACTTTGTTTCTAAGCTTACTTATTCAGTGAATACTTTCAGAAGATTTCTATTAACATCCTTTGCAATTATAGTTCCAGTTTGTGTTTTTTTTTTCCCACCGTGTAGCAATATTGAGTCTCTTACAATTCCCAGAATGCATCAGACTGTTTGGATTCATTTTGTTGTTTCCTCACTCTTGAATTACTAAATGCCTTTCCCTCATCTCCTCCCTACCCTTACACACACTCATGTGCGCGTGCATATGCACACACACAGCATATAATGTACATACAACACATACCTAACACATAACACACACATATACACACAACACACACACATACACATATATACATGCACATACATACACAACACATACATACACACAACACGTAAGACACACACCACAGACACATCCACACACACATACACCACACACACGTACACACAACACACACATCCACACAACACACACACATACATGCACACACATACACACAACACACCGTCCAGGGCAAAGAACGACTTTCCTTTCCTGCCTCGTTCAAGTAGTCACCTCCTCCCTGAAGCCCACTCTGATCCCCCACCCTCCTAAACCATTCTTTCGTGACCCCCACATGGCTTGGACAGATATTTATCAGAGTATCTGATTAGCTAATTTCAGATATGAAATCACACATCTATTTTACTCATTAGGTTTTAGCTTCCCAAATGCCTGGGCTGTATCATTTCATCCTGACTTCATGCAGCCCTCTACTTCCACATACAAGACTGGGCCTCACCAACAGAATTGACCTTTTGGGCCTTCTGAAGCTAGGTCATAAGAAGCCATAAAAGCGTCTTCTCGGTTCTCTTTGAGTTCTTGCTTGTGGGACACTTCCTTTCATCCACCATCTGCAAGAAGCCACAAACACATAGAGAAGCCGCTTGTAGGGATCTGGTTCACAATCACAACTGAACTCCGAGCCAACATCAAGTGCCGGCCATGGGAGCGAGCCATCCCAGATGTCCAGCCCAGTTAGGCCTTCAGATGGCCGTGGCCCCAGCTGCCATCTGACTGCTACCACATGAGAGACTCTATGTGAGAACCATCTGGTCGAGCACAGTCAACCCACAGAATCAAGAAAGACAATAATAAATCATTCCATTAGCCCACCAATTTTGGTAGTAAATTGTTTTTGCAGTAATAGATATCCCACCTTGCCATGTACATTGTATGCAAGGCTGGTTCCCACTTCCCCTTTCTGGCCAACCCTGCTGTTCCTAATGAAGGAAATTAGAACCTGAAGCCTCTCTCTTCCCATTCAAACATCTTGTAAGCTTTTACATCTGCCTGTGAGTAGTAACCCCCTTTAATCCAATTACTGTGTGGCTATTATGCACATCTTGCTAGAGTCCACACAAAAAGACATCCCCTCCCTCCTCTTTCTCCAAAAGTTTCATTCCATTAGAAGAGAAGGATGTCCTTTTAGAAACCTCATTCTGTAAATATCATCTGCTCTTGAGCAGTATTGAAATGTGCTCTGTGAGCCAGTGCCTGGTGTGTTTAAATTGGTGGGGCACATTATTCTTTGTCTGTAGCCAACAAAACACAGTGACTTTCTTTCAGTGAGCTCATTTTAAGACTCCTACATGGCACATTCTCACTTGGGGAGTCTCCCCAAATGTTCCACATATTGCCTGCCTTGTCCCCACTCGTGTACCTGCCTTCCTTCCCTAAGTGTGTGAGTTCCCAGGGGCTAGAAATGTGTTGTGTGTTCCTACACTGTGCTATTTACACTGCTGTTTTATCCCATCATGGCATTTGTTTTTCGTGGTCACTTGGTTTTCAATGACTTTATGGTTTAATCTCCAGAGGTCCACCCTATTTTCCTAAATCACAAGTAGTTTGTGGGCAGTATCACCTCCAACAAATCTGATCGTCCGTGTAGGGGAAGGGGTCACTATGGGATTTAGGATCCGAGTAATCAGCTCTGGGGCTTCCTAGCTGTGTCCCTATGCAGCTGGTGTGACCCCTCTGAGCCTCAATTCCTTCGTTGGAAAAGAGGCAAAATAGATGTCCTTCTTCTGCACGTCCTTGGGAATATCAAGCGACATACAGGATATGAAAGTTTTGGTGACCTTGCTAGATAACCTCTAAGTTAGCCCTCCACTGAGATTCTAGAGTAGGGCTTCCACCTCAGTGGGAGGTAGAACCGGAAGTCAAAAGAACCTCAAACTCACTCTTACGCTCTTTTTGACCGTGTCTCTCCTTTTCTACTAAATTTGGAGCATCTGGAGGGCAGCAATACATTTGACTTATATTGAGCTCACCTCCTCCACAGTGCCCATGTCAAACCCAAACATTTTGTAAATCCAAGAAGAAGTGGAATTAGACACGGGACAATTGGATCTATTGGCACAGGAGCTTTGGGAATAAAAGGGTAACCCCAAGACAATTGCTCACTTTTTCTGGATTCAAAGCACTCCATGATTTGTCAGATGTGTCCACTAAGGACAACCACCACCAGGAAATGAATTATTAGGTTCAAACCATTGAATAATTGAGGAGATCAATTATTAGGTTCAAAACATAAGAGTCCACACATGCATAATCTATAAATGACCAGTTATTAAAGAATGATTATTAACATAGCCATTAAAGATCCGTGGCCCTTACTTAACAATAAAACTAACTGTTGCCTTTGCCCACTGGTCCTGGTTCTGCCCATTGGAGACCCTGCCAAGTTCTCACATTCCCACATATGAGGTTTCAGACATTTTGAGTCCCTGCCTACCCCTCCCCACCACATCTTCTCTTTTGCAGCCTGAACATCCCAATCCCTTCTTCTGTTCCTCACGCAGTTGTTTCCGAGCTTGTTGCCATTGGTGGATTCCCTTTATTGGGGGTAGTTATATTTGTTCCCTCAGTCTTAGAGAGCATCTTCTTAGCAACTTTATCATTCTGTTGCATGGGTGTAAGTCATAGCTTACAGAGAAACATACGATGGATATATCTAAGCCCTGCTGATATTTCTAGGTGTCTCTACCTTCCAGAGAGGCCCTATGTTTCATCTCTGGTCTGACCCGAAGGCCCATGTGGAAGGTCTACTTAAAGCCAGAACAACCCTAAGCTTACAGGGCTTCTAGGAGCTCTGCAGAGACAAAGACCTAGAGCTCTTGCTTGGATTGTAGCGCTGAATGGAAAATCAGAGGAAGGAGGGTCAGGATTGGAGGAAAGGAAGGAAGGAAGGAGGGAAGGAAGGAAAAAAGGGAGGGAAAGGAGGAAGGAAGGAAGGAAGGAAGGAAGGAAGGAAGGAAGGAAGGAGATGCTATCTTTTCTCAGGTGGCTTCCACATTTTCAAGGATCACAGGATGATTCTGAAGTTGGAAGACCTTAAGCCATTACATTTTTCTTTTTACAGGTTTTTACCAATTGTCTATACTCTGCCAAACACTGCTCTAGTCATCAAGGCTGTAGGGACCAAAAATGCAGTTCCTGCTCTTTAATCTCAACACAGTACAAAAAATAGACAAGTAAATAACATTATTGTAAATGAAACAGTAACTCACAACTGTTGGGCATGAAGCAATTACATGATGCCAAACTGTGCCACTGTTGCCTTGGAGAGGGCTGAATGCTATTACCCAGGAAGTGAGTCTCCTCTGCCCCATCCCCATCCTTACTCAGCCATGGTCTCCAACAGTGAAGACAAGGCCAGTCTAGCTGGCAGTTGTTAGATGTTGCAGACTTTGTGAGACTTGCAGCCACCTCAGGTGTAGGTGACGGATATGGCCATATGGCCATAGATCCTGGTTTACCTAGGACAGACATGGTTTACACTCACTTTCCCAGCATAATTCTTTAAAAAAAATTTTTTTTAATGTTTGTTTATTTTTGAGAGAGAGAGACAGAGTGTGAGTGGGGGAGGGACAGAGAGAGAGAGGGAGACACAGAATCTGAAGCAGGGTCCAGGCTCTGAACTGTCAGCACAGAGCCCAATGCAGGACTTGAACCCATGAGCCATGAGATCATGACCTGAGCCAAAGTCAGACGCTTAACCCATTGAGCCACCCAGGCACCCCTCCAGTGTAATTATTAATAGCACACCTATTCACTCTCAAATACACTACAATCTAGATGACAAATTATATGGTCACCCTAGTGATAAGATATCTTAATCCCAGCAAGCTTTGAAGGAGGAAACTTCTCCAAACTTTACACAGCCCTAAATCTCATTTTACCCTGAACATCTTTCCTAATTCCCTACTGGCTCTTTCCATCATTTTTGCCAATCACACCCCACCATCAAGAATGGAGGTAGATGCTGATAGTGATTAGAAGACCACACTGTATGTTAACTAACTTGAATTTAAATTAAAAAAAAATAAACGAATAAATAAATAAAAAGAAAATGAGAGTTTTTGATGTTTGTTTTTTTCAGGGACTGCATTCATAATTTTTCTCCTGGGGACATTTATCACCTTTTGATAAGAGGCTCCTGAGAATCAGTGTTGGATTTACGTGTTCCGCACTTTGTAGCACCAAGGATCCTGCTTAGTTTCATCCTTGTCCTCTGAGTCACAAAAGAGGACAGCAAAACATCCTAAGACAAAATGAAATGTAGGATGTCATCGGACAAAACAAACCAGAGAGGAACATTTCAAACAAAACAAAAAACCCCCAGGCTGTTTCAGAAAATGTCATCACCGTAGAAAGGGGACAAAGAGGAACACAAGGTAAATTGGTGAGGCAGGTCTGAGACGTCCAACTCCCTAGTCAAAGAAAGTCAGGGATGACAGAGGTATCAACCATGATGAGGATGTTATCCAAGGGGATAAAGAAGAAAAGCTGTCGCAGCTGCTAAGGCAACCATTTCTTGCCCATGTACACCTGTTCGGAGAATCCTCTTCCCACAACCCTACCCACGCTGTTTGTAACAGAAACCACTCTTGATTGGCCAAAGTTGGTTGGACCAAGGGGAGACCATTGACCCCAGAGAAAACAAGTCACAGCTGGGCTTAGCTGATCTCTCTCTCATTTTCCTCTCAGTCATTTGGGGTATGTGATACACCAACCCAATTGGTTGGTTGCTTGCGTTGTGAAATCACGTGGAGTCACAGTGACTATTTCTGGTCTTTTTCTCCTCCACTGAGAAAGCCAAAAACAAACACCGTGATGACCAAGAGTAATAGAATACTCAGACTTTTGGTTCCAGTCCGTTATGAGGCTGAGCTGTACCTTAAGGCCTCGTGTGCCAAATGAACCCCTTCCATACTTAAAAAAAAACTCTTTTTGGCTTTGCTATTTATGTGTTTCTGTTTCTTGTAAAGGAAACCCTGAATGAAGGAGAAGAGGGCTCATCAAAGAAGGTTATCTTTTAAGCGAGACAGGTGAGTGACCGGTCGGGTCTCCCTTTGGTTATTTTGGTGTTGGCTGGCAAAGCCCATGTGGCAGGTAGCACAGCACCTTAGTGTCTCTGCTTGTCTCTGCATCTGTGAAATGGGGATCATATAATCTGCCTCTTGGGGGTTGTTGTGAGGGTTCGATGAGTTGAAATACGCAAAGCCACGGAACAGGTGATAGCACATGTGCCGAGAGGCGGCCCTCTGCTCCCTCCTTGACTGCCAAAGAACACAGAACCCCTTATATACACAGGCATTCACGTGTCTGGGTAGTTTTACTGGAGATCTGGGGAGTTGGAGCTGGACACGGAGTGGGGGATGATCACAGAAATAAAGAGACCAGTGTTCCTTGGGGTCCTCTCCCCTCCACTGGCCCCATGATGTCCCAGCTTCATCCACCCATGGCTTCTTTCCCCCTTTACTTCTCCATCAGTAACACACCAGGCGGAGGAACCTGAAGATGCTTTGCCAAAGGACAGTTTTCTGCTTTCAGGGGGAATCCCTGGTCCTATGTACCTCCTCAGGAGGGTGCCAGAGAAAAATACACGACGCCAGTTAATTTGAATTTCAGATGAACAACAAATTACTTTCTTGAAGTATAAATACATCCCCCAAATTTCTTGGGGTATACTTAACACTCAAAATACATTTGTTGTTTACCTGCTGGAAATTTAATTTAATTGACATTGAAAATTTAACTGGGCATGCTATATACATTTATTTGCTAAATCTGGCAACCCTATCCTTCAGGCCTTCTATTTTGCTCTTCGCATGTCATTTGTTTATTGCCTTTTTATTTCTGTCTCCCCAGCCCCTTAAGAGAAGTGACTGTGTGTTATTCATTTTTGTGCCCTCGGTGTCTAAACCGTCCCCGGCATTTAGTAGGTGCTCAGTAATGTGTTTGCTGGACAAAGATTCCACAAAGGCTTATTTTCTGCTCTCTCAACACTGCACCTCAGGTGCCCCCTCTCAGAGCATATCAACCACTTTCCAAGTGCAAGTGTTTCATTTCGTGTCTTAGGCACCCACATGGCGCTTTTATGCTGAGAAGGCTCTGCCCCTCCTGTCCACGGCCTCATGTCGTCCCAATGTCTCAGCAAGGTCTTGAAATCATGAAAGGTCAGAGCCCTCCGATCTGTGCTGATTTGGATCACCATTTCCTTGAGACTTCCTTCCCCTCTTCTTTGATTAAAGCTGGGTTTGCCTCACCTCCCGCTTTTTTAGCAATTACGCTAATTAAGCTAATTTTTCTTTGTTCTCTCTTTGCAATTTGCATAAATGGCAAATTTATATATAGTGTCCCTAATTCTCCTGTAACTGCTTTGTAATTAACAGGATGCTCAGGCTAAATATAAATAAGTGCAGAAGGAAAAACAGCCTTCTGCTAAAGTACCGCTAAAGGCTGGGAGACAAGAAAAGCAGAGAGAAAACAATCCTGAGCCCTGTTCTAAGCTCATTATGCCTGATTGGGTCACAGTTGGAGGAGACTAGCTAAAGGTCAGCTGCTGCCAGAGTGTCTGAATGCCCCGCCTCCCGGAACAATTTCAGCACAGATTTGGGACCATTTACTTGTAATAATACCACTGCACAATATTTCAACGGGGCGGAGCAGTGGGGTATGAAGGAGACAGTGGTATGGCGGTCAGTGGTGCTGGTCTGCTTCCAGCCAGTAGGGTCACGCTGAGTTAAGGAACACCAACACCGAATACCTGGGTTCCCGATGCTTTCCAGTTGCCACACTCTAGAACACTCAGGAAGCCCATCATCCTGTCACTTGCCAGACATGAAAGCATCCCAGTGATGGAGACATGCTTAAATGATAGTATTAAATAAATACTGAAGACTTCCTTCCACAAATGTCCATTAATATACTACGACAGGGCTTATACTAGAGTCCTATGTGAATCGGTTTGGTATAGTGATTACAGAGGTGGTCCTTGGATCCTGGTCTTAATCCTACCTCTAACTGGTGACCTTGGGCAAAGTCTCTTCTTGTGTTAAGTCAAAGTTTCCTTTTCTTCAGAGTGGGATACCACAGACTCGTCGTGGGGGTGCTTGGTGAGACGAGAGAGCAGCATTAAAGCACTTGGCCCAGTGCCTGAGCCCTGCAAGCCCTAATACAATTTGATGTTCAGTTTGTTAGGTCACATGACTCAGTCTGCATTGGTTTCCAGTGAACTTCATTGGTTTCAGAAGTATGTGGGCTCAAGACCTGGAACCTTGGGTGACCCAACCAAGGAACTATGGGAAGACCTGTCTAAGAAAAGAATCATCTTTCCCCTAAATCTTGGAATTGCGATCATAGTTATTGTAACAATGATGTCAACGCTTCATGTGTGTGTATTTCCAGAAAAGTCTATAAAGAGTCCCCTCTGTGACAAGTATTGCCCTAAGCACTGGGCGCACAGAGATGAATGAAACTCGGTCTTCGAAGTGGGGAGATAGATGGTTAAAGTGTCCATTCCAAAAGGGTGAGTAAGATCAATGCTGGTCTCAAGGACTCGGAAGAGGTGGTGTCCCTTTTGGTGGACCAGAGGCCTCCAAAGAAGGGTATGTTCACACCACATGTCGATATTGTTTCACTGTGGAAAGACGGTTTAGAACTCCTCTTTCCCCATTTTTTAATGTATGTCTTTAAAAATGTATTTTTATATTGCTATATTGTCCATTATATATTAGAATATGCATATAATTTATAAGTAGGTAATACATACACACAGGAGTGCCCACTCAAAAATGTTTGCTAAGAGTAGAGTGAAATCAAAGGAAACAAAGAAGAATGAAGATCAAAGGAAGAAAAATGAAGTGAGGAAGTCTTCCCGGATGAGCAAGTTGAAACCTGTAGCTCCATAAAGTCAGAGGCTGCTTCTCCCTTCTCCCTTACCACGTCCCCAGTATGTAGGATAATATCTGGCCTAGAGGGGGCATTTAGTATCTGTTGAATTTAATAGATGAGGTAAGAGGGTAGGAGAACAGAGGAGACGCCCCCTGAACTGTCCATGTGCCGTGATCTGAATGTGTATGTCCCGCTTTCCTAAATTTATATGTTGAAGGACTAATCCCTGAGGTAATGGTATTTGGAGGTGTGGCCTTAGAGAGGTAATTATATTTAGATGAGGTCATGAAGGTAGGGCCCCCATGATGAGAGTATCTCCATAAGGAGAAGAAGAGACACCAGAGTTCACTCTCTCTCACATACACACGCTGAGGAAGGCCATGTGAGGACAATGAGAAGGTGGCCATCTGCAACCCATAAATCGAGTCCTACCGAAACCTGGCCATGCTGGTACCCCTAATCTCCAGGGTTATGGCCTCCAGTTCTGAGAAAATTAAAGGTCTATATGTAAACCACCTAGTCTGTGGCATTTTGTTATGGCAACCTCAGTAAGACACCATGGTCACACGACCTCCAAGTGGCCATGACTTGTATGATTTCTTAAATCAGAGAAGGGGGAACAGGTCCCAGGAAGAAGGTTATGGGCTAAAGTGCACAGGCTGGAGACAGCCATGTGTTTGGGGAAGCGAAGCAGCTTGCCATAAAGTAGGAGGCAAGAATAAGGTTGAAGGTGCAGACAGAGCCAGGCAACGGAGGTCCCTGGGTCAGGCTGAGGGGCTTGGAAGTGACATACACGCCTTTTGGTTGGTCACTGTCCAGCAGAAGTGGAGAGTATAGGACGTTTGCACTAACAAATGGCCTTCAGACCACGAATCTCACTGGAACTGGTTTTATTTCCCTCAAGATGTATGACCGAAGGTTGGTCTGAGACAGCCCATTGCTGTCTGGGATACAGGAAGGTGGCTATGCTGGGGACCACCCCTAGATTTGATGATTCCCTAGAAGACTCACTCATAGGACTCAGCATATAGTCTACTCACAGCTATGATTCATTACTGTGAAAGAACACAAAGCAGAATCAGCACAGGGAGAAGTGCAGGGGCCAAGTACGGGGGAAACCAGGTACAAACTTTCAAGAGTCCGTCCCGGTGGAACCACCCAGAACGAGCATGATTCCTCCTGCGATGAGTCATACAACATGTGTGAAATATTGTCTACCAAGGGAGCTTCCTGCAGATTTAGTGCCCAAAGTTTTTATCGGGGCTGATTGCATAGGCATCCTATGTATCAAAATTCCAGACTCCTTGAAGGAAAGCAAGTGTTCAGCATAAACCACATTGTTTGTGCAAACAGTTTGGGTTCTGTGGGTCACCCTTATCAGTTAGGGGATGGTGGAACCCTCTTGAAATCCAAGTTCCTGGACACCAGCCAAGGGCCAACTTTGCAAGCAGACCAAGAGACAGTAGGGATATCAGGTTCAGTCATGCTGTGTTAACTCCTCTTTGCAAAGTAGCCTTTGATGTTATCAAAAGATGTACTGAGTATAAGGAGATACAAAAGAGAATATAAAAGTGGCAAGAGTCACTCTGACTTGGGTTAGAATTCCAACCTGGGTTTTTGAAAAATCGTAATGATGTTTTTATTATGTTTTATTCCTTATTGAATAATAGGTTTTATTACGCCTTATTCCTTAGCGAAATGGGATGACAGTAGTTCATGGTGTATTAATGAGAGTTAAATGGGGTGATGTATGTAAAGTGCTGGTTTGTTCTGGCCTCTGTGCCCAGCATGGTGTTTGGCACAGGGAAGACTTCCAGTCAATGTTTATTGATTGGTCCGGACAACTTCAAGCAGATGGTCAGTCAGCAGGGTGTCTTTCAAAACACTAGAGTCAAGGCTGGCATTGGTGGGCAGAAATTCTTCTCCATGGGTGGATGTTTCCAAGGATGTTTCTGAGAATCTCAGAGACACTTTCTCACTTTTCCTGTCTGATAGAATCCAAAGATCCCTTGTTCCAATGTTACATCATTGGAAAAGTATTCCGTTACAGATACGTCGAAAAATCCAGAAAGGGTTTTTTTCACTGTGGTTGGGAGGAATATTTTCAAAAATTGGAGGGGGGGGGTGGGGAAATTTTTTTACGAACTTTTTTTATGAGAAATATTTTAATGGTGTCAGGACAGAAATGCCTTTTGTACCAAATGTAGCTCATTACTGGCTTCTCAAAGGAAGCCTTTGTTAGCACTCCCAGTAGCTGATGAGTGCCGCTTCAGCGTGATGTGAGGAAAGAATACAGATTTTGTCTGAATTCCAGACCTACTTCAAATCCTGGTCATCCTTTGTGTGTGACCTTAGACGGGCCAGTTAAACTCTCTGAGTCTCAGTTCCTTCTTTTATCAATGAGAACAGAAATACTTCCTGCTGGGTTTTGTGAAGAAGGTGAAACAGGATTTATGCAAAGCTTCTATGGAGTAAGTGGCACTAAATGTTATCTCTCACTGGAGGTAAAATTCGATTATTTAGAATTCCAATTAAGCGACATTTTCCCCCAAAGGCCAACTAATTCCAAGAGACCCCCCAAGGAAATGCCTTTTGATATTTGGTTCAAAATCATCATCATTGGCTTTTCCCCACTAAAAGACGAAGTACTCACACTGTATTGGGCAGGTTTGCTGAGTAACAAGCAGCCCCCAAATCCCAGCGGCTTGCAACAGACATTCATTTCTGTATTGCATCATGCACTGGAAGCTGCGGTCTGACAGTGAGTGTGTGGCTCTGCTCCATGTGTCTTCTCATCTGGGGATCTGGGCTGGAGGGGCAGCCCCTCTGAAGGACGTGTCCATCCCTGAGACCAAGGAGAAGAGCAAGAAGGTCAAGCCCAAATAAGCAATTGTGTGGGAAACTCCTACTCAGAAGCGATACAACCACTTCTCTAGCCTGTTGGTCAAAGCCCACATCAATGGAGCAGGGGAGCACACTCCTCCCATGTGGGAGGGAACAGTGAATATTCTTGAACATTCATGTGATATGTTGCATATCTACTCTTCACACTCTTTGAAAATATCATCTTATGCTGCTCCCTCCTGATGTTCATGAACTCTTTTGGAGTGAATACAATTTGATCGTTTTTGTCATCTGACTTCAGAGTAGGCTCTGGGGCCTTGAATGCTGGGTACAGTCTGGTACAGTAGCATTTCCCGAAGTGTTCAGTTGGACATTATTAGTGTTTCCTAAGCTTGTTATCTGCCAGATCCCCACTATCCTTTTTTTTTTTTTTAATGTTCATTTATTTTTGAGAGAGACAGGGACAGAATGCGAGTGGGTTAGGGGCAGAGAGAGAGGGAGACAACAGAATCCGAAGCAGGCTCCAGGCTCTGAGCTGTCAGCACAGGGCCCGACATGGGGCTAGAACTCATAAACTGTGAGATCATGACCTGAGCCGAAGTTGGACGCTCAACCGACTGAGCCACCAGGCGCCCCTACCCACGATCCCTTTTTACCTGACTGTCTCTTAGTCGGAACACACTCTGGGAAACAGTAATGAAGAGTACATAAGTTGAGAACCTACGAGGTACAGAAATCCCTCATGAAATAGGTAGACAGCCAAGTGGTTGGGATCAGGGTGGATTCACAGAAGCCAGAGGCGAACATAAGGAATCCCTCCTGAGCACAGGTCAGAGTGTCTTAGAGCCAGCAGCCACAGGAAGGTCAGGTGGAAAAGGACAAAGCCTGAGAAGTGGCGAGGCCACACCAGATATCAGCTCTTTGCCTGGCTCAGAGTCTGGTCAACACGTAATTGTTGAATGACTGAGTAATGAATGGAGCCTGGGACCAGTGGCAGAAACTAGGGTAGGACAGGTGTGGCAGAGGCAAACAACGACTGTGGGTGGGGAACAGGAAGAGCAGAACTGGGAGATGAGGGGGTCTGGACCCAGCTCCTCAGCCTCCCCCCCCCCACAGGCCCGGCTGTGGTTTCACCAGACTCACGCAGGTATGACCAGATGGCACCTCGCCATAGGCACCTGTGATGTGTCACTTTCCTCATGTCCCGGGCTTCTCCGCTCCCAGGATGGACACTCTGGGCTCCCCGGATGTACTCCTTCTGAGATGCTTGCCACAGGCTTCTCAAATCCCACAGTTGGAGCACCCGGTTGCCCTTAGTGGCTCTCTTCATAACACAAGTGTGTCGGACTCGTGTCAGCTTGAACACGAGCTTGGGCTGCCTTACTTCTCCCACCCCCTCTGTGTCTAGCCTGTGTCTGTGCTCACATTTCCAAAGAGGTCACTTCCTCATCAGCCTGAGGATCTGTTCTCAAGGAAGGCCAGGCTCAGACACGACACAGCCGGTGACTGAGCCCACTGTCCAGGACAAGTGGGGGCAGGCTTTACATCGACAGGCAGGGACGCACAGCGGTCAAGGACACGGGCTGCGGCCCGGACCTTCCAGGTTTATATCTCTACAGTGTTCCTGCGAGCGTTGACATGTTAATTGATGGAAAGCACCTAGATCGGGGTGCACACAGAGTGCTCTGTGAGCATTTAGCTGGGTCCAGCTTGGGTGAGCCAGTGAGATAGAGATTAGTATCTGTATCTTAATCCACACGGAGGCTGAGCTCTAGGACTCCCTGCCGAACCTGCTGTGGTGTCCTGGTGCCGGGGGGCCTGGCCTCAGGGGACTTGTCCTTCGCCTCTGCTCTAGGACACGTGTCATGTGCTTTCGCACTTCCACGTGGCTCATCCAAGGATGAGAGGGACGCGCCAGCTGGCCCCACACGCGGGCAGCGTGGAGGCCAAGACACGGACGCTTCGCTGTGGCCTTCCGCTCTGGCTTCTGCCTAATTCACTCTCTGTTTGGTGGGGACTCTCTTGCCGTTTTCTCCCCAAACCCTGGCCTCTGCTATGCAATGCGCTGTGACAGCCAGCCTTCCGGGCCACCTGGGGCCGAGTCCTCCTCACTGCCAATTCCCGGCTGTAAAGCTGTCGGCCTCTGGGCCTGGTTGGGTTAACTCACCTATGACCTGTGGAGAGGGACCCTTGTGAGTCTAGAGGCGGTCTGTGTCCAGTTGGTAGCGTAGCACCTGCGGGGACATAACGGAAGGTCGGTATGTGGGCTTCACGCCCTCCTTCCCCACCTGGTACCCAAATTTCCCCGGACATCCCAGCGACCAGTGACTTCAGCTCCTGACCCTCCCACTCATGCCAGAGATCAGTTTCTCTTTTCTCACCTGGCCGGCCTTAGCACAGCCGTGGTTGTCTTCAGACACCGGTTGGGATTGGCCCTGGAGTCTCCCCGCAGGCGTCCCAGAACCCCACCGCTGCCCCTCCTTTGGTAAGAGCCCCGTGTCCGGTGAAAACGCTTCTTGAAGTTCAATACAATACGAATGGAGTGCCTGTCAGTGCCCCTGACCCCTGTGCGACAGCAAATGGCCCGAGTTGCATCGAATGGAGAAGGACACCCATGGGTGGGAAAATGTATTGACTGTCCCCCCTTTGCACGAGGTCAGTGGGAGTGGAGACCCTCATAGCGGGAGGAAGGAGGTCACAGCGGGGCCTAGGTCGGAACAGGACGTGACAGCTCGGTCCTGGCAGGAAGGACAGGACACACACTCTGGGCGTGTGGGGCAGGGAAACAAAGATCCCATTCGCAGAGGCGTGGGCAGGGGGCAGTCGCCTGGACCTGGATGGGGCGGAGTAGGGGGGAAGTTAGCAGATCGTAGGCAGAGAGCGCCTTAGAGAGAGGACCATCCGGCAAGAGACGTGACTTTCCACGCAGGAACACCATCGACCACGGCCAGCAGCTACGCAGCAGAGAGGACCCAGCGCTGACATCTCAATAGCGCCCCCTGCTGTTCTGTGTGCCCTGCCTCTGTTTGCAGGCTTCAGGGCTTTAAGGGGAGCCTCCCAGCCCGCTTGTAGCAGGGCCACCCACAAGTGCAGGACGTTTCACGCCCCTAGGCAAACTCCCAGTCGATAGGCAGAGGAATCCACAAGTCCACGCTGCTGTTTTGCCGTGGACCCTCAGTGGGTCAGCTCGAGGTTCATTCTGCAAGGTTCTTCAGGAAATCCTGGTGGGGTGGGGGAGGGCTCATCTGTTCACACACCATCCCCGTGACCTTTCTCTCTTCTTGTCCCCACTGCTCCCACGTGCTTCCTGAGACCACCTGCCCCATGAACTCCCTTCCTTGGGGACCCCGTCCCGGACCTCTGGGACGACCGCCGGAGAGTTGTCCCGAAGCGCACACGGGATCCGGATGGATCTGAAGAGCAAGCGTGCAGGGGGGACGTTTCCAGAGCCCAGGTCTTGGGGGCACAGGAAAGGGGCGGCCCAGCTTTGGCGGTGCAGGTGCCCAGGAAAGGCTTCCTGCAGAATTGGACACCTGAGTCCGATCTTTCAGAAAGAAGTTGTCTTTCCCCAGACTGAAAATCTTGTGGGGCCTGAAGGAGAGACCCTGTCCCTGCTCCTCTGCGGGAGAGGAGCTGATTGGACACCCACTCATTCCACCCCCCCCCCCCACCGCTGCCCTGAAAGGCTCTGATATGAGGGAAAAATATCCTCTCCAGGGAAGTCTTGCCCTTCATGCTTTGCCAAACGCCTCCTCAGTAAGGGGACCCACAAGCCTGATGCAAGGAACTGCGATTCAGAGAGAAAATGCTTCCGAAGAAAGGGTTGCAGCAAAAACTGTTGACTATGGCTCTGGGGCGCCCTTAGCAATCCTCACTGGAGGAATCTCTGCAGGCGCTGCTACACCCCGCCCCCGCCTCCCCTCCCCCCTGTGCCCCGGAACAGGTGCCTCACTCAGGTGCAGACATCTCCGCAGGAATGGGGGAAGGCTTTGCATGGTGGGTTGGAAGCTGCCTGATGCACCTCAGGGCAGCTGCCCCAGATGGTTCTTTGATGCTTCTCTCGACACCTGCCATCTTAGAGGGGGTGGGGTGGGGGGGCTTAGAGGATGAGGGGGTATTGGGACTGTGGTCCAAACCTCTCATTTATGGTGGGGAACTGAGGTCACAATGGGGGAAGGACGCACCCTGGGTCACCATGTGCAAACAGCAGACCGCCCAATTCGTCATTTTCAATCCTGACAGCGAAGGAGCAGAGTCGCAGCTAAGGTTTCAAGCTTTGACCTGATTTGTTTCTTCCAGAGACCTTCAGATATTCTCCTGGATTCTAATACCCTCAAGGGCAGAGATCGCAATGACCAGTCTCCCCTGAAATATGTAAATCAATTACATTTCACATGCATTACTGAGTCCCAGGCATAAACCTGGCCCTGTGTTGCATCCTGGAAGGTGAAAGGTGTACAAGACAAAAACAAAACAGACGCAGAAAAGCGGACTCTGCCCTCAAGGCCTGATACAGAAGACAGGCCGGGCCCCAGCTCGCCAGTCAGGTGGGCGTCCTGCCTACACTCCTGGCCTAGCCTCCTGTCCCCATCCCCACTCAGCCCTTCTCAGAGAACTCATGTACCGAACAGCTATTTTTATTATTAAAGGTTTTTAATGTTGATTTTTGAGACAGAGAGAGAGAGAGAGTCAGAGCATGAGCAGGGGAGGGGCAGAGAGAGAGGGAGACACAGAATCTAAAGCAAGCTCTAGGTTCCCAGCTGTCAGTGGAGAGCCAGACATGGGGCTGGAACTCCTGAGCCGTGAGAACAAGACCTGAGTCAAAGTCGGATGCTTAACTGACCTAGCCACCCAGGCGCCCCCTGAAGAGCTGTCTGTTAACTCTGTCCATCAACAACTCTGGGAAGTAGCCACTGTTATCGCCCCATTTTACAGATGAGGACACGTCAGCTTCCGTCCTCCCCAAGCCACATATCAGGAATCTCTCAGTTCCCGTGGCTGACATCGAATTAACGTTATTAGGGACTTCATTCCAGGTGGGAAAGCCTGGCTATGTCTTATTTTACCTTCCCGGGTGATAGTTGCCTTCCACCAGGGGAGCCTGGACAGGTCGTGCCTCAATCTATTGCTTTGTGGCCTTGGCTATGCGCTTGTATTGCCTTGGTGGTAAAGTCAGAAAAAGATAGTAGGTTCCAGTCCAGAGGCTCTGGTTCAGTAGACTCTATGAGTTGTACTTTTTAAAAAGCTCCACAAGATTTCGGAAGTACACCAAGGGTTGCCAAGAGCTTCGGTTCCAACGACCTCAAGCCCCGGAGCAGGCTACTGTTGGGATGAGAAGTTCTGGAACAAATGGGGCTCAGAGATGTTGAAAACGCACCATGCTGCCCCCTCACCACAGTCAGAGCTGTAACATTCAAAACAGGTGCTGATTGTTCAGCTCTTGCGAGGGCCAGGTGCTGTGTTTGGTCCCTTAGACACATGATCGCTAATCCTCCCAGGGACTCCGTGAGATACTTTATCTCCATTTTATGAAAAGGAACCAAGGTCTACAAAACTCCCCTGTGGCCCGCCAAAGGCTGTCCTCACCACATCCCGGCCCACGGCCTCTGTCTCACCTCCCGCGTTCCTCACTCAATGGGTGGTTTTCACCCAAAGGGTCTAGCGTGGACTTCACAGCTAAATTAGGACTTGGCCCAAGTCTTACAGTTGGTAGCGGGGACGGGGAAGGTCGGAGCCCAGTGTTGTCTCTCCCCAAACCCGATGTGCTGTCCGTGAGCGCTAAAGACTTGCCAAATGCAGGGATAAAAGACATCGCTTGTGTACCCAAAGAAAAATGTACATCGTTGGGGCTACTTGCATATTTAATCAACTGTCCTGGCTGTCCACGTGGAGGAAGTCCATTCTTCGATCAAGGGGCACCGGGCGGATGACCACTAGGTGGCGCTGTTCTAAGTACTGAAAACAGGAAGGCAGCTACGACCCACTGAGGTTGGCACAGACAGTATAGTGAGACAACAGCGCCCTGGGCGCAGTGACAGACAGGCACGGGTCATCGTGACAGCAAAGAGGGGTCGGTTTCAAGGGACCAACTGAGGCTTGCAGACAACATGCCCCTGGCGGCTTCTTGAAGGATAGTGAGGGACTGACTGCCAAGACTGCGAGGAAGAGTTTGCACAGAAGGGACAATAGGACGAAGGTTTGGAGCCAGGAATCAGGGCTATTGTTTGCACGGGTGCATAGGTGTGTGTGTGAACATGCGTGTGTGAACACATGTATGCCTGTGTGGTATAGCAACAAATGGTTCCTTGTGGACTGATGACTGTGTCTGAGGTAGTGAGGAGACAGGGGCCAGTAACAGAGGATCTTCTGTCTAGCGCTGGTTATGTTTGGATTTCATCCAGGTTGTCATGGGAGATAGGATACAAGGGACAGATATTTCACTGTCCTGTTTTTATTGTAGAAAATTTCAAATATTTGAAAAATGATAGGCAGCGTTGTTCTGACAAATAAGCAGGTAGCCACCATCCAGAATGGACAGGGGTAAACGTTCGTTCTGTTTGCCTTAGGGCTTTAAAAAAACAAACAAACGTGAAAGCATCAGAGGTAGAGGTGAGGTCCTGCTCTTTCTTACTGCTTCTGATCCCTGCCCCTCCCCAGGGGGACATGCTACCATCAACCTGAGGTTGGGGGTGAAGTTTCCGTGCCTGCTTCAAACATGGCGCCCGTTTTCGCATGCATGGCCTTGTATGTTTTTGCAATTGTAAATATTGAATTCTAATATCCCGTATGTTGCATTTTGCCACCAATGTGAAAATGATCGTATTTATTCATATTTTCTAGAATAAGCTATGGAGGGTGTTTTGGGGTTTTTTTTTTTTTTGGGTATTATTGAAAAAAATCTTGTGCAACCCATGTATTGCAATATGTTCCCGTTATTTTTACAAGTTTTAAATTTTGCTTTAATTCGTCTTAAATTTGTTTTTGGGTAATGACATGAGGTTGAGATCTAGTTTTATTGTTTTTCATATTAATCAATTGCTCTCTACCGTCAATTGAACAGCCCTTTCTTGTCCACTGATTTGTAATCCTAGTTTATTTCTAAAGTTGTAATATATGGGGGCGCCCTAGCCGGCTCAGTTGATGGAACATGCGGCTCTTGATCTCGGGGTTCTGAGTTCAAGCCCCATGTTGGGTGTAGAGATTATTTAAAAATAAACCAAAAAATTTGAAAAAATGAAGTTGCAACATATGGGTGACTTTCTTTCTGGGATCTCCTTTCTTTCATTGATCTATATGGAAGACTGTTTGCAAAGTAGGCACAATTTAATGTAAAGGAGGCCAGAAGGGAGAAGGATAGGGACAGCTGGTGAGTTAACCAAAAGTATTTGTCCATGGTTTTGCTCCTTAATCCCCTAAGGTGGTAAATCTGATCAATAGGTTTTTCTAACACGGAACGTTTTTTCTTCATTGTTTTTTGTGTGTTTAAATACCTTGCTGGAATCCATTTGCTAATGTTGGGATTTTTGCATTGTTTGTTCAAAACTGCTATTGCCAGGAATTTTTCCTTTTCACTATTATTCTCACCTCTTTGCTATTGAGTTTACCAGGTAAGTTTTTTATCTTGCCTTATGATTTAGGTCTTGCAGTCGCCCGCCAGCTGTGGTCTCAGTTTCAGCTGGACATTCTAGATCTGAGTAGGACACATCTGGCACCAGGTCACTGGGAAGGCTGCAGGACGCACACCGCCCCTGTGGCAGGCCATCTCTCCGTGGTGGTGGTCTCTGTAGCAGGTGACGCAGCGGTCCACTGGCTATTCTCAGGTCACCCAAGTGACTTCTCAGGTGCGGGGACAGTGACCCCAGGGGTAGATTTAGGAACCACAGGCTAAAATCAGAACCAACGTGCCCATTTACACATCAACCCCATGCAGGGAAGCTCAAGTTTATAGCTTCCTACAGGCATTGATGGTCTCTCCAAATCTCCTAGTTCACAATCATGGGGCTTTTCCCCCTCCTTCCTTAACCATATGTTATGCTGCCCGGAAGAGAGCTGACATTTCACCTTTATCAGGTGTCCAGGGTTAACCCACAGTCGAATGTGTCCACTCGGAAATAGCAGGCTTTGCTTTTCCTTTTATGCTCAGCTGGTTGTCCCCTTTCTAGTCTCTAGAAGAGTCTGTAGATGATAGAAACTGTCCATTTCGAGAAGGTTTAGTAAAACTTGCAATTTTCACGTGCTGTGGTGTTCTCTGTAGGGGGCAGGTTTTTTTTAATTATAAAATTAATTTACAGAATGGTCATTTCAGGCTTTCTATTTATGCTCAAGTACCTTGTGGTCATTTTTAATTAAAAAATATTAATTTTAATCTGGTTATCACGATTATTGTGATAATACTATTCACTGCATCGTTTATTGCTAAAATTTCTCCTGAAACTGCAGTTATGTTTCCTTTGTCCTTCTTACTATTGTTATTTAAGTCTTTTCTTTTTTCTTGAGCAATCTTGTCAGACAGCTATTTTATGAATCGTTTCAATGAACTAGCTACCTTTTAAAAAAAGAAATGTCTTTACATTTTTTTATTTAATTGCAGTTTGATTTTATTTTTATTTTATCATTTCAAGTTCCTTTCAGTATGTTCTATGGTTCTTTTTCCAGCTTTTGAATTAAGTATATATCTTCCGAAGATTTGATTTTTTTCTACTACATACATCTAAGACAATATATTTCCCTCTAAGTATTCTTAAACCGCATTACTCTAGTTTTAATGGATAATGCCTTTGTTGTCATTCACATCTAGATTTCCATTATGATTTCTGTTGTGACTCATGAATTATTAATTGTGCTTTTTTCAATTTCTAAACATATGTTTTGTTTCCTTGCACACTTTCCCTTAAGTAAGGTGGTGGCAGCCTATTCTCCTTACAGCAATAAAGCAGAAGGTTCCCAGAAAAAAAAAAATAATGCTGGAGGTAATAAACACATTAGGTTTATCTCACAGAAAAAAAGAGAGAGAGAGAAATAACTTTCCTAAATGAAGTATACAGCTGCACAGAATCATGTTTACTCACCAGCCATTTTTTTCTATGGGCATGTTATTCAACTAACATTTAGTGAAAACATGCAAGGGAACTGTTGGGGGGCGAGGAGGCAATCAGTGAAGAACTCCGTGCTGGGCCAGCAGGGAGCATGTGGGGCCGGCAGAGAGGGGCACCGACTCGGAGAGGTGAGTGAGGACCTTCCTCGGAGGGCATGGCTGAACTGTGCCCTGTGGAAGAAGCAGGGGATGGCCAGGTGGTGGAGAAGGCTCTCCAGGCCTGGAAATGGCCTGGGCAAATGCACGCGGAATCACCAAGGAGGTGGACTTACGTACGATGCGGGGATGGCTGAACGTTGAGTCCTTTTCCAGCAGTGCCTACAAATAAGGTCAGAAACCCGAGTAGGGTAGGCTTCCGAAGGGATGGTTCGGAAGTTGAACTTCACCTCTGTCCGCAGTCCTCCAGCCTCTCTAGGGACTCACGCTGCTTCCTTTGCTCCTAGTGTTCACCTTCCTCTACGGGAGAACAAGAGCCGGCCAGTCTCAAGGCAACGAGAAAAGCATTCAATTCGCAGCTCGACAGGTGGAGAACAGAAATGATAGCACGACACTGACTGAGCTTTTCCTGCGCCGGGCCCTGGGCTGGGTGCCCTCAGTGAATGACCTCATTCAGTTCCACCAGCTGGACTCCGTCCCACCACTGGGCCTCCCATCACAGACGAGGAAAGGCAGTTTCGGGGTGGTCAGCGCCTGCCCGTGCACAAAGCAGCGGAGGCAGGATTCAGTCCCTTGAATGTCCAACAAAAAAGCCCAGGTCTCCCTCCTTGTTTCTCTGGAAAATAAGAATGTCAGTTTTTCTTGTGGGACTCCCGAAAGCAATAAGGCCGACTTACAGGCGACCTGAAAGCTTACCCACAGCTTGGTGGCAATTGTACAGGAGAGTGTCACAGGCCACCACAGCAATGGCTAACTCAGGGAACAACTCTATCATTTTGGATGCTTCCAGCTGACAGTAACAGAGTAACCCACCAAATGTGACCTGACCAATAGGGTTTTCTTTTCCTCTCCAATACCAAGGCGTCCAGCAGGAGCTGGTTCGAGTACTGACTCAGCATCTTGAAATGCCCTCGACAAGGACCTAAGTGTTCCCCTTCTCTGAGCTGACCTTCTCGGGGCATAAATCATCCCCCCCCTCATGGTCCCAAGGTGTCAATGCCAGAATGAAAAGGGAGGTAAGCGCTTTCTTTTCTTTTTATTTCTTCTTTGTTTTTGTTTTGATTTAAATCTGTTTTTATCATGGGGTGGGGATGAGCATTTTCTGGGTGTCTCCCCTGAACCCTGAACACTGCAAACTTCTCTTTATGCCTCATTAGCCCAAGCTGATCCCTGGGCCACCACTTGCTGCAAGGATCTGGCACTTTCATCCCCTGTCGGGAGAGCTGAGCCCTGCTGGGACAGAGAAGGGGAAAGGCCACGGGCATTGGTTGGGCAGCCCACAGCGTCTGCTCGTATGGTTTGACTGCCGGTCCCTGCTTGCATTTATTGTCTGTGGATTTACCCGCACGTATCCCTAATTAGGAAGGGAAACCGTGACTTATTACTTAAAATTTATTTGGTGGAAACACTTTCAAAACCAGGAATTCATTGATTATTCAATCTAGACAGGAAATATTTGCTGCGAACCTACTTCGTGCCAAGGTAGGTACTAGAGACAGGGATAAAAACCCCCTGTCATTTCGATCATCCCCATCCTCCTCTTCATCATCATCCAGTGATTCCTTTGTAGTATAAAAATGTTAATAATCCCTGAGTCTGTTGTCACTGAGTCTCTTGTCAGAGATCTTTACCTCCAGGGGTGACAGATCTATACTTATCCTAAGGCATTTTTAAGTATGGTTGTCTTCCCCTCCTGCCCCGGGCATGGAGGGAGCTGGAAGGACTGAAATGTGGGGCAGTCCAGGCCGAACTCACCCCCAGGGAAGCAGCGAGCCCAAAGCAGGCGGACGCTATGAGGCTATAATTCCAGGAAACATTGGCTTCATTCGCTTCACAGTAAGCCTGAAACTCCCTGGTTGCGGCACCCCGGATTTTCTATGGAAGGACCCACGTAGGCTGAGGACCTTTCCCCTTGCGGGAGGCAGAATCCCACATCCGGCTCTCAGGTGCCGGGTGGGAAGAGAGCAGAGGAGCAGGCTGGCCCCTCAAGGCCTGGAAAGGGTTGGCCATGCACGGGCCGGGCCCTTTCATCGCAGATGGATGGCGGACAGCAAGGCTCAGAGAGGAGCGTGAAAATAACAACGGCAATAACAGTGAGGACTATGGTGCAGGGGCACTCACTGTGAACTAGACCCTCAATCGTGTGACCCTCACTTCAGCGCTGTAAGGCAACCGAGGTGCAGAAAGTTTCAAAAAACAATTGCTAGAAAGCAACAGAAATGGGTTTCAAACCAAGACTGACCCGCTTCCCGGGTTTTTGCCCTCGCACCAGGGTGATTTGAGGGTACCTGTTAGCTTGGAATGGGCTCTTCATTTCTATCATAGGCCTGATAGAAGATGAGCAGGTGAAGGAAATTTGGGGCCGGAGAGTAATGTATTGGAGGGACGGTGATGAGCTTCTGAGGGTGGGCGTGTGTTCCACTCAGCTTTTTTTCCCGAATGCCTGGCACATACTGGGTGTTGATAAATATTTGCTTAGCAGGTGGATGCACGGAAAGAGGTATGTGATAGTGGATGCAGAGAGAATCTAACAGTGGAGTCTGGACTTCAACCTCTGTGGTGGGTGGTGGTGGCACCAGGAATGCTTCTAGAGCAGAGGAAGTGACAGGAGAATAGCACTGTTTTAAGATCTACTGGGGGACATGTGCAGACCTTCACTCCCAAGTCCTTTAAGGCAGACGGTATCTGCTTGCTTCCCCCACGGGGAGTCCTGGGCCATCCCAGCCAGCCCTGCCCAGGCAGGCCCATCGGCGTGGGGAAATCTGACACAGATAATAAGGAAAGAAGAGTGGAGGGGCCAAACTCATCGCCCTTTAGCCTCCTCCCTGCCTGTCCACCTGTGGGCGAGGCCACTCGGTGCATGCTGGTGGCATTGTCTTGAGATGTTCCCTTAGTTCCCCATCCCATTTACCACCCTGGGCTGGCTCCCTTCACTATAAATGCCTCCCCTCCGATCTCATTCTTGCCTGTCTCCTTACCCACTTGGGCTTGGCCCTTTAAACTTCCAATTCTTTTTTTCTTTTTTTTTTAATGTTTTAATTTATGTTTGAGGGAGAGAGAGAGAGAACAAGCAGGGGAGGGGCAGAGAGAGAGGGAGAGACAGAATCCGAAGCAGGCTCCAGGCTCCGAGCTGTCAGCACAGAGCCCGATGTGGGGCTCGAACTCACGGACCGTGAGATCGTGACCTGAGCAGAAGTCAGACGCTCAACCGACCGAGCCACCCAGGCGCCCATAAACTTCTGATTCTTAAACCACATCGGCAACTTTTTCTGAGGTGCTCAGTTTATTGTATGTCTGAAATGTGTTCCAGAGTTGTGACGTGTATGTTTCATCCTTTGCTCCAGCCTGGCTGTCAGAATCCCACCTTCCAGCTCAGCTGGGCGATCAGCTAGGACAATGGGAGTACACATACTCTCCTATAGGAGAGCCAGTGTCCCAGGAAGATGGTGACTATGCAGAAGCATGGTGGTCACAGGGCCAGGAAGAAAGGATTAGGTGGAGACACACCTGACTTGCCATTAACCAAAATATGAAGTCCATGAAAAAGCATGGCAGGAGGCAGGAGATGTGTGTGTCTGTGTCTGTTTGTGGTTGGGTGTCCTAGGCAACCATGTCAAGTCCATAGAACACGCCTTTCAAGGCTAAGTTTGGATCAGTAACAAACGCTTTGGGATATTGCACTACCTAAAGATGCAAAATAGAATTGATTGCTGACAGTTCCTTGGAGACAGTTATCAAGAACATCTCCAGAAAGGGCCGTCGTTGCTTCGGGATGTTTGCCAAGGGTAGGAGGGAAGGGGACACAGCACGCGGGTCATGCATTTCCCATCTCATAAGGAGTCATGGGGTCAGAGTTGCGCAAAGACCATGTGGACCCTCAAGTGTCCGGTTCACACTGTCACCCTGGAAAGAAGGTCCTTTGAAAGCTCTGATGAGATCACTCATCAGATGAGTGATGAGTGATCTCATCAGAGCTTTCACCAAACCTGCCTCCATCACACTGCCTCCTCAAACCTCAGTGGGCAATGAGGCCCAGCTCTTCTTGCGGAGAAATCCCTTCAGCTAGACAGATTGACCTGTCCAGAAGCTCCCCCTGCACTGGGCCCAAGTCTTCCCTCATTTCCTCACACCGCTGTCAGTCGTAGTTCTCTTCTCCTGAGATGCACAGGCCGAGACTTCTCTTTGTTTCACGTGGAAGCGTAATGTCTCTCCAGTCCTTATTTTTCTCTGCATTGTCAGCTCTTTGGGGGATTTGAGGCCCTTCACTCAGCTCCATCCTCTCTCTCCTGCTGAGCCATCTCGGCCGCTCCTGCCCCGGGTGCTCGGTTAACCAACGCATGCGTGAACACCTCCAGTATTTGGAGAATACCCACCCTTTCCAACCAACTGAGTCCAGGGTTGAGTGGCTCTGACCTTCAGAAGCTTAACATTCTTCCCTAGTGATTCTCCCTATGGTTCTTACTTCTCCCCTTCGGGGCCATCCAGGCAGTCTGAGGAATTATCACGCTCATTTCAGGGAGCCCTGGGGATGGTGAAGAAGACTGGGGTTGAAGAGATCTAAGACAGACACAACTGATGGGCTGTTCCCAGTATGCCCTGTTTTCCAGACGGGCTTGTGGCTCCTTTGGAGGTTGAGGCGGATGGTTGGGATCCTACTCTCCCTCCCCACATCGCCACCCCTGGCCCATCATATATTACCCCCGAGTGTCTCCTGATGATGATTAGTTCTGACTCCAATTTTGAGCCAGAAGAAGGTTCACTGCCTCTTCCTCTGTTCAACACAGGCTGTGTGGGCAGGGGTGACAAGAGGGGATGTCACCAGGTAAAATTAGGTAATAAAAACTAGGTGACATAGTTCTGTTGAAAATGCATCTCTCATGCAAAATGCAAGCGGTGACAGCTTTCCTCCACAGAGCTGTCTGAGGACCAAGTTTGTCATTGCTTAGAGAGGAGATGATTTTTTTTTTCTTTTGCTGGACTTTTTAATGTCGTGGTGCTTTTAAGTGGATATAGCTTTTTTATTTGTTTACTTCTGTATTGCTACCTTTGAAATCCGTGAAGACTGATGCCCTCAATCTGAATTTATTCAGACTGCTGTTTGTAATGAAAATAGAATTTAATTTATTTCTCCGAATGTATTCTATTTTTCCTGCTCTCTTGCTTTCTTGAAAGTTTGCAGACATATTTGTCACTGGCCTTCACAAGAAGGTCCTGAATTAGGATGCACTCATGGAACAAATGCCTATATATATGTATATGTATTTACATATTTGGCAATAGCCTTTAATTTATAATTTTGTTCCATTCCTCCAGTTGATGGCAAGGAAGCATGGCTCTTTGAGAATGCCCAAGTGTACTGAATTCGTGAACACAATTTACACACTAAAATAAGTCACCAGCTTCTGTGGGTTTCTGCATGTTTCTGCATTTTTTATTTTGAATAGCCTTGTGTGTGCAGTGCTTTGGTGAGGAGAGTGGATAAAAGAGAGAATGTGAGCTTGTTAGCAGGACCAGAGTCTGAGAAACTGGCGAAATTATTGCCCATATTCTGCTTGCAGAAAAGGAGGGAGAAGAAGCTAATATTTTTCTTGGGCTATCTGAATTCTCAAACCTATGCCATGATAGGAACTGATCTGCCTGTGAGGTCAGAGTTAGAGGGAGTCTGTCCTATTAAGTCTTTCCCTCCCAAGAGGCCCCACAAATGCAAAGGCCCATTTCAAGGGGGGCTGGAAGCAATTCTTCTGGAGCTCTGGCTCAGCTGGCCAGTTTCAGGTCTGGGGTGCAGAGGCAAAAACACTCAGGAAAGGAAAATCCAGGGGAGATGTGCAGTCACACCCTAGAAGGAATAACAACGAAGCCATATTGATGCTTATGACCCTCCCTTCCAGCTGCCATCACCCTAAAGTACCTGAGACCGCAGGAAGAATTTCAGTGGCCTGGGGCATGTCCAGGGCCAGCTGCCCAGGACTTGGCTAGAGGTGGGGCCTTTGTTCACAAGTCAAAGTACAAGGTAGGTAAGCAGATGGGATGGGATGTGTGTGGGAAGGAGGGTTTCAGGCAACAGAGAGAGATGGCAGCTGCTTCAGGCAAGGAAAAATTGAGAAAAGAAAAAGTTGCTTAAAGAAGAAATTTAGAAGTTTGGGGTGCTGGTACATGTGACTTATTCTTCTTCTTTGTGACCTTAAGTAGTCTTCAGAAGTAATAAAAACAAAAACAAAAACAACTCACTACTTTTCTCTTCCAGGTTGAAAGGGTTGATTTGTGAGGTGGTTTTGGGTGTGCATCTATGTGTGTTTGTTGGTTTGCCTTTTTGATGACTATGTGGTGAGGAAAGACTTAAGTGTAGATTGGGGCATCCCGAGAATTTTAGCTAAGTCCAGGTTATACAACAGACAGAGCTCAGAGGCCTTAAAAATGGCTCAGGATGAAGGTAGACAGTGGGAGAGCTCTTCTGCGATTTTCTCACCCCGTCGTGCCCAATCCTGAGGATTCTATTCCTGAAAACCTGCTTGGATGAAAATTTCAAGGTGACAAAATAAGGTTTCTAACAGGAAGTCATGACAGTTGATACTAAATCAAGAAAACACGAGGGGCGTTTTGCACATCCTAAGTGAATGCTAAGGGGCATGGTACAACTGATCTCCAGTTACCGTTTCTGATTCCTAAGTAATTTCTGAAAATCTCTCTTCTCTGCAGTTTCAAAGGGGTGCTTGGAAATCCTTTAAAAGATGCAGGTTGAACAAGCACAGCTTGTGAAGCAATTAAAATTCACCTTTATTTTGTTCTCCTACCACTTCTTTAAAGTCTATACAATGAGGCGATCTTCTCCTGCCCCTGGGTGAGAATAAGGCCAATCCAAGACTTTCTGGTTACTCTCAAGTAACTGGAAGTTCCATTGTTTTCTTATGTTCCAAAGCTTGTCTTGATTCAGGAATGGAGTGCCCAGGCAAAGATATTATCCAAAAACCTAAACAAGATTTGGTAGTTAGTCTTTCTCCTTCCTCAGACTTAGATGTTTTAGGCTGGAAGCCTGTGGAGAGAGAGGTGGGGGCTTTGGGATTGACTTCTCTACTCCTTGGTCTTGTGCTCCAACAATTTCTCAGATCCTAGCTTCTCAGAAGCTTCTGACTCTTCCAGGGTTGGTGTGGGGGAGGAAGGAGAGGTAAAAGAATAGGCAAAATCCTCTTTAGATGGTGCCATATCAGCTTCCCTTGTATCCAAGAACCTGGCAAAAGCATGGGCACTTTTAGGCTCTTCAAAAAATCTATCACTGAGAACCTCCCCCGAGGCTCCGGCCACATAGGTGGAATCGGCTCTGTTTGGGAAGATGCTTCATCTCTTCCTCAGACCCTAGGGACCCAGATTCTTGATGATGGGATGTGTCCTGACTCCTGGAAAGCCCTTTCAATTGGAATATACCCACCATGGCTTTCTCTCACCCCAAAGAGTCCCACACTGGCTCATGGGAGACATTCCACACCTCTTGTTCTAAGAAACATTGGGTGTCCACAAAGAAGGATTCCCCAGTTTCTCCCCCCAACCCAAGTCAGTACATCAGTTCCCCTTTGAGCTCTACATTTCATGATCAGGAATCAGACCTCAAATGTAGGGAACACATTTCAAATATCTTGGGATAACTCCATTGAAGAGTCTCACCAAATGTGAGCTGGCACCCCAAAATATGGTGGTATCCCTAAAATATCTCTTTGATGATTTTCCTCCCTCTTTTCCCTAACCCTCTTCAAATCCTCAGTGGGAAAGAGGGTCCTTTAGCCCTGGGACAGGTCTTCTGAGATTTCCTTTGTACATTCCAAACATGGGAATCTGGCTTCGAATTTCTCATCTGTTATCTCTTGGTGCTTATCAGAACCTTCAGTTTCAACATTCTGCTCCAAATTTGTTTCAAGATAATTTGTATGCCAAGAGGAATTTTTATTTTTTCTTCCTTTGGTCTCCCATCCAAATGTTCCACGCCTTTACGATTTTATGACTCAGTCTCTAAGACATATCCTCTAAGTCACAAGATGGGGAATGACTCATGCTTGGTCTGTACTATCTGTGAAGGCCATAAAATACAGGATAGCTATACTAAAGTAAGTCTGGATATTCTAGAATTCCAGGTAGAGAAAATTCAGAATAGAGAAGGGATTTTCTGTGCTAAGAATTAAAGGAAGAGACTTTGCATTGTTTTAGGGGATTGGTGACCAGGTAAAAAGTACTTGAAAATTAAGGTGAACTTTGGAATTATTTATTAGGAGTTACCATGAGCTTCATATATAATGTGCCACCAAATCCTCAAAACAACCCTGCTTGTCCCCAAACTAGCATTCATTCTTCAGATTCTGATTTAGATGTTACTACAGAAAAGCTTTTCTGACGCCATATTAAATGCTCCTGCTCTATTGGCCCAGAGAAAATGGTATCTGACTATGTATAGCACTCTGTTGTCATTGTCTGTTTACTTCTCCGCTTTGTTAGTTAGCTAACTGAAAGGTGAAGTCGGCAATAGTATATAGTTGATAAATATTTCACCTGTGTATTAGTGAGAATAATTTAAGTTACGCTGTAGTAACAAACATTCCCCAAATCTGTGCAGTTTATCAGAGCAGAGGCCGAGTGCCTAGTCAGGCAAAGTCCTAGAGACTTCCCCTGGTAGCTTTTCTTCACGCGTGGATCTCAGGGTTGCACTCCAAGGAGAGTTTTTATAGTGGAGACAAAAAGAACCGGAAGGTTGGCATCAGCGTTTCTGTGCTTCACCGGGGAGCGACACCAGTCACCTCTCTCATGGCTCATGGGTCGGAAGTGGTCCCCTGAAATGCTGGAGACATGCTTGGTGAGCACCACTCCAGCCGCCCGCCCTGGTCCCAAAGACTCGGTTGCATCCTTCCACGTGGAGATGCTAGCACACTGAGCCCCTGGGCTGAGCTTGTTTCATGGCAGTACAGAGTCGGAGGGTGGGATGCTGAGAAGTGAGAGGCAGGACCCTGAATGCAGCAAATGCAGCAAATGCAGCGCCGGGCTGAGCAGTCGGGGACCCTCTTTTTTAAACAACATAAGCCATTTCTTGGATGGCTGCTCTATGCCAGACTATATTATTTCTGTGCTTTGCCACTAATCTGCCAGGTGGGGAGAGCAGTAGCCATGTGGCAGAGTGGGGATTTGAGCTTGGGTCTGCAAAGCTCACACCCCTGTCACAGACCTAGGTGAGAGGGAAACCCTGGGCAGGCTGTGAGAGAGAGAAAGTTAGGAGGCTGTTGACACGGTGAGAAGTTATGGATGGCTGAACCAGGCAGGGCAGTGAAGGTCTCCAGACGCACATCAAGGCACCTCTTGTTTCTGTCATCTATTAAATATCCCCAACCGCATCCCTGATATATGGGAAATAATGTCAAATTGTCAGTATCTAATTTCTTTCTTTTGTTCCCTCTACAGCAACCCATTTTTTTAAAAGATTTGTTTTATTTTAAGAGAGGGAGAGTGTGAGCAGGGGAGAGGGGCATAGGGGGAGAGGGAGAGAGAAAGACAGAGAGATGGAGAGAATCTTAAGCAGGCTCCACACTCAGCATGGAACCTGATCCAGGGCTTGATCCCACGATCCCGGGATCGTGACCTGAGCTGAAATCAAAAGATGGACACACAACCGATTGAGCTGCCCAGGTGCCCCCATCAATCCACATCTGATGGTCAGGATCTGAGCACCGGAATAGTGGAGGAGATGGTGGGGTGAGCTATCACAGGGAGTGAGGGAGCAGAGCAGGCATGGGATCTCTGTGGCTAAAGGCTTCTTAGGATACTGTCTGGGTGACACATGTGTTAGTCAGTGACCTAGAAAGAGTCTCCTTCCTCATCTCAGCCCCAGCCCGCCCGGGGATAATGCTCTCCCATCTTTTCCAGAGACAGTGAATTTCATGTTTTACAAGTGAACCATATGGAAGTCAAATTTCTTTTGATAGATTTAATGCTGGCCACACTGTTGAGTGCCTGTAGGAGCCAGGTGGGAGCTGGGTGACAGGAGGGCTTCCAGATGGAAACAACACCAAGTCCCTGCCCTCTGGGAATTCAGCATCCAAAGGGGAGCAGACAATGTTCAGGTGAGTGCCCCAAACACACTGTGTGACAAAGGCCTTTGGGAAGGTAGGTGTCTAGAGGAAGGTGGACACAGGGTGGGAGCTGCTGAGAAAGGGGTAGAAAACAAGATTCCCCTTGTTGAGGGGGCTTGCGGTTGGAGAAGAGCTTGAGATTCAGAATCAAGGACTTTTTGTGCATGAAGGGTTCTGAGCTCACATCTGAGCGCTTCCTGAATTAACCAGTGGCACGAAAGAAAGATCTCAGAGAGTCTCCACCACTGAAGTGCATCCCTGTGACCCCATGGCCTGGGCACTGGGGTGGCACAGGGCAGGGGTTCTGGGCTTTAGGACTCCCAGTCTTAGCTCTTACTCTGCTGCCAGTCTGATCCTGGACAAACGCTTTTTCCACTCTGAGCCTCAGCCTTCTCTCGAGCCTCTAGCAACTGGCCAAGTGGCAAAACAGGATTTATTTTCCTCATCTTGCAGAAAACAAAATTGAGTGTCAGGGAAGTGAGGAAGGAAATGCTTTGATTTGAGCATTGCAGTTGCCCTGGGAGGTGGATTATCTCACCATTCTCATTTCACAGACAAGACAACACACTAGAAAGACAAAGTCATTTCTCCAAACTTGTGCATCTGGTCTAGGTGAAAGCAGGTCTTCCAAACCATGCTGCTTGGCCTCCAGACAACGTGTCCTTCCACTTCTGCTGACACGTCGGTGGTACAAAGGCTTGGGTGTGATTTCCGAAACATGCGAAACATCATCTTTACCAGAGTGAAAACTTTTCATACTTAAAAAAAAAAAAAAAATCCGTGAGACAGTCTGCCTCTCTACAGCTCTGAGGCCATTGGAATCCTATGAAAAAGGCCACTGATCTTTGTGTCCCCATGCCTTTGAGGAAGGAAGATTTTTTTCCTTTCTGAAGCAAATTAAATATTCCATCAGTGAAACATAATTTAATAAACCCATGAAACTGAAGCTATGGCTCTCATTAAAATAAAAGCCACTCATTTACCTTGTCATCATTTGGGGAAAGTTTCCATGACCTACTGGATCCCAAATCACCCCAAAGCCTACAATCAAAGCCATCTCATGCTATTAGACTCCCAAACGCTTTCTTCTTCAAATATTATTAAATTCATAAACTCTGGAGTAGAATGGCTTTGATCTAGTATTCCAATATAGAAAAACCTCATTAACTTAGGTGTCACTAATTCACTAAAGGTGGAAATCTGGGCTTGAGGCAACCTGAAGTTGACTTTCTAGTTTGTGTTTTTCTAAAAGTCAAATGTTTGCAGTTGCATGAATTCACTTTGCATCCAACATTATGTTCTGTTGGCACCAATTCCCAATTTCCCTTTAAATTGGTCCCCTTTCTCTCTACCTTTCGTGCTTCTTCAGGAGCTCTGGACACCATTTTGGCCCAATTGCTCACTCTCTGAGTTTTGAATGCCCAAATTAAGTCTACAGAGAACAGCCCAATGATGTGTCTAAAGTCCAAATCTGCTCATCACTCACCTGTGAAAACTTACACGCTCTGTTGCCTGTGGGATGAAGTCCACTCTATTTACAAGTTCACAAGATGCCTGCCATTCTGCATGTGCCTCTTTTCTCCAGTCTCATTCGTCTTCCCTGTATCCTTACTCGGAACTCTGCTTGGGGACATTCCCCACCACACTTTCCCCAACATGATCTGCATCCTTTGGATCTGCCTATGACGGTCCCTCTGACTGGAACAGTCCTCCCCGCCCCGCCCCCCACACACACCTCCTGATAATTCTGGCTGTCTCTTACTCGTATTCAGGTCTAAACTCAGACTACACCTTGAGACACTCTAGGAAGACTTGCCTGACCCCTCAGTCCTGAACAGGAATAACTCCTTTGTGTTCTCATGGTCCCCTCTTCTTCCTCCATTGTTGACTCATCACTGTGAGCTGTCATTGCCTATTAATTAATTGGTCTGTACTCCTTATGAGACCAGAGGCTTCTACAAGATTGGAATCATCAGAAGGTGCCATTAGGAAAATATCAGGTCCGTAGTAGTCTCAGTCTATATTATTTGACTGAATAAATGAACAATCAGTGTATCTTGATGGGAGTGCAGATGGGCACTGCATATAAGGAAACCACACCTCAGAGATTTTAGTGATTATCCCAACCAAATGGGTTTCTTCCCGCCATATTGGATCCATCTCTGTGCTTCCAACAGTACTACCATAGCACCTTGGACCTACAAGGTACTCAGGAAATGTTTTTACATGAAAAATAGCATAGGACGTGCTGTGTCTGGCTATGAGCATATGGTTTTCTAGGAGTTGGTGTCGAGTGTGGCCGGGGGGCCTGGCAGAGAGAGGACTCAGCAAGTTCCAATGACTAAAAAGCGAGTCCCACTGCCTCCATTTTCGTCCTCTTGTCTAGGGTCACCTCATGAAGGATTGGGAGAAAGTCAAAACAGCTGGGTGATTCCATTAACAACCAATAATCTGGGAATGCTGCTGAATGCTTTTGAAATTGAAGTAGCAATAACTCCCCACGGGTCCATTAACCTGCAGCCGAAATTAGATTATGTAGAAATAACATTAAATAAAGAGCCACAGTCCTCAGTTAATTGAAAGGCAAACTTGTGAATTATAAGATCATTCTCTTTGAAAGCAGAATATTTCATTGCCCCAAGACCCTTGGGACCACTTTTGAGTGTCCAGCTTGAGGTTCATGTTAGGGAAAACACATTTCCTGTAGGGGCACTTTAGAAATCTATTTGTTGTAGAAAACAGTTTGAAATGGGAAAAATTAAAAGCTTTGGAATTAAACCAAAGTAAGATGGGTTTAAATCTTGGATGTGCCACATACAAGTTCTGTGACCTTAGGAAAGTTATTTAATTTCTCGGAGTTCCAACCATCTTGGCCATTCATGGGGGAGTGGGGGTGGTAATGACACGTATCGCCCAGTCTTGTGAGGGTGGCAGGCACATAAACAGATCACTGAAATAGAAGGAAGAGGGTATGTTGAGAGAGAGAGTGTTAGGAGAGCATCCAGGAGGACTATCTCACTCATCCAAGAAGTGAAGAATGACTTCTCAAAAAGATGCCACCAGCAGGAAATCATGAAGAATAAATAGGTGCAAGTAGATACAAGGGCAGGTCACTAGTATGTGCCCTGGAAGCCACCTAGACCCTGATCATTGAAAATTCAAGGAGACAGAGCGAGTTTACCGATCACCCTCCCTTCCGTCATCCCTTCCTTCTTTGTAAGCTTCCGTATTTATTTCCTTCTATCTTTCCTACCAAAATTCCCATATTCCTTCTCATCTTGGCTTCAGGGACGCCTGAGGAGAACTGTCAGTGGCCATTTTCTCAGGCTCAAGGGGAACAGATCCTTTTCTGTCTCTTCCTGATGGCAGCACTTCCTGCTGAGAACAGGACATTGTCTCCATTTCCCTCTGCCTCAGGCAGATGGCGGGGAGTGTTGTGTTTCCACAAAGCAGCACATTGTCCCTGCTCCCGAGTCTCTCAGAGGGCCTTGTCATGGAAGGCATCCAGGAGAATTTGGAACTCTGCGCCTGCCTTTTCAAAACACAGAAACTTCCATGGCCCTCACCCTCACAAAGTTGCGAGACCCTACGTGAAGGGCCCCGTATCTGAGTGGGTCTGCGGCACTAGGGACCAAGGGCCTGGAGGACAAGTGGTTTATGAGAATCTCCCCCCCACTGTACGCACTGGAGGTAGAAGGGGTGATAATCATTATCTCTGCTTTATGGATGAAGAAACCAAAGCTCAGAAGGGCTCGGCAATTTTCCCCAAATTACACAGCAAGTATTAGGTAGACACAGATTACCTGCCTGGTCTTCTGAGTCCAAATCCAGTGCCCTTTCATGATGATATACTTACTGCCTCTGTCTATTTACAAATCTCTGGATTTTGACCCAGTGCCGAGGAATAACCCAGAAGTTTGATTAGATTTTGACTTGCTGGTTTTAGCTTTGCTTATACTTCAAGTGAGAGCCAAGCTCTTCCATCCAAACCTGCCCTTTCTTCAGTCCTTCTACATCTTTGCATCAGATGGGGGCATGAGCATCGATCCGTCGTCCAAGCAAAAACCTGGTAATCATCACAAACGTCTAACTCCTCCAACCCACCAGCCCTCTGACTGCCTGGCCCCTCCACTGAACCCCAGGTTCTACAACCTTGGCTTAACAAACACCTCTTGCTTCTGTCCCTCCTCTCCTCTGCCCCCAGCCCCACTCCAGCGCCCTACCTGAGTCTCTTGCTCACCCAGGAAGGCACAGTGACCTTCCAACTGGTTGCCTTTCTGAGGAGTTTCCCCTAAATCCAAAGCCCGTATATCAGCAAGGTGATCTTTCGATGCTGCGATAGATATTTTCAAGGAGCACCCACTTGCTAAAAGAAGTGACTTTGGACGGTGGGACATCTCCAAGTCGAGCAAAATACCACGTACTGCCGTCTTTACATTCGATATCTCCCACCCCCCAAAACAACTCTGTCAAAACAGTCCCGTTGTGCCAATTTTATGGCCAGAAAGTAGGAGAGCTGGACCGTCAGCACAGGAGGCTCGAGCTACGGGGCTGTGCTCCGTTCACGCTGCTGCACTGCCTGCCAGGTGGGTTCCAACTCCTCAGGGTCAGCTGAGGCCGAGTCACCTGCCTCCGGGTGCCCCTCAGCCACCTGCAGCGGATTGTGTGTTCTGTGCCCCCACGCAGGCCCTCCCGTGGCCTAGAATGCCCTTCTCCTTCCCACTGTCCTCCCAAACCCCACTCAGCCGGCAGCCAGGGCCAGAACTCAGGATACTCTCCCCCCAGCCCCATTTATTCACCACAGAGCCCTGCCTCCCGCCTGTGAACAGCTGTCCCTTCTAGGTTGGGACAGTGGCCCTGGCTGGGTTGAGGATGGGAACCACCGCCGGGCATCGCTTCTGTGTGTGTGGGGGGGGGGGGGGGCGGTTCACGCAAAGGGCTAAGCCTCTGTTAGCCACTACTGGAAACTATTTCGGGTTTTCATTGGTTTCAAGGTAAAGGAAACAGGACGTGGTTTCCTAGTCAGACTAAGAGCCGGTCTCCCGTGTCATGCCCATGACAGGGTTTCAGAAAAACAAGGGTTCTCCTGCCGAGCCGCAGGCCAGAGGGTCCTCCCCGGAGAGGGAAGGTGCTCTCCCAACGGACGTATTGCCAGGCTGGAGTGTGCTGCTTCTTGAGGAGTAAAACTATCAGAATTAATCTGTTAAGCGTGCCCATGTGGTGAGGAGTCTCCTTCATCAGCCAATGACCCAATGAATGACGAGGCCTAGGTGGTATGAGTGCACCATTCTGTCGGGCTTGCAGAAACCGAGTATTAGGACCCAAAAGAAAAAAGACACAGAGTTTGTCCCTCTGGCATTAGGAAAGATGCTGACCGAGGCCTCCATGAACTTGGAACACAACACACTTGTGCTGTGTGAGAGGCTAGGACCCCGCGAGTGGAAGCCTGGCTCTGAACTTCCCAGGTGAGCGGATGTGGGAGACTGATGGAGTCAGGGCTGGTGGTCCACTTCAGGTTGGCTGTAGTACCAGCAGGGGACCTCCGATGTCCCCTTGCCTCTTTGGGGCTCCCATTTCTGTTCTGTAAAACAAAGGGATCGAACCACTCCCTGTCTTCCTAATTATCGTTTTTTTAATGTGTTCATACGTTGCTCTCTAATTTAATGTTTTTCTTTTAAGTTAACTTAAATCAATCCAATTTTAGAGCTTAGCCATTTTCTAAGGAATAATATCCATAAAATCATGGGTTTGGTGTGCTAATTACATGTTTTCACACTGTATCAGTTAGAAGGTCGTCGGTTGAAAGCAATTGAGAATAATTCCAGCCATCATGAGCCAAGGCGGGTCACAAGGGAGGGGTGTTGGGGCCTCGGATAACTTTCAGGAGGCTGGAAGGTCAGACTTGAAGGCAGTCACTATCAAGGATGCTCGAGCTGACCCGGCAGCAGAATCATGGCAGGATAACTATCGTGGCCTCTGCAAAAAACACCTTGCCCTGCCTCAGCCACTGCATGAGTATGACCACCAGCTCTTCCCCAGCCAGAACTGTGTTATGTGCCCAGAATTCAAAGCCCTGGGGAGAGGATTTTGGAACCCAAATCCTTGGCCAAACCGGATTCACACCTATATCCTGCCTACCGTGGGGCAGGGTTGGAGAATGAAAGTCTGATCCTTGGAAAGTCAGTCCAGGGATCCCCAAGATGACACAAAATGAGAGATTCCCCACTATGAAGAGCAAAATATAGGTTGAATGGTGAGTCATGCAAAAACAAAACATCAAAACACGATTATCTATTACACCCGTGAAAATAAACACACTGCTATGAAAATAAGAAGGTTGCCCATGGACATGACATTATAAACTCATGTGCCGTCTGACCCATGCCCTGCCTTTAGGAAGCTCTGAACCAGTCTGTCTCTGAGGACCCTGCAGCTTTGGCCTCCATTGCCTATATGTAAACGCCATCGTATTTGAACGTAGAGATCATCTTGTACTTTCTGCAACGAAAATTGACCCTTGGCTGTTTTTGTTTTTGTCTTGTGTTTGTTTGGTAGCTATTCTTTACTTGCAGCTGCAGAACTTGTATAGAGCCATTGTTTTACTCTATTCAGTTGACCTTCTGCTTCCACCTTATTTTTGATGTGTTTAGACTCTAACGTACCATCACAGTTTTGCATCTCACTACAGTAAGTAGTAGGTAGTTGGAAAGGAGGAAGGGATATGAGCCTTTTTGTTGTGCTTGAGGTTCTGCTATATTTTCTTAATGTTTTATTTATTTTTGAGAGAAAGAGAGAGACAGAGACAGAGCACGAGCAGCAGAGAGACAGAGAGAGAGGGAGACACAGAATCTCAACCAGGCTCCAGGCTCTGAGCTGTCGGCACAGAGCCCGACACGGGGCTCAAACTTGTGAACCATGAGATCATGACCTGAGCCAAAGTCAGACGTTCAACCGACTGAGCCACCCAGGGACCCCTGATTCTGCTATCTTGTGATTACAGCGTAGCTTCCAGAAATTCCCAGGACCATGCCAGAGAGCGCATGTTCCCAATGGTCAAGGTATAATCTCATGCTAGGGTTTCTCTGGGGTTCCAGAGAGAACATATTCTTCACAGAGCTTTAGATACAAAGCCCTTTGTTTAGAAACAAAGAGTCAAAGTTTATTCCACTCTTCCTAAACCTGTGTCTGGTGCTTCTCATTAAACTACCCTACATCTCAGCAAATCAATGTTAGCTGTGGAAGAAGTCTCAGAAACAATATTGTTCATTTTTATTGATAAGGCCCAGAAAGGCAAACGATCCAAAGAACTTCCAAAGAAATGGTGCCTGGGCCTAGAATATTCTGCAAACTCTTTTGAAACCCATGGTACAAGTTCTAGTTCAAGTATTAGGTTACTTTTTTCTAACAGAACCCCTTCCCCCTGCCAGGAAAGAATATTTCCTGGTTAACTGATACTTACGTAGAAAAATGAAACAGAATTCTCTCTATAGATAAAATTACCAAAATTAATGCATCTTAATGCATAGTCTTATCAATAAATGATCGGTAATTCCCAAGCATATATACATGTGTGTGCACATGCACACACACACACACACACACATCCCACCAAAAGAAAAAGTAAATGACGTCCAAAATCTGAACACTTCATTAAAGAAATAAGTATTAGATACAAAGGTTGAAATCCAAAGTATGGCAGGAAAGAAAAAAGTTTATTTACACCTGGTCTTTTGGCCATCCATTTTACCAGGGAGAGATGAATAAAGAAAAAATGAAAAGAAGAAGTAAATACAAGGTCAAACTTTGTCAGTATGTTACCGGTGGAATGATAGAATTCTTACCAGTGGAATCCTTGCAGTAGGATACACTCAGTCACTTTAGTTGCTTATGGTGAACAAAACTTGTAGATGAAATTTAGAGACTTCTGGACCATAGCCTGCTGGAAGATGTCAGTGGCAGGGATGCAACAGAACATAAGATGGAGATACTTCATGCTGCAACAGTTTCCTCTTCGGGAAAGTGATGGCGCACCTGCGTCACTTAGAGACCCCATATGTTAAGTCAGCGGTAGTCTGACTGAATGAGGAACAACCCACGAGGCAGTGGTGGCAATCCTGGACTTCCCATGCTTGGTCTACGTGTCACAATCACCCGCATCATTTGAATTTTTAGTAAGGTTTAATAAGCTCTCTGATTTTCAAGAGTCTGATTTGATAATGCGACCCTTGGTGACATCTTACTAGCACATATGGTAGAAAGCAAAAAAAAAGGAAAGAAAAATGGTCACAAAACTTCTTGCTTTCTCTGTATGGCCTTGTCTCCCTTCCCCACCAGACATTCTGCTCTGGGCTCAGCCATGTGACTTCCGTTGGCCAACAGGGTGTTAGCCAATGTGACGTAAGAGAGGCTTGAAAAGCACGGGGCAGTAGCAATTATGTTCTCTTGCTGCTGGTCGGAACTCAGTGCCGTGTGGAACCCGGGCCAGCGGGCTGGAGGGTAGAGACCACGTGGACGAGAGAGAGACAAGATACCTTAGCTGAGGCCCTCGAGCAGTCAGCCCTGGCAGGTGGGACTTGTCCGCTGACTAGAGATGTGTGAGTGAGTCCAGGTGAGCCCAGGCTAATCGCTGCCCTGCAGAATCATGAGTAAATAAATATTTGTGGGGTTTTTTACACATCTGCCTTTTGGGGTGTTTGGTTGCACAGAACACATTAATCGACACAGTTTATTCAAAATCCATTGTGATCAGACCCAAGCCGTCTTCTCACACCTTCTCCACCCCTACCTCTCATTCTCCTTTCCTTAGTTTGATAATAGGGCTCCCCGTCTGGTGGCTTAGGGGCAATCCAAATGTATTTCACGCACAGCCAAAGTTCTGCCAAGATTCACTAGAAAGGCCAGACTTACTGCTTCTCCGCAGCGCACATCTGATGTTTAAGCACCCTTGCCATGCTAACCGCTAGATACTTTGAATATCAACCCTGGTCCTGTGAACACAAAGTGGAAATCAGCAGATTTTTCCCTGGAAATCTGAATTCTTAGTACTCTAAAAACATGTTTTTTATAGATGCTGGCGAGGATGTGGAGAAACGGGGACCCTCTTGCACTGTTGGTGGGAATGCAAACTGGTGCAGCCGCTCTGGAAAACAGTGTGGAGGTTCCTCAAAATATTAAAAATAGATCTGCCCTATGACCCAGCAATAGCACTGCTGGGAATTTACCCAAGGGACACAGGAGTGCTGATGCATAGGGGCACACGTACCCCAAAGTTTATAGCAGCACTTTCAACAGTAGCCAAATTCTGGAAAGAGCCTAAATGTCCATCAACTGACGAATGGATAAAGAAGATGTGGTTTATATATACAATGGAATACTACGTGGCAATGAGAAAGAATGAAATTTGGCCATTTGTGGCAACGTGGATGGAACTGGAGGGTATTATGCTAAGTGAAATATGTCAGTCAGAGAAAGACAGATACCATATGTTTTCACTCATATGTGGATCTTGAGATACTTAGCCGAAGACCACGGGGGAAGGGTAGGGGGGAAAAGTTACAGAGAGAGAGAGAGGCAAACCAGAAGAGACTCTTAAACACTGAGAACAAACTGAGGGTTGATGGGAGTGGGGGGAGGGGAAAGTGGGCGGTGGGCATCAAGGAGGGCACCTGTTGGGACTGGGTGTTGTATGGAAACCACTCTGACAATAAATTATATTAAAAATGTTTTTTTGAAAGAAATAAAGATATGGGAATATTGGGCTAGGATTGGGCAAGAAGGAGCTAGATCTGAGACGTGACTCAGTTCACCAATGTCCTCATCACTCCTGGGCGTATTACACACGTCCTGTTTCTCTTACTGCCCGTTACCTGATTGGCCTCAGGGGAATCTGACTGCATGTAGGTCACGGTGGCTGAGCCCCAGCTTTAGGATGTGACCAGGTACTGGTCATCTTTTTTCCACATTTTGGTCTCCCTGTCTACAGCGTTCATCTCCTTAGATGCTTCCTGAACCTCTGCATATTCTTCCGATCCAACTCAAATGCCCCTTGTTTTGTGAAGCCGTCCATGTGACTCTGGATAAGGCTGGTCTACCTTCCTCTGTTCCTGGGAGGACTCTGCCCATAATCACTACTAGCAGCCTTATCATCACGTCCATCATCATCATCATCGTCTAAAAAGTTGCCTGTTGGGGCGCCTGGGTGGCTCAGTCGGTTAAGTGGCCAACTTTGGCTAAGATCATGACCTTGCGGTTTGTGAGTTCAAGTCCCGCATTGGGCTCTGTCCGGCAGCTCGGAACCTGGAGCCTGCTTCGGATTCCGTCTGTCTGTCTGCCTCTCTCCCACTCACACTCTCTCTCTCTCTTAAAAATAAATAAACACTTAAAAAAATTGAAAAAGTTGCCTGCACAATTAGAATGTGGCCTCCTTAAACACCAAATTGACCTCTCCCCATCTTCTTCCCTTAGATTTTGCATATGGCAGGGTCCCTCAGGCCTGTGCCAGAAGAGAGTCAGCCAACTAGACATTCTGGCTGAACTTCGGAGAATACATTTGGTGCAATTTGTGTTTTGTGTAAAATCAAACTTACGGTCCTATTTTTGTAACAGGCTCTGAAGATTGCTTTGTAATCACCAACATTCTGTTCTGCTTTTAAGGAGCCTCTTTGGCTTTAGGGCTCGCAGCTTATAAAGGAAGTAAAAAGCTGTTTGAAGTTTAAGAAAATCTGAGCCAAAGAGGTTTGAAGAAATGTAGTGGAAAGAACCAAAATGATATGGGCAGCAGGGTGGTCATCAGAACCTCCTAGTTTCTTGATAAAAGAGCATCCACACTGACCAGTGAGATTACCTAGTATCAGTCTATACTTCGGTATAGCCTATACTTTGGTAGCAATCCCCATATTGTAAGTGGGTTAACAGCAAACGTTTATTGTTTTCTTATGCCACATGAACACCATGGGTGGGTGGAGAGTGGTCTCTTCATCTTGATCACTCAGGGAGAGAGGCCAGTAGAGACTCTGTCTCAACCCACGCTTTCACGGTTAACTCACGCAGAACACGGAGAACCCGTGGTCCGCGCTGGTGGTTAAAACCACCATCTGGAAGTGACACACATCATGTCTACTCCCATTTTGTTGGCCAGAGCAGGTCAAATTACCAGGCGTCACTTCAACAGGGCAAGGAGGAGCAAACGTCCCTGTGTCAAGAAAGAGGACGTGGAAACATTTGCGAACAAGCAAGTGACTGCTGCAGTTAGTGACTTCGCAGAAGGACCTTCGTTTTCAAAACCCACGTCATCCTCTACCTCACGGTGACCTTCACCACTGAGCTTGAAATAGAATTTAACATCAGTCCATTGGATTCAGGTGCTTCTCCACAACTGTTTCATAAAACAAGTTTCCTTTGTTTCAAACGGCCATAAATAAGACAGTAAATAAAAGGAAGAAGCAGGAGTCGGCCTCAAGATTATATCCACTCTCCAAGATGCATCAACGGGTCACGGCAGCATAGCGCAGAACCCGTTATGTTTTGTGGGAATGTTGGATGCTATGGAGGCACAGATTGGGCACATGGAAATTGGCAGAGGGCAGCTGAGAAGCGGGAGTGGAATCAAGGACCAAGTGTGCCTGAGCGGGATCTTGAAGTGTCCATGGGTGTCTGCCCAATGGACAAGGGCAGGGCGGGTAAGGGGTGGGGGGCACACGATGAGTTCTTTAGGTACAGCAGGGTGGCTGTCCTGGAAATGAATGATCTGCACATTATATACACACATGTGACCTTGAATAAATGCTCTCTGACCCCTCTCTGGTCCTCTCTCTGACCTCAGTCCCCCTTTATAAAATGAAGAGGCCAGAATCGAAATCCCATTTTTAAAACTAGGACTCAACATTCTGGTTATAGAATTCACCTACCTAGTAAATTGGTGAGAATCGCTAAGACTATTTAGAATAAGAAATGTCATAAGGTCAGCTTGCCCTATCAGAAATAAAAAAATCATCTCCTAGGGATATAAGAATTCGTTTTTTCTCAAAGCCTGGCATTGTCCAAAGACCAGACAAATCAGTTAGAAAAACAACAAAGTTAAAGTTAAAATCAAATTAAATTACATTGAAAACTGTGGCTCCTTTTGCAAAACCGTGGATCGTGGTTGTCATTTGTTCACAAATATTTCCACTTTTCTCGTTCCCGACACAATGAAAAAGTACATGTAGAAGAATAGCTTTATTGCCTCAGGTTGAAAGTTTTCCTAAGGAAAATCAAAATTTTTGGCACCATTAAGAAAGGACTTCATATACTTGATGGCAAAACATTTCTTTCATTTCTTTGTGTGTGTGAGAGAGACAGCCTAACAAATTCAAAAGAAAAGTGACAGTGTAAGAAAAATTTTGCAATATATATGAATGATTAATAATCAGAACACACAAAGAACTCTTTATAACTATTAAGAATCTTCATCGAAAAAATAGGCAAAGAATATAAAAGGACAAATAACACGCCATATAAAAAGCTAATAAATGTATGAAAAAGCTCTCATTCCCACAAAATATCGAGGGAATGCAGACTGAAACCAAAAAGGTATAATTTATATTTATATTAAATTAGTAGGAAAAAATCTAGCTAATTACCTCTAATGTTGGTTAAGTTGTTTGAAAAATGGATATTCCTGTTCAAAGACAGAAAATTCACACTTGGTGGGAACCCGGGCCGTGAAGCCAGACCACCTGGGACCCCATCCCACTCTGTAACTTTAGGCAAGTGACTTACCTTCTTTGTGCCCTGTTTTGCTTTGTTGTAAGAGTGTCTTCATTATAGACTTATGTGAATTAAATGTATTAATCAAGGGGGCACGTGGGTCGCTCAGTCAGTTGAGCGTCCGACTTCGGCTCAGGTCACCATCTTGAGGTTCATGAGTTCGAGCCCCACGTCGGGCTCTGTGCTGACAGCTCAGAGCCTGCAGCCTGCTTCGGATTCTGTGTCTCCCTCTTTCTGCCTCTTCCCCAATTGTGCTCTCCTAAACAATAAACAAATATTAAAAAAAAAATAAAGGATAAATAAATGTAATAATCCATGGAAGATTCTGAGAGCAGCTCCTGATAGATAGTAAGTGCTCAGCGATAATTAGCTTTTACTTTTCCACCCTCAGTGAGAGTATCAAAATTAGAAATGCATGTGCAATTTCATGTATAGGCATTAGCCCTACAGAAATGACACCTATGAGCCTACGTTTTTTCCAAGAATATCCACCTCCACATTTTAATGGTTAAGACTTTGAAAACAACTTAGGTGTTGTTAGTTAAGAGGAGAGGAGTCACGTGAATTAGGGCTGCCTCCCCTCTGTAAAATTTTATGCAGCCGTTTACAGAGAATGAGCTAGATCCCTATTTGCTGAGATGGAAGGATCACTAAATATATATCACTGTAGAAAAAACCAAGGTAAGTCTGTGAACAATTTGAAGAGTACAATCTCTGGAAATCATTTAAAAGCATAATATTTGTAAATACCTTGACAATTTTCAGCAAGGACTCACACGAGACCTTTATAGTAGTTATCTTTTGGTCAGGGCGTGGCTTAGAAGATAGTAAAGGCTGGTTTGAAATTTTTATTTCAGTAGTATTTATTTTTTTATAACAGCTACACATTTCTTTCGGCACTTTAAAAATAATATTTTAAAATTCAATGCTGGATCGAGCTATATATGCACCCACTGGACAAGCTTCTAACTCAAGTATTTGGGTTCTCTACCTTTATCCTCCAGGCAATGGGGAGCCACGGCTGATTCTTGAGGAGGACATTGACCAGGTCGCAGCTGCTAGAATCTTGTCCTGTTCGGGACAGTGCCTACACGCTCCCTTCTTTCCTTGCCAGCAGTTTGCGGCTGCTTTAATTTTCCTTTAATTTTCTCTTGGCCAAGCACTCAGCCCTCAAGGGTTTTTGTTTTTTTTTTTTTCTTCCCTCTGTTTTCCTCTTTACAGATAGATATTGGCTTCTGAAACCATTTCTTCTCTGCTGCTGTTGAGCTACTGGAGAGGTCACTTACAGCCAGCGGGCTTTATTCTCTGCTTCCCCATGCGGTGAGGGGTGGTGGGAAATTCTGGCCAAGACTCAGGAGCGCAGGCTGTGGCCCTGGTGAGGCGCTGGGCTCGGGATCGGCCGTCTCTGAGCTCCGGCTCCCACACTAACGACATGGGGAGGTCAAAGCGGGGATCTTCTATGACCCCATCCAGTCACGCTCGCCTAAGAGCCCAGGGCAATTATGACACTTTGTTGCTGGGCCGATCACAGAAGAAGACCTTACAATCTGGCGTCTCCAGGCCTTCACCCTCCCGGGAATGCAGCTCCCCTCACTTCTCACCTAGCTCGTCCCTTCATCTACTCATGCACTTGTCAGTCACTCAACAAAGCTGAGCACCTACTAAGTGCCAGGCACCACCCTAAGCGTCGAGAATGCAACAGTGAACAAGACAGATATGGCCTCCACATAGCTCGCAATATGGCGGAGGGGCCAGACATTACTGAAATAGCCGCGGAATACAACGTGTATTAATGACGTCTATTTGGTACAGGGAAGGAACATAAATGGTGCTATGGGGGAGAAGTCAAGTCCTCTAGACGGGGGACCAGGAACCGTCTCTTGGAGGAGGCGCCATCGGAGGGAATACCTTCCAGGCAAAGGAGGAAAGAGCTTGCCTTGTCTGAGGAAGAGGACCTTTGTGGTTGGAGCACAATGAACAGAGAGACGATGGGCCTGGGGCGGTGGGGAGGTGGCTTAGGTTCGTGAACCCAACGCTGCTGTACTAACCAGAGCCTGAGGCTGCTACAGGCATCATGGAGGGCTGCTTCCATACCGGGAAAGAGGGATTTAAAAAGATGGAGTGATTTGCCTAAGGTCAAGTGGCCAAGTTGGGGACGGGGAACCAATTCCTTTCATCTGAAGCTTTAGAGACACGGACCCCCCCCCCCCCATCACATTTCCCCACTCACCCTAGTTCTGCCATCTCCCCACGTCCATCTATCCAGAGAGAGTTTTCTGGAGAACCGGCTTCGGAGTTAAACTCATCTACGCGGATCCCCTTGCACCTAGACTTACTCCTTCCGTGTATTAGCCAGGTTTTTGCTACAACAGTGCTATAGAACTAACAACTGTGTGTGTGTGTCAGAGCACATGGGTCAGTCGGCCAGAGTTGTATATTGTCTTCTCCTTTTTTTTTTTAAAGATTTTTTTTGATTAAAAACAGTGTTTTAAAGATTATATGTGTGTGTGTGTGTGTGTGTAGAGGGAGGGAGAGACTGTCAGTGGGGGAGGGCCAGGGAGAGAGAGGGAGAGAGAGAGAATCCCAAGCCCCCCAAGACGTGGGGCTCGAACTCGTGAACCATGAGAGCATGACCTGAGCTGAAATCAAGAGTCAAACACTTCCACCGACCGAGCCGTCCAGGTGCCCCTAATCTCTACACCCCAGATGGGGCTTGAACCCACAACCCAGAGATCAAGAGTCACACGGTCCACCGACTGAGCCAGCCAGGTGCCCCCGGAATGGTAGTTCTTAACTAGAGGACACAGTGGGTGATTTCGCCTCCCAGGGCCACTTTGCAATGTCTGAGATATTTTTGGTTCTCACAGCTGGGACAGGGACAGGGAGTGAGGGGCGTTATTGTTGGCATCCAGTGAGGAGAGATCAAGGATACGGCTAACATCCTGCCGTACACAGGATGCCTCTGAAGCAAAGAACGATCCAGTACAAAATCCCAATGGTAGTGAGGTTAAGAAGCCCCACCCTGGAGGGAGAGGCTGCCAAGCGGCATAACAAAAAAGCATCATTCTAATGGTGTGGATATAGCATTATGCTACAGGAAAAAAGTGAAGAGTCCGGAACAATAATGCAACGGCCACACCCCCAGCCGGAGCAAAACTCATATTGCCTTGCATTCTTCAGCCTCAAAACCTTCAGGGCTCCCTGTGACTCAAACTTCTCAGCCAGACTCTAGGTCCCAGGATGAGCTTGTCTATTTCACCAACCTCTTTCTTCTCATTTCATACTCTGGCCACATGGGAAAAGGTCATTGTTTGATTTAAAAAAAGAAGAAGACAGCTCATATCTTCACATAAGCTGCTCTCAATCTCTGATGCTCTCCCTCTCCAGTGCCTGTATCTATCTTGCCTTTGTCCTTCACATCCCTCTTAAGCCCTTCTTGTCTCCCCCCACCCCCCGGGCAGCTTCGCCTGTCCTCCTGTTTTCTTGATGTGCCCGTTAGTTAGCTCATGTCTCACACTGCACCACGGCGATCTTTTTCCCTTCGCCACCTCCCAGGTGAGACTGTGAGCTCCAGGCAGAACAGAACCTTCCCTCATTTCTGTGCCAGCAATGGGCACAGAGTAAGCGCTCCCAGAAAATGAAGCACGAGATTTCACAACCCAGTACAAAGGGCAGGGATAGCAGAAAGGAGACAACGTACTCAGAGCATGCTCCCTGGATTTGTAAAGCCCTTAGGGACGTGGAATGTATCCATGGCAGGTGCCAAAGCAGTGCTCTGCACAGGTTGTTGCTCTAAAAATATTAAATTAAGAGCTTCAGATGTGAGTTGCTCCTATCAGTCATTTACACCTTAGTATGAAGTTGACCTATCATTGCCTGCCTCTCAGGGAGGTTGGCATCTTAAGTTTTTCTCTCTGTAGAATTAAAAGCTTGTTCAGGATCAAGCACCGATAAACAGGAAAGAGCAGAAGAGGAGAGGGGGAGTCTGGAGGACGGGCTCACAGAGAGTCAGCTTCTGGAAAAAGACCAATCTCGCTCCCTGGGTCCATGCCTCAGCCTGAGAGGTTCTTTGCCTGTGCTTTCTACCCATTCTCTGATCTTCCGGGAGACCAAGGATCTCAGCAAGACAGATTTCTCACACTGCTACTCCACTCTGGGCCTGCCAGAGGCAGTTTATTTAGTTGTTTATGTGCCCAGACGCACACAGCCCTTATTTGGAGGGAAGTGTGAACAAACAGACCTGAGGCGGTTTCATTGCCCCACTGCCTCCCGCACTGAAACAACTGTCACTTCTTCCTCCCTCCCGCCCCCTCCCTGCAGCCTGCTTTAGTGCTGAGAACCCAGGGGAGCTCATGGCTCTGGATGTGGGTCCCAGTCTCCCTGCTGGCTAGCTCTGTCTGTGACTCTCTGTCTTGGTGTCTTCACCTGTGAAAATGGGCAGATTCTCTCACCTCTGCACTGTGCAGCCGGTGGATACAAATGCATCAGTGCAGATCATGAATTCAGTTGACCCATCACCACTTTGGTGACAGCCAGCCCTGCCACTACAGAAATACCCAAGACAAAGCTGGCAGAAAACGTTCAGTGAAACCATGTGAAATGGTGAGGCAGGTGTGGAGTGTTGTTTCAGAAGACATTGTGCCCATGTTCTGGGCCTACGCCTTCCTGATCCACTGGGTTGGGTTAGTTTCCTGGAAAGCACTGAGGTTTGGTACCTTTCCCTCCGGCCCCCGCGATACTGTGGCAGACATCACTAATCGAGCCCAGATGCCCTCTCAGTGTTCTCCTCAACAGAGGGCACCTGGGAGCCACAGACGGCCACTGAAGGCTGCGTGGGAAGAGAAAGCACAGCGTTGGAGTCCAGCCAATGTGGTTTGCCTCCTGGTTCCCATGTAATAAGCAAGCTCAACGTTCTCCTTAAACCTCAGTGCCCCCCTGCACCTGCCTAGAGGATGAGTTTTCCGACTTCACGGGTTTCCCGTGAGAACTAAATTACATTAAATATTCTAGAGGCTATACGTAACACATGGTAGGTTCCTGATAAAGACTCATTTTCTACCCCTTCTTTTCTAGTTCTAAGCAGACCCTTTCTCTGATCCTCACTTTTACCATCTGTAAAATGGTATTCTTAGTGCCATTCTCACTGGGCTGTTTTGGGGGACTCAGAATGAGCCATAGCTCATACTGAGGCAGGAGATGACGAATCAGACCGTGAGGACAGACTGCTGTCCTCACCGTGCTCCTCTCTCCAGAGCTAGACCACCTGGCTTCCAGCTGAGGGCCCATCCTGCCTCAGTTTCCTTCTGTCCTCTGGCCAGTTTTGAGACTCAGGGAAGTTGGGGAAGGGTCATTATCCTGAAGCTAACCAAAGTGCTAGATCTTGGCTCGAAGCGTGTGTGTGCATTGAGGGACGAGCAGCCCAGGGCCCGGGTGCTCCTCAGGGCTCCTGGGAGTCTGTCCTTTAGTATATCGGGAATAAGTGTCCCCACTGCATGTCCCTTTGGGAGGGAAGACCGCAGAAGAGGCCAGCAGCGTCCCACCTACTCCCCACTCCAGTGACGCCTTCCTGCACAGGGGAGCCCAGCGGATCCCGCCAGAGCCTGGCCGAGGTGGATGAGGAGAGGCTCCAAGGGCCAACAGTTAAGGAGGCCCTCACTCTTGGGGCCGTGCAAGGCCGGTTGTGCGGGGAGAGTGAGGGCCTCCTTAAACGGAACACGTTCGGCTCCTTGCCACATGGAGTTCTGGAAAGGGATTTAGTAAGAGTGTCATCCGCCAGATGGGAACATGTGAGGGCGTGAAGGCCTCCGTGGAGTCAGGCCTTCTGTGTTCAAATCCCAACACCACCACTGGAGGGTGATACTTTGCGGAACTCAGCTACAATGTTTTCTTCCCCCGTAAATTAGAGACGGTAAGTAACAATACTGCCTTCGTAGCGGCCTGTGAGGATTCAATTAGGAGCTTCATTAATAGCAACCAAGGGGGCATTGATAAGAATAAATGCACCAGTTTCATGAGGCTGCACAATATGGAAAGTAGCAGAGATCCTGGGAGAAACGACAGGGATCCGGTTCCTACCAGATGCAGGAATGTGAATGTGTTTCCCCACTTTAAGCCTCAAACTATTTTCTATGGCACGATGACCCCCCCCCCCCCGCCACGTTACATGTTAGAAAACTCAAACCACAGAGGATGGGAAACTTAACCCAGGATGCTTAGTTGGTGTGAAAAGCTGACAGTTTGGACCCATGTCCCCGAAATTCCAAGTTCTTTGCTTTCCTTCCACCCGAAGCCATCGCTAACTTGAAACCCGTGGACCAGACGTGTGACTCCTTCAGTCACCGGTTCATTAGATCACCCACATGGCTTCTTAAACATGCACCTGCCGGAACACTGACTCTGAGAAGAGTCGGCTGGGAATCTGGGTATTTAAGAAGAAGCCCAGGGACTGGCATGAGATGCCAGGTTTGGGCACCACGGGGGGCTGGGTGACCTCGAAGGTCCCTTCCACCTCCAATTTTCTAAGTATAGCCTCAGGAGAAAGCGAGAGGAAAAGTGGTTATCAAATTGCAAGAATAAAATGGCTTGCTAAGAAAAGACTGGCGCTTTCTAAGGGACATATAATTAAAGCCCAATAGATTAAAATTCCTTTAAGAAATGAGCAATACAGAGATTAAGGCACATCTGATACGGCTTCTTGAAGGGCTGCTCAAAGATTTATAGGCAGAGGATAAATCGGCTCTGGCGAGAGAGAAGGGAATGTGCCTTATCGCTCACATCTCACAGCGGAAGGGAAAGTGTGCAGAGAAGGAGAGCTGGGGATCATCAAGCAAGGCACCAGAAGGGCTTCTGCAAATATATTCCCCACAAAGAAAAAGAAAATCCCCTTGGAGTGAGCGGGGAAGTCGGGGTTGTCAATCAGGAGTCGAGTGACATGGCCTGTCAAATCCCTTTCTTGGGCGTTTTTTTTGTTTTTTGTGGGGTTTATATTTGTAGATTTCCTTCTTATCACACACAGAAAATGAGCAAAGGAACTTGGAGTAATTAGGAGGTAATGAAGTTGTCAGAATAAGCTATTGACCAAAGAGCAGACAAGGGAATAGATGAAAAATTTAAACGTTTCTAATTTAGCCGATCTGGAAGCTGGGCATCCTTCGTCCATATGGGAATTAGCCTCAGTGCCTATTGAATGAGTTCTTCTGGGCAGAGTGGGGAGCGTCTCAGAAGACAAAGGAAGGAAGGAACTGGAATCAAAGTCCAAAATGGTGATAGTGATAGTAACAGGAATGATAATTAATCCCTTACACTTTTATCCGGCTTTACAAGGCACTTGGACATACATAACCTCCTTCAATTTGCACAGAAATCTAAGAGGGAGGAAGAAACACCCACAGACATAAGCGTGGAAACTCAAGGGCAGAGAACGTAACGCCTTGTCTAAGGCCTCAGAACTTACCCTTAGAAGCGGAGCGCCAAGACTTGAATTCTGGTCCTTCCAACCTACAGCAAGTGTTATTTCCATTACAGATTAATCTGGGGAATCCCAGGGGTAATTGGAGTATAGAAATTGATAGGCCAGTTAAACTCCATCTATATAGCTAAAGTGGCCAGATCCTGATTCCTTTCTTCCTGTGTCCGTCCTTCTTTTCCTGTTCCCTGGCCCCTTCTTCCCTCTCTTCATTGTTCAAGAGTTTTAACTAAGGAAGTGCTCTTTCAATTTTTTTTTTTACATTTATTTATTTTTGAGAGAAGGAGGGCGACAGAGCACAAGTGGGTGAGGGGCAGAGACAGAAGGAGACACAGAATCCGAAGCAGGCTCCCGGCTCCGAGCTGTCAGCACAGAGCCTGACGCGGGGCTCGAACTCACAGACGGCAAGATGATGACCTGAGCCGAAGTCGGACGTTCAACCGACTGAGCCACCCAGGCGCCCCAGGGAATGCTCTTTCTAAGAAGAACCTGGCCTTCTTCTGAAAATTGCTCTGCGAAGTGTGTCTGATTGTGTCCTCTCTTATAGGTGTTCACACTTAGGAGCCCGGAGATCTAGACAACTGGCCCTAAGACAGCCGCCAGGTGGTACAGCCCCAGTGTTCTCTCCAATACCCACATCTATGTTCGTTTCCCTTTTATTTCCATTTGTCGGACCATCCTGGCTGGACGACCATAGGCCACGAAGATTACAGTTCAGCCTTGAAAGGAGAGGCTCAAGGGGAGGAATGAGCCTCCAGCTGCGGGTCTGAGAAGAGCCTTCTCCTCATTGGGTCATTGTTTTCCCGGGCTCTTGGCCTGTCCTATAGTGTGAGTGTCCACAAATCTGTGCTCAGCTGCTAGATCCACACCCTTCTCCGCTGATCTCATCTGCGTTGCTATAAACTGAGTCCCCCCCCCCATTCCTATGCTGAAGGTCTAACCCAAATGTCTTAGTGTTTGGAGATGGGGTCTTTGGGAGGGAATTAGGGTTAGATGAGGTCATGAGGGTGGGGACCCCAGGATGGGATTAGGGCCCTGTCAGAAGAAACAGGAGAGCTCCCTCCCACTCTCCCCATCTTGCTCTTCTTGTGGCACATAGAGAAGAGGTCATGGGCAGACACAGCAAGACGGTATCTGCCTGCAAATGGGAAGGGAGCTTGCATGGAGAGATATTAGGTGTAACAATGGAATCGATACTATACACAACACCTACTGCAATGGCTGAAAAAAAAAAGTATCAAGTGTTAGTGAAGGTGCACCACACCTGGAAATTGTATACGTGAGGGAATGTATACATGTGGAAACTTTATACTTATAGAAATTGTGCATGTGGGATGCAAAGTAGCACAGCCATGTTGGAAAACAGTGTGGCAGTTTCTTATCAAGTGAAATGTATACTTTCCATATGACCCAGCAATCCTACTCCTAGATATCGACCCCAGAAAAATAAAGACTTAGGTTCCCACAAAAACTGTATACAAGTATTTATGGCGGTTTATTCCTAATTACCCAAATCTAGAAGTAACTCAAATACTCTTCAACAACTGGAGAATGAATAAACAAAGTGATGCAGCCTGACAGCAGAATAATACTCAGCAGTAAAAAGGAGCCAGCTACCTAACCCAGAGATATACACATGTCTCAGCAGAGACCGTACTTTGTGAGCCCTGAAGCATGTACATGTGTTGTCTCTTATTTTCAGTTTGACGAGCATTGTGAAGTAGACAAAGATGTGAAATAGAACGTGAGAGTTGGGAAGGTGGTCCTCCAGGGAGAAGGAGGGCATTATTGCCCGAAGAAGCAGATAAACCACAACCACCCCAGAGAGCTCCTGGGAGCTGGGGAAAGAGAAGGTTGGAGGGTGAGTGGGGTCCCTCTGTCAACCCTGAGTGCTAGGAGTCAGTGGTGGCAGGCTTCTGCTTCTGAAAGTCATTCTGATAGCAGGGAAGATGGACTTTGTGTGGGTGGGGGTAAGGAGGAGGTGGGAGTTGCGGCTTTTGTAATCATCCTCGTGAGTCATGCCTGGGAAAGCCTTGACTAAGGCACATTCAGGAGTTGGGGAGGACGGAAAGTACTAAAAATACTTAGATGTAGGGGTGCCTGTGTGGCTCAGTAAGTTAAGCGTCCGACTTCAGCTCAGGTCATGATCTCGCAGTTCGTGGGTTTGAGCCCTGCATTGGGTACTGTGCTGACAGCGTAGAGCCTGTTTGGGATTCTCTTTCTCTCCCTCTCTCTCTTCCCTTCCCCCACATGTGGACGTGCCCTCTCTCTCTGTCTCAAAATAAATAAATAGACTTAAAAAAATAAAATAAAATACTTAGGTGTAGCATACAATGGATGCGGAGGCCAGTTGGTTGTGGTGGGTGAGGGTGTGGGTCCATGTTTGCAGGTCGTCGTTACTCATGAAACCCGAAGGAAGTGCCGGGCTTCTCCCGTGTTGGGTCTGCTGAACTGCCAACAGGAGATGTTGAGGAACACCATCTACCTGCCATACCCACTTCTAACCCTTGGCCCTGTTCCATTTTGTTTCCACACTTACTGAAACATTGCTGTATATTTATTTGTGTATTTGTTTACCGTTTCCCAACCTGTCAGACCCGTGTCTGAATTTAAAAGTCATGATAACAGGACACATTGGCTTTGTTTAGGGCCACAGGCTCAGAATAGTACCTGCCACACGGAAGACACCTGACACTTATCACAAATATCTATTCTTCTTTATCACAAGAAAAAGGCCTCAGTAAAGTATTGTTAACATTTAAAGCAAGGCAGGAGAAGTGACTAGATGTACTTTACTGCCATAGAAACCGGATGTCCGAGAAACGCAGAATTCTAGGACTGTGTTTCCACGGAAGCTTCAGGTTTGCAAGTTTTTCAAATGTCACTGTCTTCACTCCTACATCCCTGACAGGAATCAGAGGAAGCACAGCTCTTGTGGGTCCCACAGGCTTCAGGCACCTTCAGCAAGCTCCCTCCAAGATGTGACTCTCCCCCCCAGCTCACCATGCACAAGGCCTTTGGATACCAAGGCCAGCTCAGTGTAGAGGGTGACCCTCAGGCCCAGGAGATGCTGAGATGCTGCCTTGTTTGAGGACAGTAGAGGAAAGCCTGTAGGGAGCAGAGGAGGCACACAGATGAGCACCTAGCAGGACCCAGGGGGGCAGGAAGAGGACCAGGGGGGTCTGTGGGGCCCATGCCCCCTGTTCCCTGCATGTGAGTGAGGGATCCACCGGGACCACCCACTCTGAGAGGGCAGCGGGACTCATTCCGACAAAGGGACACCAGGCACGGTTACTGAAAGACAGGGAAGAATACAAGCGATATCTCGTAAGAGATGTCTTGCTCAGGTGGCATTCTGTTCTGAGTCGCTGTTCAGTCCGGAAGCCCTGACTTCAGGTGCTCCTCGAACCCCACTCCTCCTGTGATCTCGTCTGACGCCTCAACTGAGCCACTCGCGCCCAGGGCATACACTGGAACTTTACTCACCCACGAACTTCCTGAATACATTCCAGCCTCTGACTGCCTTCCAGCTCGTTCCTAAGCGCCCAATGACAGCAGCTCTTCAGAAGGAACTGCATCCCATGTGAACACATTTCCCACCTCACTGGTTTCCTCCTGCCCCTTCTTTCCCCGCCAAAATTGCACACTGATCATCGTAATTCTTCTTACATGCCTTTTTGATTTCCTTGTCCCCCCCTCCCTTTGCTGTACTCACTTGGAAAAAGCATAACAGGTAAATGCAGTTATGCCCTTATCCCCCTCACCGGCACCCAGTGGGGTCTGCTTGGAGACAAACCCACAGCTGCCCTGACTGGTCTTATTTAAACCCATGACCATTGACCTCAGGTGGCCCTTTAGGGACGCCAGGAAACTTCCCCAGTATTTGCATTCTCCCCTCCTAGCCAATCACCTCACACTTCTCTCTGCCTCAAGCCCAAAGCCCCTCCCCGTTCTCGCTCTCAGTGGACAGTGTGCGCCCCATTCACTGGGAATAGTGAGGGTAGAAAGAACTTCCCCAGACACCCCCTCCCCCCACACCTGTCACTTCAGCCGCATCTGCCCACACAGGAGCCTTCCCCTGGGCTGGTCTTGGTCCCTCTGCCCCCCAGATTTTTTTTTTCCTGACATTTCCACTGCTGTGCTCTACACAGAGAGGAGCCTGACCTACATCCTGTTTCTCAGGCTCCTGACTCCGTGGCTTCCATGTACTTCTGGGTAGGAGGAGGCACCGACTGTTAGGACGCTGAAGCGTAGTGGGAGGGAGTGGCAGGGAGACCTGTGTCTTCCCCTCTGCCTGGGTGGGGACCCTGTAGTGTCTGTGCCTCCTCTGTGCTCCAGCTGTGGCAGCCCAGGTCCTGGGTGGTTCTCATCTCACTAGTTGTCCCCAGACCCCAGGCTGTTTCTGCTCTGCGTCCCTCCATCTGGGGGCTTCCCGCTGCGGCTCAAGCAGGGGCCACCTCAGCATCACCTGCTTGTCTTTTCACCTCTTCCGTCATCTGTGTAGCTAATTCTCCGCAGCAATTCCTGGCGTTGTAAGTGCGCAAAGTGGTCTCTGTTTAAACCCTGAGTGGTTTGGTTCTTGTAACCAGAGGGAGGTTCACCTTCTAGCCTCTGGAACGGTGTCTTACTCAGGTATCTGAGTACATAGATCGTAATGTGAGATTGTCCTCAAAACTCATTCTGCTTTTTGAAGAGATGACCAGTCATGCCATCAAATCAATACCCCCATTCTTTTACAGTACCAATGGTGGCCTCGGTTTCTATCATTCTCCCAGGGATGAGACATAGGCTTTGAACCAATGACAAATGACTGGGGTTGTTTCTCCCAGAACCAGAATGCACCGATCTGAGAAGCAAGGGATGGGATTGGCAGTGACTTTCTCGCTTTTGAACTGTATGACCTGCCCCCAGGGTCTCTGTGTCCTGTGCTCTCAACCACCGATCCAGGGGTCTTAATTCCCATTGAGTCCCAGGGAACGATGTCTTCCAGAGGACATAACTTTGTTCTCATTAAACTGGAAGTTGAGATTGCCAAATGGCTGTTTGAGGTTCCTCTTGCCATAAAACCAACAGGCTGAGAAGGGCGTCCCTCTACTGGATGGGTGGTGGATCCTGATTGGGTGTTTGTTACAAAATGGGGGCAGGGGGCACTCTGGCTGGTGCCCCGGGGATTCACTGGGATGCCTCTATGAGCTTCCATACCCAGTAGTAAAAATCATTAGCAACCAAGAAAGTAAGGCTCGCTAAAGATTCAGACGTTCGGGGATGAAAATTTGGGCCCACCTTTCTCAGAGAAGAGCCAGCTGAAGTGTTCATTGAAGGCAAGGGGCACACAGAATGGGTGTGTTGGAGAAGGAAATGATAAATGTCAACAGCATTTTAGCAACATTATAAATGTCAGTACCAGCCTGGTGCTCAATTACAGAAACGTGAACCCAAGCAGCTAGGCAGATCTTCACTAGGTATATAATAAGCTTTCTGTGTTTCTAGCTCTTTCTCTTCCCTTCTCCCTACCGTTTTGTGTGAAGATAGTGGTTGATGCTTAACTTTTACAACTCAGTTTTTAAGTCCCCGGACCAGGAGAAGCCATGTTCAAGGCTGGTGGCCATGACCAGACCTGGGATTGGATGACTGGCAGAAATTTGTGTCCCCCCCCCCACCCCCTCTTATTAGGGAGAACATCAGAGTGCCTTCTTGTTAAACCAAGTGTTATGCTTCTGTCCAACACGAGGGGAAAATGCTATCATGCGATAGTGAAAACCAGACAGCAATGTGAAAATGGGCATTGAATAACAGCTGGATGGTTTCGGTCTGAAACCTGTCCCCAGAGGTGGTAAATGGGACTTCTGTGGTTCTCTAGCGAGTCGTACCTACACCTTGCATGCCCCCCCCCCCCAATTTAACCAACAGAAGGTGGTGGGTGTGATACAGTACAAAGTCTAGGGACAAGCCTGGCATTTCTATTTTCACCTCTTGGTATCCACCTGCCATGGAAGAGGTCTGTCTGTCCCAAGACCACCATGCTGTGAGAAAGTCCAAGTGAGCCGTCCAGGGAGGCCTCATGAAGCAAAACCAAGAGACCCAGAGACAAGGAGAACCAAGGCCCCCAGGCAGACAGCATTAGCCGGGCTCCCAGCCGCCGTCCAGCACCGGTCTGCCAGCCAGCTCCTGTCCCAGCTTCAACTTGCAACGAGCTGTGCTGGCCGGGCTCTGCCCAAGTTGTAGACGAATGAGCAAGGACGGCGGGTGTGTTTGAAGCCCCAGAATTTGGGGATGCTTTGCTTTACGGCAAGAGATCACTGGAATACCCAGCTGTGCACTGTTTACAGGAGGGTTTACCCTGCAGGTAAATCTCCCCCTGCATTGTTCAAGTGGAGTCTGGCTAATGGTAGCCCTTGACAGGAGACTGAGGGGCAGAAGGAAGGGAAAGGCCCGGGACAGCTCTCTGGCACAGAATGCTTCTCTTCTGTGGCTCTAGCTCTTTCCAGAAGGATCTTCGGCACCTCCAGTTTGGCCTGGTGAGCCCAGCCCCCGTGGCCCATTGCACTGCTTGTCCCCCTTTGTCCCTCCAGCCTGGGGTTGGGAACGGCCTCCTGCTGTTGCTGATTATGGATCCTGCGTTCCCAGCTCTCTGGGCAGCGGTGTGATGAATGCCCATGTTAGATCTCTTTGTGGAAAATGACCAGTTTCTATTTTCTTACGTTGATTCTGATGGGTGTTCCATAGATTAGAAGGAATAAACCCTCTGTGTTCTCTTCTACATGCTCATTCTTTTGCTCTGCTCTCGAGGCCCCGTGGGAGGGCAAACACACCTTCTCCCCAATCACTAGCCCCTCTCACTGCTCTGAAACATCTCTGGCACACTCTCCTGCACTCTTACTTTGCCTCAGGGCCTTTGCACTGGCTGTTCTCTCCACCAGCTCAATGCTCTTCCCTCACACGTGTGGGCCTGTCCTGCCCCCTCCTCCGATCTCCTGTTCAGAAATCACCTTCTCACAGAGGCCCTCTCAGTTCCTATGTAAAAAAAAATTACCCCTATATCGCTGGCTCTTCTAGTCCCCCTTATCCTGTTTGTTTGTTTGTTTGTTTTTTCTATAGAGCTTATGGTCTTTGAACATACTAGGCAATTTTGTTACTTTTCATGTTCCCTTTTCATTGTCCTCCTTCCATATCAGCTTCCATGAAGGCAGAAACTCATTTGCCTTTAGTCAGTGCTTGGTACCAAGTCCCTTGAACGGGGCTGGCAGGTGGTAGGTGTTGAGTAAACTACTGAATAAACAGATCTGATGCAGAATCTGAAGGTCCAAAGCACAAAAAGCTGAATGTCTCTGGGCCCAGCAGAGGAAAGGGCTGTGACCCCGGCGGAGGGTGGGGGGTAGGGGGTGCTCACCCCCTACCCCCCACCCCGTGAGGTTCTCTTTAGCATCTAAAGAGCACAGCCTAAACAGACAGACAGCCTCAGGGGACCCTGACAGCCTCAGATTGCTTTGCTTACTTACCTAGGGCAGGCTGGGTAACTTGTTACTGATCTGTTACAAAGTTTGTTTTACAAATACTTGCAAAGCTTCTCCCCACTTTCCACAGGCGCCATCCCCAGAGAAGGTTTGGTGGGCAAATAGAGAGACAAACACGTTTCCTTTCTTCTTCTTTCTCAGAGCCTTTTAATGTGCTCATGAAGGATGTGAAGTTCCAGGAAAGACTGAGAATTTTTCCAAACTTACTTGACCCACAGGACCCTTTTTCCATGGAACGTCTAAGACACACTTTGGGAAATGTAGGTATCAGCCTCCAACTTGTTCCTACGATCATTTTAATCACCATAACTATTTCACTCACAACTTGTATCTCGAATGCTAATATAGTTTGTCACTCTACATTAATAGCAAATCTTCATTCATAGGCTCTTAATCAATTAACCATTAATTATAACATGATTAACTGTAGGTTACCCTTGGCCCACGTTCATTACATTTCCATCCTGAGAAGAGGTCAAGAAGGTAAACTTGTAGGTTGAGCACAGTGATGGGATTCCAACCACAGCCCGGACCGGCCCTGGCTTTGTCACACAGGTGTGTGGTTTGGGACAAGTAACGAAATTTCGAAGCCTCGGTTTCTTTTTTGCTAACGGAGCTGCTTCGATCGAATCTGAGGGTTTAAGCTAACACAGTCCCTTGGATATATGGCAACGAGGGAAGGGACCATGCTTCCCAATCCCCACCCCACGTAACTCTGCTGCCTTTATCAGTTGACATGCTGTGTTCAGTACCCGCCAGCCTCTGTCCTAACAGCCCCTGCCCTCCCACCCACAAACATCAGTGACAAATGGTCCGAAGAAATCAACCAGTGATGAGGTGGAGAATGACTGGGGATGCTTTATTCTATGATGTTTCTAGTACACACACACAAGCACACCACACGCATGTGTGTCTGTGTGTGCACGGGTGTGTGGGAGTGTGTCTGTGTGTGTCAGGACCAAAAAACTCTGTTGCAAGAACTTAAAATGCGTGTAAGGGACCAGGCCGGCAGGCTGAAGGAGCGAAGAGAAAGGAAAGGTTATTTTTTTTCCTAAGGAAGGTTGCTAAGTCAAGCAGCTCACGGGGTGTCCTCTCTTCAGCCAGAGTATTTCCATCTATAATGAGAAGCAGGTTCCCAAAGGTTGAGAGTGAGTCAACAGCCCAGAGATAGAATGTCAGTTGAATCTGCTCGGTTGTTTGGAGTTCAGACTGGAAAAGAGGCAAGAACGTTTCCTTCTCCCAACACTGCCTAGAGTTCCTGAAAAAGCAGAGACTGGTTTAATGTCGTCACACTCGGTCTGGTCCAGGTGGGACCACCAATGGCTGAGCCCACGACTCAGTGGAGGAGACCACTTGACTTGAGGCAGGGCAATCTGAAGTGTTTCTGAGTCTGGAAGCTCCTCTGAATCCTGTAGGTGACCAAATACATCTAGAGACAAGAATCCAACACTGTATATTACATGCACATTTCTGGAGATTATGGACGATGCTTCCAGAAATGTTAAATCTAAGCATGTAGATGAAATGGCCTCAAATAGAGACTTATCCAAGCTCCCTTTTTCAAAATCCTGATGAGGTTCTGGCCAAGGAAGAAGGGAACCAAGGATGGAAGAAAGGTGAGCTGTCTTCCCTGAGCACCAGGACTTGAGGAGAGACTCGGAGTTGAAATTCTTAAAATGTGCCATAAATCGAAGCCAGGGAAATCAATCTCAGTATAACAGGCAAGTGCAGGGTCATGAACCTGAACCCCTTGACAAATGGGAATGGGAGAAATAATGCAACAAATTGAGGTGGGTCCTTTAGACAAGACCTGGGCCTCCCACTAATTTCCCTCGTGACCTCTGGCAAGTCCTTTCCCCAAGCTGGGCTTCAGTTTGCCCCTTTGTAGAGTTGGTACGAGATAAAATATGGTTGATGCTTGGCACGGGTTCTTCCATTTGTCCTCTTGTTGCAAAGACAGGCATTGTTGTTCAGTCAGAGCAGTCTTTCTCACCAAGCCCAGGTGGTAACCTTTCTCCATACTGTGCTCCAAGGAACCATGACAGAAATAGACTGGGGATCGCTGAATCAATAATATCAAAAATTCCTTCCAGTGCAAATATGCTTTGTAATTCTATGAAAAATAGGCTTTTTAGCATGGAAGCGTTTTAGTCATTGTGTTTCTGCCTCACTATATTAGTGCCAGCTCCGTAGGCTTCCTTCCAGCTTTGAATTGCTACCCTGGATGACCCACCGTGTGCCACACATCTCAAGATATTTGCACCTGAAGGTCACCTGTAACCTGAAGTCCTCGATGCCGAGAGCAATCTTCCTGATGAAGAATACATTATGAAGGCAAAGTTGTAAGTGCTGACAGGCATCTTAATGACTAAATCTTGGCCGCTTTTACAACCAAACATGTTTTTAATTGGACTTCCTTAGAGACCACCTCCTCTGTGGTGTCTTGAGGAATGTTCTTGCCTGGCATCCTTGTGTGAAGGGCACTTCACAACTTTCAGTGCTAATTATCCTCTGGGGGAAAGAGGAGAGAGACCCCGGTCAGCAGCTGGTTCCATAATCTAGGTCAACTCTCCGGAGTTGGTCTTTTGTTATTTGAATTTCCTTAAGCTCGTTATCAGAAGGAACCTATAAACTCTTGATTAACTGGGCTCTCACTGAACAGAACACTCAATTTCCAGTAAACTTTTCAAAGCCCTCCTCACAGAAGGCAAGAGGCGAATAATAGCAAAACAAGTTGATATGACGGAACTCCAAACAATAAACGATGCCTAAGGAAAAGGCATGTATGACCTTATGGCAGTTGTTTTATTATTGTGTAATTTTTTGGTTTTGCTTATTGAAAACATCAGCCATGTTCTTCCCCCATGCGTCTGTGGGTCAGGACTTCAGGCCTGGCTCAGAGGTGATGGTTCATCTCTGCTCCACATGGTGTTGGCTCAGCAATTCGACTGGGGCTGGAGCATCCAAGATGGCCTCTCTCGCGTGTCTGGGGTCCTGGTCTGGCTATTAGTTGGGAGCCTTGTTACATCTCTACCAGGCATCTCTTTCTCTCTAGATGGTCCCTTATAAGTCAGGAATCTAGAGCAAGCTCTTTACGTGGCGGCTGGCTTCTAATCTCAAATCTTAAATCTCTTGGATGCTCCCTGAAACATTGGTCTGAGGAGAACCACCAAGAAGTTGTAGACGCCAATAATAGGAGCAAGGGAAAAGAGTCTTTGGTTCTTACTCCTACCAATGGAATCTGATGACTCCCACCTCTCAGGCTTCTTCTGGTTCAGAGATTCAGAGTACGTAGGGTGCTCAGAATGGGAAAGCAATGGGTAACCCTCATTAATTTGCTTTCTTGGTGGATTGTGAGAACAGAAGTCTCAATGTGTCTCTGTGTGAGGTCTCTAAACTTCTCCCTGGCACATAGTGTCACGGAGCATAAACCATAGGTCAGTTGGATGCCCATCCTTCAAGTCCTCTGCCCACATTGGCTGTCTCACAGTTTATTTCATTACCCACCTGGCTGCAGGCATCAGCTGTTCAATTCCCCCCAAAGAATCCACCTGTACCAAAGCATTAGCGAGTGATGTGGATTAATTGACAGTTACAGAATGGAGAACATTTACATAGCACCACCCTCAGCAAAATTCAGAAAAAATATATATCCCCTGCTAGACATTTATCTTTCCCAAATTCTGCCCTCCTCCACAGGATCCCTGGGGGTTCTTTCCCTTCTTCCCTGTCTTGTCCTGCTACCCCCAGGCTCCTGGAGTCCCATCACTTCTCTGCCACAAGTTACCAGATTCTTCAACTTTATCTTGCCTCTGTCATACAAACAGGGCAGTTCTTTTCTCTTAAATCCTTTGCATTTCTCAGTAAAAATTTCTTCTTTTCTGTTTTGAGAGCTCAGGCCATGAAAACCACAGAAAAGTGGAGACTATTCTAATCCCATTCCATCATTGGAGCCACCACCATCATCACGACCAAAACAACAACATGCCATGACACCTGAAGTCCATTCGGTGGCCTAGTTTTGTTCCTCAACAATTTTAGAGAACCTTACACTGTGTCAGACTCCCTGCCAGTGGCTCATACAAGGGCAAATGGTGCACGTCTACACGGATCTCACATTCTGGTGCATGAAATCAGATGATTTGAAACCACACGTAAACAAAAAGATGCATCAATGGACTTCAATGGTAGGAAAGAACTAGAACACTGTGACAGGAAGTAGGAGAAACTTTCTTAGATAAGGGGGGTGAGGAAGGGCTGCAGGCAGATGGGCTGTTTAGGCTGAGATCCAAAGGTTGGAAAGAAGGATCCCTTCTTTTGCCAAACTCTTGCCTTCATCTTGCCATCTTCTTGCTCTCAATGGAACAAGCCCACAGGATGTTCAGTAAAAACACATCAGCCTGAAAGCCTTTAATCTGGGAAAGACCTTGGCATGTTCTAGGGAGAGTGGAATAGAGGGAGGGTGGGCCAGGTGCGCCTCCAGGGTTCAGTCAGGGCAGTAGAGCTCCTGCCAATGTCATGGAAATAAGGACTGGTTGCATGATTCAGCCCTTAAACACATGTGGGAGGCACTGGGAAGTGACTGCCTAGAAGGAGAAAACTGAAGGACCAGAGAAACAGTCACAGAAGTCACAGGCAAGGTGGACATGTCAGAGCTGGTGGGGAAGCCCAAATCATGAGCCCACCAGGCCTCTAATGGGAACTCCGAAGGGGGAGCTGGGGACAGGTACCTGGGACCTGCCATCTCTGGGGACCCACTGAATTGGTTTAACTGCTGTCCCCTGTGGAGTTGCCTGAGTGCCCAGGTTGCGGTCAGCAGCTGGGAAGATGATGCAGGCCCGTTCAATTGCCAGCAGCCATTGTGTGTCTGTTCATTGCCAGGTACGACCACGACCTCCTCCTGAGAGTCATAACTGCTTTCCTTCCACCCTCAACTTCTCGCTGTGCCGCTCAAACCAGATCCACGGGGCAAAGGGCGTTCTGGGAAACACAGCTTCCGCTACTCCAGGCAAGGGTTTTGATTCCCTTCTCAGGGGCAGGAAGACCCATTGACCTTTAGGGCTCTAAAGCCTCTCATGGAAAACATCAGTCCTTCCCCCCACGTACCTGATCTCCTTTGTTGTTTCTCTGCTCCCACGTTCCTTCTATACTCGATTGTTACCGGCCAAGTTGCCAAGCCCAAATCCCTCAAGTGTCCTTTTTCAGGGAGACAACCCATATGTCATACATTCTCCTCTGGGGCATTTCAGTTCCCCTCTGCAGTCACAGAGGCCAGTGGACGTATGCCATGCCCCCTCCCTCCCGCTCAGAGGCTCAGGGGCTCAGAGGCCAGGGGATTCGAGAAGACAGACTTTGCCGACTTGAGTCAGGACATCAGTGTTCTGGCCTCTAGGAGGCAAGCAGGGGCAAGTTACCTGGCTGAGCCACGATCCCTCCACCTAAAGAAGGTTCTAGCAATCCTTACCTCAGAGAATTGTTGAGGGGTTCTGTTTGAAAGTTCATTCTAAGTAGATGGCATGTATGCAAAATGTTTCATCCATAGCAAGTGCTCAGCTTATGTTCATTCACATCCCCACCCCCCACCCCCCCCCCCCCCCTCCCCCCACCCCCACCCCCGCCGCTGTTGTGCTGCAGGGGCTAACGTTAATACAACTTGGGGGTCAGTCACGGCCCCACTGACATCACTTACACCTATTTCTCTTTATCATACACCCCCGATATTGGAGCCGCTAGTAAGCTTCTAGGCAGGATGAACCAATTCTCTCATTTCTCACCCTTCCCCAGTGTGGCAACACAATTGGCTTCTGCAACCTCAAAACAGGCATTGTAACAGTTGTACCTAACTCAGGTTCCTGAAAAGACTGAATAGATAATGTATGAAAAGGGCTTAGAGCAAAGCCTAGCTCAAGGCGAGAACTCAGGGAACGTGAGCTATTGTTATTACTACAACAGTTGTTACCAGGTGCATTCTTGTCTCAAAGGTACTGGGTCAAGTCCCTGAGGTGTAGGTGGGGAGCACCCAGCACGATGCTGGATCACAAAGGTCCCTCTTCTCACGCAGTGAGTCCAATTAGGAGGGAAGGCCAAATACCTTAGTTGTTTCCTCTAGGAGAACTCTAAGCCCACCAGGGCACCCCGGAGAGCTCAATGAAGGGGACTTTGTTGTGTTTCCCTGTGATCTGAAACTCCGGATCCACTTGCATAGGGCAGATTGGCAATTTCAAGCTCCATTAAAGAGTCTTCCCAGAAGTCCTCTATGTCCTCATGTAAACAGCCCAGAAATGTTAGCCAGAAAGACCCATCATGGTCCCTTTCTAGGATTCTCTGAGATATTTATAATTACCTTTCCAAATGCATATGCCTTGTTTCAACAACAGCAATAACGATGTCCGATATTTATTGAGCATTTACTATATGGCTGACGCTATGTTCAGTGCATTAGACTCATTGTGTCTTTTGTCTTCACACTGGCCAATGAGGTAGAAGCAGTTACATCAGTCTTGTAGAGGATGAGACCGGGATGTGTATCTATACATTATTCAAACACTGGCTACTTGGCAGTCTGCAATAATCTAGACCACTTTGAGCTACCTGCATACGACATGCAAACAGAAATGATGGCCAAACTGTAATAATTTGAAAAGCAAAAACACGTGCACATAGCTTCGTTTTCAAGTTACGAGAATCCCCAAGTGCCAGAAACAAAGAGAGAATTGAAAGCCAGAGTGGTGAAGTGTAAAATCTCATACCATGGAAACCCTGGTGGGTAGGGGACAGTATTGTAGGCAGAAAAATGCCCGTATGTTTGTAGGCTTGGATTCCGATCTCATCTAGGCACAGGAGGCAAGTCCTGGAGTCCAGAGACGAAACCTATGAAAGAAACGTCAGGAGACACATTGCATGGAATGACAAAATCCATCCTTTAACTGCTAGGGATTGTAGAAATACAATACGGTGGGATTGGGGGAAAGGCAATGTTTAAAGATATAACTGTGAACTTTCCAGAGTGGATAAGACACAAATTCCCAGAACATAAATCCTGATTACGAAGGGTTAGATAACCTTCTCAAGGCCTTCAGATTGACTCAATCTTCATGCCAAGTCCTTCACTTTAGCACCCCATGCTGCAAGCAAATCTTTGGTATTCTCCTTGGGGGCTTACATCATGACTAATTCATGGTACCTTAGTGCTGTAACAAATCTCAAATGCTATCTGGTCCCAAACGATGACAGTCACGAAGCTGTCAATCCATGATTTCCCAAAATGTGCATCAAAAACCCATTTTTACCATAAGGTTTCTTTGGGAATTGGTGAAGGGTAGGGGTGAGGAGGATTCTCTGGTCAGATAAGTTTGGAAAACACTGTATGTGCTATATCTTTTTATAGAGGCACAGCAAATATCAACGTATTAAGATTTCTGATAAGTCTGGAATCAAGACATCTGTTTGATTCCAGAGCTCTTTTCTCCCGAAATACCAAGAACTATTGACCTTTAGAAGACCGTTTGTTTCAACCCTATTTAATATTGAAAACAAGTAACTATTCAATTTGGTTTGAATACTCCCATTATTAAGGGATTCATTACCCACCAAGGCAGTTCCTCTCTATTTTTAGACGGCTTTTATTGACAGGAAATTCGTTTTTATATTGAAAGGAAATGTTTCATCCTCTACCCATTAGTACTAACGCCACCCCTTAAGGTGACAAAGCAAATGTCTTGACCTGGCTAACTGATGCTGCAGTAACAAAGGGCTCCCAGATTTCAGTGGTTTATAACAAACATTTTCTTTCTTGCTCACGTACCTGTCAGTTCCAGTTGAGCTGAGTCTCTGCTCTTCATTCGTCGTTTCCAGGCTGAAGGAGCACACTCTGTCTTTGTTCTGGGGCCAAGGAGAGAGTGTGACGGCTGGAGCCACACACGGTTCTCACGGTTCAGTCGTGGTCATCACCCCGTTCTCTCGCATTTCATTGATCAGCACAAGTCTTGTGACTCGGCTGCTTATTGAAGAGGCTGAGAAACTGTGACCTTTCTATGGAGAGTGATAGCCAATATTCAGGAATAGAATCAGTGTTAGAAAATCAATACCATAGAGTCAAATCTGTCTGTCAAAAATATTTGAAGATAGTTACTGCATCTGTCTGTCAGAAATACTTGAAGATGCTTGAAGACAGGTACCAATTCCAAAATGTGTCGAGGGGTTCCCAACACCGACAAGCGATGCCTGGGACACTCTCTGTGTGTCCTGTGATTCAAGTCAATCCTGACACTCTCACCAGAGATGGCATCAGATGCCACAAGTAAACAGCTCAGCACTGGAGCACGTGGCTATTTCAGTTGGTTAAGCGTCCAACTCTTTTTTTTCAGCTCAGGTCATGATCTCCTGGTTACTGAGATTGAGCCCCACGTCGGGCTCTGCGCTGACAGCATGGAGCCTGCTTGGGATTCTCTATCTCTCTCTCTCTCTCTCTCTCACACACACACATACACTCACTAAATAAATAAATATTAAAAAAAAAAAAAAAACCAAGCTCAGTCCTACAAGAGTGACCCTTCCCCCCACCTACTTCAGGCCGTCTTTGCAAGTCCAGATTGTTACCCGTACTTCTGACCAACTGGCTGTAAATCATAGGCTCCCAAGACCCCTCTTTGAGTAGATTAATTTACAAGAGCCGTTCACAGAACTCAGAGAAACATTTTACTTACTAGATTACCCATTTTTTTTATTTTTTTTTTTTATGAAAGGACATAACCAGGGAACAGCCAGATGGAAGAGATACACAGGGCTAGGCGGGGAAAGGGCGTGGAGATTCTGAGCTCTCTCAGAGGCCACCACTCACTCCAAATTTCCCTGTGTTTCCCAGAAGCTCTCAGCTCCCCTGGTCCTTTTGGGTTTTTAGGGAGGCTTCATTACAAAGGTGTGATTGATTAGATCATTGGCCATTGACAACTGAGCTCCATCGGTAGCCCTTCTGCCCTCCCTGGAGGGCAGTGGAGGAGGGGGTGGGCACAGGGGAGAGGGACTGAAAGTTCCAACCCTCAAAGGTCTGGGTTGTTTCCCCTGGCAACCAGCACTCATCCTTAAATCACCTAAGGGCTTTCCAAAAGTCACCTCCTTAACATAACAAAAGACAACTTTATTTCACAGGAAATTCAAGAACTGTGAGCCAGAAATGGGGAGGGGTGCCACAGATATATTTCTTATTATACGTCCCAGTGTCACAGCCCCCGTGTGCTCCACAGCTTGGTCTTCTCTGGTTTCTCCAATTTCCAGTTCATTTTCTGTTCTTCCATGACATGGTTCTGAGTCTCTTGGGGCCTCCTTTCCCTGAGTATGTTCCACTTAATAATAACAATTATTATGATAATAATTACAACTAATAATAATTATTATAATTTATAATTATAATTAATAGCAACTGGTGAAAGGAAGTCGGTTCCACTAGTTACCAGCATCATTTCATAATCCTCCCTGGGGACAGATATTATACTCAGGTACAACTGTGCAGATGGGGAAACTGAGGCTCAGAGAATTTAATCCATTTAACAAAATTCACACGGCTTGTACCTCGCAGAGCCGTCTGACTATAAAGCTCAGTTCTTAACCCCTAATGCGCATGTTGCCTCTCCGCGTGGCTCTGTTCCCTAGATGCATATGAGAAACTGAGCCTAGGCTGACTCCTTTCTAGTCTGAAGAATGTACCTTGTGGGGCAAAATGTGCATAAGTGAGATAGAAATTCTATGATTCAACACTGAAGCAAGAACAAGAATATGTTGGCACCTCTTCCAGAATCCCTGTGTCCTTCAAGCACCTGGAGGTCTATTTGTGCATTTAATGTACATCAAAACCATCTGTGCGCACTGGGTGCGATGATCAACAGAGTAATTCAGGGACGTGATCTGGATCACAGATGGAAAAAATATTTTACTTTGTATGTCAACTCTGATCTATTTAAATTTTTTTATAAATGACCACATTGAGGGTATGTTGAGAAGGATCCTGAGGGATCCTTAAGAAAGAAAGAGTGGCATCATCCATAAGCAATGTCTTTTAAAAGAAAGTAAGAAGGGGCGCCTGGGTGGCTCAGTGGGTTAAGCATCCGACTTCAGCTCAGGTCATGATCTCACAGTTTGTGAGTTCAAGCCCCGCGTCAGGCTCTGTGCTGACAGCTCGGAGCCTGGAGCCTGTTTCGGATTCTGTGTCTCCCTCTCTCTCTGCCCCTCCCCTGCTCATGCTCTGTCTCTCTCTGTCTCAAAAATAAATAAAAACATTAAAAAAGTGTTTAAAAAATAAAATAAAATAAAATTAGAAGAGGGAACCTGGGTGGTTCAGTCAGTTAAGTATCTGACTCTTGATCCGGCTCAGGTCATGATCTCACGGTTCGTGAGTTCGAGCCCCACATCGGGCTCTGCACTGAGAGTGAGGAGCCTGTTGGGGATGCTCTCCCTCTCCTCTCTCTCTGCCCCTCCCACGCTTGTGCGTGTGCATGCTCTCTCTCACAAAATAAATAGATGAAACAAAAAAACAAACAAAAAGGCAAGAAGGAAGCTGCATACCAAGCATTTGTCACCCCAGTCCTAGAGAATACCACCCATGGGACCCAGAGAACAGAGCTTCTTAGAAAAACCCTGAACTGATGTTTAATTTTGCAGAAAGGGAGGAGAAGAATGTTATTTTAGCATCTACCACTGGGCATCTACTCTATTTCACTTGCTCCTCATGACACGGTCAAGAAGATGAAGGCTCAGAGATGTCAACTACCTCCTCCTGAGATCCAGAGCTAGTAAATGGTAGAAACAGAATCCAGCTTTACGTCCGATGGACGCTTGATGCTATCCCACGACACGCCACCTTCTAGAATGCTCAGAGTTCCATAAAATATCCCACTAGTTCAAGTTGTTATGCCAAAACATGGCCCAATTCCAGTCTATCCAACACACTTCTGTTCCTGTCTTTCCTTCTTCTCACTGGGTGAAGACTCACTCGTCTCCAAACATAAATGGCTCCCAGACAAGATACTTGATGTTGGACCAGATCGTGCTTCCTAAAGGTGTAGGTTTGCATCACAATTTTACATAAACGCTCTTGGTGCTGACAGCCGGAGGCAGGCAGGAGTGTGGCTCTACCATGTGACAAATATAGAGCCGCTGTCCTGAAAACTCTAACAAGAGACTAACCCTCAAGGGAGACGCCACGCAATAAATAATTTTTGCCATAACACATTCTTTCCCTTTGCATAAATTTAACACCCGCTCTCTGTACAATATGTGATCTTCCTGCTAACTCCCCATAGACAGAAATAGCTCTGGTAAGATGTGATAAAGACAAGTGACAGAAAAGAAGGGAGACACGATACACTGGAGAACCTGGCTTTGCTGTGGGCTCTTCTACAATGGATATTACCATTTGCATTCTTCATGACAGATAATATACAAGGGATGACCACAATGGGGAAGTAGTTTTGGACTGTAAGATGCGGGTTCCCTGTTTCCTCTGCCAAATGTTACTTGGCTGCCAGGCTCTACCTTTCTTCCTCTCCCCACGGCGATGGCCACGTCTCGCTTCCCTTCATCTAAACATGCAGCCCAGGCACCAGCTTCAAGAGCCAATATTGCCTCTGGTGGAATGGTTCTAAGAAGGTCTACCAAATTCGTATATTGAGCTGGTATATCTCTGGGTTTTTGTCTCAGTTCAGATTGTTGTGGAGCTTTGAAGGGACCGTGCAAACATATGTGAGGACCTTTTTTTTTCTGGAGATCAGACCACTAAAAGCCTTAGATGTGTCAAAGCCAATTAAACATCTTCCCCCATGTCTTATCTCCCCTGAAGAGGACCTTTCAGTACCTGGAAAATCTTGAATTGGTGGGTAGTAGCCTATGTTCCCTTTGGGCTAGATAGCCTGTATAATTTTGGTGTTCCCATCTCTAGGGAGGAAGAAGACTAGAAAAAAAAATCCTGTGTTCCCGCAGAAAGAGGCACCCAGATTAGGTAAGGGCATCTGATCAGCATTCCCTAATTTCCAGAATTCTGGTAATGGCACACCTTCCCTCGCATTGCCCTTCTCCCTTCCGCGTCATTTTGTTGGGAATGCTGATTACAGTAACTCATTTTTCTCTGCCTCCAAACTTCAGTGTGACCACATGATCTATAGACTCCATTCCTGAATATTAGACAAGGAGTGTTCCAAGGGACAGGCACATTGCTGAAGTAAGAGCAGTCAAACTGTGGGTATGGAATTGGCCAGTTTTCTCTGTTCTAAGTGACCAAATTGCCTACCCAAACTTGTTTAGACTGAGAATACAATATAGGGGTCTATGTGAATTAGAAGCCAAGAGTAGAGGTACTTCAGAAACAGTTAAATCAAGTACTTCAAAGGATGTCACCAGATATAGGTCTCTCTCCACTGGCTGTTCGCTTTCTCTCACCCCCATGTCGAGGTCCCTGCATTTCTCTCTTTTGGCTTCACTGTCAGGCACCCTCTCCTGATGTGATGGCAAAGGTACCCACCAGCAGTTCCGTGCTTAACCTCTGTCACATTGGCCACCTGGAGGAAGGAGAGCCATTCTCTCCCAATGGATGCAACCCCGGGACTGACTCCATTCCTGATCCCAATCAAATAGTTGAAGCTATTTTTCGGTAGACTTGCATCAGATGCACCTGGAAGAGATGGGCTGAGACCAAGACTCCTTTCTATGAGCTGCTGACTTAGACTTCGGCATATCAAGAAGGAGATAAGGCTACCAGAAGACACCCCAAGATATAAAAAAGGTGAATGTGGGGAGATGATAAACAAGACACAACTTGTCCCCAGCTCACTTTTCTCATCTCTCCACACAAAGGAACCAGTGGCCAATGTGGGAGAAGTGAGAGGCTCCATCAAATGCTGCAGCTGGCTGGCCTGGTGCACGCCTCTCTGCAGTGATCAAATGGACTTGGGGTTCAAACGTTTTGCAGAAGTTGACTCCCGAGGACTGACCTTGATATCACATTGCCTCCTACCACAAAGCTGGCCAAAGGACTCGCTTGGCTACTGCTTTCTTTGTCTCAATGACCCAAGAACAGCCACAAATATTGAGTGGTAACACTAACAAGGGATCCCCTGCAACATTCCTATGACCTGTGTCCCCATTCTCATCACTCAATTCCTATCTAGGTTTAGCTTACATGTTCCGGTCATGGTTTGTCTGCTGGACTTGTATATAAGTGCCCCCACGACTTCATTTCCCTAGAAATTGAAACCGTGTCCTTGAATGCCCCAAAGAGTCCTGGGGAGGCGTTGCAGGAGGCGTCCTGCGTTGCTGCAGGACGGTCTAGTCTGCCACGCTGGTGAAGGTCATCGAGTCCCAGACTCAGTTACTAAACTGCCCGTTTGACGTCTCCACGGATGTCACCTCTAGCTCAACACACCCCAAAACCACTGCACCAAATCTCTTGTCCCCAAGCTACTCTTCCACCAATGTTCTTGGTGTCAGTAGATGACATCACCATCGTTCCAGTTACCCAATCCAGAAATGCAGAGGTCATCCCTGACTCTCCCTGGCTCTTTGCTTAGCTTGATCCCCCTGTAGAATCACCGCCCCCCCCCATCATATTGATCCTACTCCCTTTAATGTGTTGGGGCCATCACTCATGCCCCAATTCTAGCCCTTGGCCCAAGCCCACAGCATCTTTTACCCTGAGCCCTGGTCTCTGTTTTCATTCTTGCCCTGCTCCAGTCTGCTTTCACATCATAGAAAGAGGGTTCATTCAAGCCACAATTTGGAGTGTGTCGATTCTGCACATAGTGCTCTCCAGTTCTTACTTTTGCTTCAGCCCCTGTTCATCCTGTAGATCTTAGATTAAATGCAACTTCCTCAGGTCAATTTTCCTTGACCACTTTCATAGCGTCCTGTGTCCAATCTTCACAGTGTTGATGAGAATGACACTGCCTCAGTTATTTGTGTTACTCTGTATGTAATACCTGCCCAGGTAAATTAAATTCCGTAGAAGGTGAGTGCTCTCTCTGGTTTTCTTCCCCTGTCTCCCAGAACCTAGTTCCTCACATAGTTAATGCTCACTAAATAATGAATACACTTACGAATGAACATCGCAGCACATTCAAGCAGTGTCTAATCAAAGCCTAAATAGTCTTCATTCTGGAATGCTTCAAAGAGAAATCTCTGTTTTGAAGTTTGGACTAGATACTTCTCTCTTTTTTTAAGTTTATTTATTTATTTTTGAGAGAGAGAGCAAGCGGGGGAGGAGCAGAGAGAGAGAGAGAGAGAGAGAGATGAAGAGAGAGAGAGAATCCCAAGCAGGCTCAGCGCAGAGCCCAATATGGGGCTCAAACTCCCGAACTGTGAGATCGTGACCTGACCCAAAGTTGGACACTTAACTAACTGAGCCACCCAGGTGCCCTTGGACTAGATAGTTCTTAAATCTCCTTCCAATTGACCATTTAAAAATTTTTATTTTTTATTTCTTTGAGAGAGAGAGAGAGAGAGAGAGAGAGAGACAGAGTGCGAGCAAGGGAGGGGCAAAGAGAGAGGGAGACACAGAATCCAAAGCAGGCTCCAGGCTCTGTGCTGTCAGCACAGAGCCCAACGTGGGGTCCAAACCCATACCTGGTGAGATCATGACCTGAGCCGAAGTCTGGTGGGTACCCGACTAAGCCACCCAGGTGCCCCCAAGTAACCAGTTTTGATTCCTTCTCAGAGTCTCATTGTCCTAATGCTAAACCCTAGTCATCATTGCTCAATGTCATAGCCAAAACACGGAAAATACAAGGGGTAATCTTAGCATTTACTAAATTAACCCATCATAGGAGGTACCATTAGCTGTGAAAGTATATCTTTCGGTCATCTGATTCCCATCCTATTTTCAAATAGAGGAGAGGGGACAAAATTCTATTGGCCCAATTTATCATAGCCTTCCAGCCCAATAAGTTAGGGGATGGCTTTAGCCCTTAAAAAAGGATTCACCAGAGAGGTTCCTTAAAAGAGCAAGCTCTCTAAAGGCATTTAAAATTGGATTTGATTTACAAAAATTTGATTTGCACATAACTATTCAGGAGCGTATCGATTGTTTAAAGTGAGGTACATGGGGACATAACCACCTTTAATCTTTTATAACAAAGGCAGCAATTAAAATTGCTTTTGCTAAGCAATTTTTGGAATGGAAGGTTCGATATCTTTGCTGGCTTCCCACTGCCCAGAAGACTCCCTCTCTCCCCACACACTCTGCTCCTCCTAATTAAATGAAGTAACCATGTTGGATTCTCTGTAGAATGCAGTTGCTGACAGAATCATACTCCCATCTTATGGATACTGAAAAAGTCACGCTAGGAGCTTAATTTCATTTCCATCCCTCTCTGTTAATACAGCCCTTCCTATTCTCACTTCTTGGAAGCTTTGTTAGGGAGGGATCGATTTGTTGGTTATTAAAAAATGGTCAATTACTGTGGTATTAGCTGGTCCTGTATTCCCCAATCACAGTGTCATTTTCAACCCACGAAAAAGTTTGCCCTTTGTGTGCGTCTGTTTATTTGCTTTATTTGGTGTGTGGTGCGGAGTGCCTAATAAGGAATCCTGACGGCAATTTGCTCTATCTCCAGATTGAATTTCTTTATAGACCAGCCTCAGTAATTCATTTCCCAACTGGTTCTAATCAATACAGTTTGACTCGCTTAAGGTTAAAGAAACTAACAAAACCGTGTTACTGATTGGGTGTCTCGACTCACCTTCTTCATAAAGGCTCTCTTTGATGGTGACCTGTCCAACTGATCCACAGCCTCTTAGTGGAGTCAGGGCCTGTGCTCTTCCCAGGTCCCAAAGCTGCCATTGTCTTGTTTTCTTTGATTCTGTAAGCCAGATAGGCTTTTACAAAAACGATGCAGTGTAACAGGGAGAGAAGTGCGGGCACATCCGTTGTCCTGAGGACTTGTCGTTGAGCCTCAGTGAGTGGCTCGGCCATTATGAGATTCCACGTCAGCATCTACAGAATAAGGCAGCTGGACCTGTTGATGTCTGATGTCTTGCTGAGCTCTGGAGTGCTAAGGACTCTGTGTGGAGACAGAGAGACATGCTGTATCCCCAAGCATCTGTCTCACTTTTTAGCAGCACACCCTGAAACGACTACCATTTGGAAGCCACTGTTTTGGGACCTCGAACAAAAGTACTTGTCCTCTCCAACAGGATTCCAAGCCTGGCCTTCAGATCTCCCAGCTGTGTGGCCTTGCCAAGTCACATGATCATTCCCGGCTGTTTCTGTACTTGTAAAGGGGGCACATGCACTCCTGCCTCTTATCCATTCAGGGGACACCGTGAGGGTCAAAGAAGCTCACAGGTGTGAGAAGCACTTTGGAAAGTGGAGCAGAATGTGTAACGGAGACTGGTGATCAGGTGATCAGGTGACTGGTGATCATGGCATTTCCAGAGAACAGAGGCTTATGCCTCACCCTAGACCTTCATAAATCTGGTTGCCTCTTGTTCCCCACTCTCCTGGCTGCCCCACTGCAGTTGTAGCTCATGCTGGGCCAGAAATCATGGCTTGTTTACAGGTTATTTGAGCCCAGAGACTCATTCTTGTCGGCAATGACGCCATCCTCAGGGAATGATGCAGAGATTCAGCCAGGCAAGCTCAACCAGCCTGTCCACCCCACCGGGTGACAGGGCTAATACCTCCAGCTCAACCAGCCAATCAGCCAACCAATGCTTTGCCAACGAACTGGCACATAGGGCTCACGAATGCTCCAGGCATAGGATCTGCGGTGAGGACGCGCTGACCCCATCCCTTTTCAGATCAACAGTGGCATTTATAAGCCACTCAGTGAAGTTCTAACATAAGGCGTATTTATGCATTTTTCCTAAGATTCTACAGATTTTAATTTTTTTTTATTTTTTTTGCTCACATGGAATATCTGTAGATCCTAAGACCTGGAACTGTAATTCATTTCAGCCGTCATTTATTTTAAATATCTATAATGTCCTGATCCTTACTCAGAGCCAAGTTTTGTACTAATCACATTACACAGATGCCTTGATTTATTCTTCATGACATCTCTGTGTAGTGGATTTTTACTTGGCAACATGTTTTGAATGAATAAATGAGTGAATGAATGAATGAGTGATTACAGCTAAATAATGAATGTACATTGAGTGCTTTCAGCGTGTTAGGCATTGGTAGTCATTGGGGATTCAGAAATGAGCAAAACGGGCAAGGCAGCTATCATCATTGGGCTTATAGTCTAAGTATTACGATCCTCATTTGTAAACACACAAACACACAGAAGATGAATTAACTTGCCCAAGGCCACACAGCGACAGAGTGTCAGGACAAAACATCAGAAGTAAGGCTGACACTGGCCCATAGCGGAATAACTAGTACAAACTTACCTTCCTGCACCAAACTATAAAAAAAAAAAAAACAACAACAAAACTACAAATATATGAAGGACATCAAGCAGCACTGGACCGTGATCCTTCATTAAAGAGAATCGTGCAAGACAAGCCTCATGGCTGACCTGGCTCTCTGCTTTGGAAATTCTAAAACTGAAAATTATAATAATACTTCAATAAAATTTATTTATTGACTTAGTATACTAGAGATGGTTAAAGAAAGGATCAATAAACTTGAGATAGATCAATGGAAGTGATACAGTCTGAAGAATACAAGAGGGAAAGCTTGAGAAAAGGGACAGAGCCTCAGTGGCATGTAGGATAACATTAGTGTCCAGCATATGTATAATTGAGGTCCCCAAATGACAGGATAGAGAAAATACAGCAGAGAAAATATTTAAAAGAATAATCCCACAGGACACCTGGGTGGCTCAGTATGTTAAGCCTCTGACTTGAGCTCAGGTCATGGTCTTGTGGTTTGTGAGTTTGAGCCCCGCATCTGGCTCTGTGCTGACAGCTCGGAGCCTGGAGCCTGTTTCAGATCCTCTGTGCCCCTCTCTCTCTGCAGGTCCTCTGCTGGTGCTTTCCCTCTCTCTCTCAAACATAAATAAACTTAAAAAAAAAATAACAGTGACCCAAATGTGGCGAATTTGGTGAAATATCAACTCTTATAGATCCCCAAAGTTCAGCAACCTTGAGCTTGCCTATTCTATGGCATAGAAGGCAGAACATAATAGATCTTAAGGATGTTAGAAAGATAATAAATTCCATAACTTAGAGGAAATGGAATAATTTCTTGAAAAGCATAATTTAATGAAAGTTACATAAGATTTTTTAGAAATTGACATTTTTATCCTGAAACTTACGTGCAAATGCAAAAGACCTAGAAAACAATATAATCTTAAAGAGGAAAATTTGGAAGACATACTATCTGATTGCTAGATTTACTATAAAGCAACAACAGTCAATACAGTGTAGCAATGGCTTAAGGACAGACAAATAAATCAATAGAACAGAATTAGAGAATCTAAAGATAGACCTACACATTTGGACATTTGGATAAATTGATTAAAAAAAAAAGCATGTTAGCAATTTAACAAAAAAAAAAAAAGAAAATTTATTCAACATATGAGGAGAAAAAAGCATTTCTAATACTTGCCTAATCGAGCACAAAAAATAATTTAAGAGAGATCACGGACATACATATACAAGACAGTTACTATTACTCTTCTTTAAGAAAAAGGAGATTCTGGGGCGCCTGGGTGGCGCAGTCGGTTAAGCATCCGACTTCAGCCAGGTCACGATCTCGCGGTCCGTGAGTTCGAGCCCCGCGTCAGGTTCTGGGCTGATGGCTCGGAGCCTGGAGCCTGTTTCCGATTCTGTGTCTCCCTCTCTCTCTGCCCCTCCCCCGTTCATGCTCTGTCTCTCTCTGTCCCAAAAATAAATAAAAAAAACGTTGAAAAAAAATTTAAAAAGAAAAAGGAGATTATATTCAAACTTTAGCATGGCCAAGATTTCTTAGAAAAGACACAAAAATAGGAAAAAATTGATAAAGTGGACTTTATGAAAATTAGAGATTCCTAGTCATTTAAAAAAAAAGCCTATTAAGAAAATGAAAAGGCAAGGCACAGACTGGGGGAAATTATTCACAGTGCATATATCTGACAAAAGACCCATATCCATAATATAAAAAATCCCTTTAAGTCAATAATTTTTTAAGTAGTCATAAAAATAGACCAAAGACTTGAACAGACACTTCACAAAAGAAGATGTATTAATGTGTAATGAGCTTATAGAAAGAGCTCAGCATCCTTAGTCATCGGGGAAATGCAAATTAAAACCACAATGAAATACCACTACAGATCCACAAGAATGGTTGAAATTTAAATAATAACACCAAATATTGGCTAGGCGTAAAGCCACCAGAATCCTTATGTACTGCAGGTGGGAATGTGATGATACAAATCTTTGGAAAACTGACAGTTTCTTACAAAGTTATACGTCTATTCTATGACCCAGTGAATTTGTTCATAGGTATTTTATCTAAGATAAATAAAAATATATGTCCGGGAAAAGATTTGTCTAAATGTTTGTAACAGCTTAGTTTAATATCCTCAATCTGGAAACAACCCCATCAAAGGAGAATGTGTAAGTGTATTATATTATATTATATATTATTTCAGGGAAATATTAATTAGCAATAAATGCTATGTATTGTTATCCACAGCAGCATGAACGAATTTTAAGAACATTGTACCAAGAGAAATTAACTACACTGAATACATTCTGTATGATTCACTTACATGAAACTCCAGGGCAGGCAAAGTTAATCCACGATGACTGAAATAAGAACACTCGTCTCGAGGGGCAGTGGGGATTGAATGGGAAGAGTTATGAGAGAAATTTCCGGGGTGATAAAAAATGTGTGTTATTACTGCTGGTTTTTGTTACATGGGAGAATGCATTTGTCAAGACTCATTGAACTGCATCTTTAAGATTCTAGTCATTTCTCTATATGTGAATATCACTATATTTAAGATAATCCAGTCTGTCTGACTCCATTGACCACAGGTTTTTCTGCCGTGCCATAATGAATAGCAGGCAAAAAGTTAGCAACTGGGAATTTTGCCGCCCTGAAGTGAGTCAGCACATTGTGGAGTAAAAAGAATGGGTTCCTCTATCAGATGAGCAAAGCGAGCATGCTGTTTATGAACTGTGAAGGTGACAGAAATATTTATATTTATTTAAAAAGTTATTATTATAGACTGTTAAAGCAGTGCCGCACCCTAGAGACTTTGGAAGAAGTGGCCATTTGTACGATCTATTGCGGTATAAGAAAGTACTACAGAACTGACTGAAAACAACAAGTGTTATTCCCTCTTATTTTCTGTGGGCCAGGAAGTTGGGAATGGCTTAGCTGGGTGGCTGTAGCTCAGGGTGCCTCATAAGGTTGCACTTATCCTCAGTGGTGGTGAGTTATCTGAAGGCTGGAGGGTCCTCTCCCAAATTCATTCCATGGTTGTTGACTGACCTCAGTTCCTCACCGGTTGTTGGCAGGAGGCCTCATTCCTTGCCAAGTGGGCCTCTTCAGACTGCTGGGAGTCCACACAATAGTCCAAGGGAAAGAACACCAGACCAAAATGGAAATCATCATGTTTGCTATACCCCAAACTCAGAAGTGACCCGCCATCACTTCTGCAGTGTTCAGTTGGTCACCCAGAACCACCCTGGTACAAGTGGGAGGGGCTGTGCCAGGGCAAACACTGGGAGGCGGGAATGGAGGCCATCTTGGAGACTGGCCGCCACAGTAACGTTTTATCCCTGCTCAGTAGATGTGTGATTTAGAACAAGTCAGTAATTCTGTCCCAGTTTCTTAATCTATGAAATGGGAAGCAATAATTATATTTACCTTAAGGGATTAAATTGGCAATGTTTGAAGCTTCTTAGGAGGGAACATGGAATGGAGTCAATTTTCACTAATGTTATCTTAAGACACTAGTAAATTAGTGCAGGGCATCTCTAGTAGCCGTCTCCTGGCCAGATAGCCTGCTTAACATTTTCCCACTGACGACACATCTGGATCAGCTTTTAAGGATGTCACCTTCTTCTAATGTGGGCCCTTGAAACTGGTAAGTTCTATAATCAACCCATACTCAGTGGTTCCTTTCCCATCTCTGCTTTACCTACCCTATGTGTTTGGTATCTTTTTCCTTATCTTCTCCCATTAGACCGTGAGCTCTCTTGAGGGAACCTTGTGCTTTAATCTTCTTTGGATTTCCCAAAGCCACTGTTTGAACATTGTATTGATTTTTACATAGCTAGTGCTCAAACAGCGCTTGCTGGCTACATATATTTTACAAAGCAGAATATCTAGAAGGGAAAAGCAACTGGCAGAGATAAAATCGATTATTGTCCCCAAAATGGTATAGGATAAGTTACCCTCAAACTCTAAGCCATACAACAGCCACTTAGTCTACAGGTCAGTGGAGAATTGGTTGATCTTGGCTGGGATGGATTGGGTGTCTCTGCTTCAGGCTGCATGTCAAATGGTTTTGGCTTCTCGCCGCAAGTTAGAGGGAGGTCTGTGCCACCTTGGTTTATGTTGGGGATCTAGGCTCAGGAGAAGTGGCTACTCAGGGGCCATTCTTCTCAGGTAATGCTAGAAGCACATGAAGGCATTTCATTGTATTTTCTTGCTTCGTGAATGTGACTATTTCATTGGCCAAAGCAGGTCACATGGCTGAGCCCAAAGTCAAAGGGTGTATTTACTCTGCTTCCACTGGGAAGAACTTTTAAGTCACATGGAAAAGGGCATGAACAAAAGGATGAAAGTTGGGGCCAATAGATCTGCCATATAGAATACAAAGTTGTCTGAACTATTTAAGAACTGAGGTTTGCTGGGGATAGTTGACTTTCTGAGAATATTTAGTATTGTTCTTTTATGTCTAGAACTGAGAAATGAGTTAAACTGGAAGCTGCGTGAGGTCTCACCGCATGAGAGTGATGTGATCCACAGCGTGGATTTTCAAGATACAACTCTACTGTCCTCCACTTACTCCTTGTGGGCCCTTTCATATCTCCTTCAGTTTCTCTGAGCCTCTTTTTCCTCAGATGTAAAGTAAAGATTAAAAAAAACAAAACAAAAAAACTACCCAGGGGCACCTGTGTGGCTCAGTCGGTTAAGCCTTCAACTCTTGATTTTGGGTCAGGTCACGATCTCATGGTTTGTGAGACTGAGTTCCACGTTCGGCTCTGTGTTGACAGTGCGGGGCCTGCTTGGGATTTTCTTTCTCCCTCTCTCTCTGCCCCTCCCCTGCTCTCTCTCCCTCAAAATAAATAAATAAACATTAAAAACCTACCCAGGTTGCTGTGAAAATTAACATAGATAACATATATGGAATTACTTGGCTTTCTATGTGCTTGATGTTTGTTTCCCTGTATGTCCTGCTGGAGTGGCAGGGAGGGTGGAGGGAGTTTTGATTTTGTAGCAGGCTTCTGAGACCCGGACTCAGTCAGGGAAGGACTCAGCTTTCCCAACTGGAAAAAAAGATAATGACAGGCAATCATCATCACATCTCCCACTTGTTGCCTCAAGACAGACAAGCGATCAATTGTCACTTATTTTGAGTTCTAAAACCCCAAGTTATTGCCGTATAAACAGACTTATCATGAGTAACTAAGTAGAAGTGTTTTCTGAAATGTTTTTGAATTAAAGTTCTAAATTCCTTGTAGAAATGTAGTCAGTTCATGTAAGCATAAGTCATGCAGCACACCTTTTATTTTCTTCCAAATCAAGTTGGTGAGTTATGTGTGGTAATTTTATCAAAAAGAAATGAATGAAATCCTTTCCAACCCCATTCTGAATGTGTAATTTCCAGCTGTTTCCTTATGAAGTGTCTTCTAGCCCACTGAAGCAATCTGGAATTTAACCTTGTTTTGCTTTTGCATGGGTAACATTCAGTGAGCAGGTCAACAGCTGTTGAGAAGGCTCTTCTGTCAGCATTAGAATATATCCAGGCTCCCTTTTCTGGAGAATTCCCAAGAGGAACCCTTCAAGGTTTATAAGAGACCCATTGGCTCTTCTCTGGTCTGTCCCTCTTCTTCACACTCTACCCCAAACCAAGATCCATCCTACACCCCAAATACATTTCAGGTCCATCTGCCCGGTGAAACGGGCTATAATTAGATGCTCTCAAATCCCAGGTCATTTTCACTTAGCAGCCATAGTGGTCCTTGGAAAACCCAGAATCACATCCCTTCTCCTTCTAGGAGAAAGCCTTCCTATGCCTTCTGATTGTAATTAAGATAAAGGCCCAGATTTGTTGGCAGCCCATCAAGAGGCCACATGGACCTACATGGTCTTGCCCTGGCCTACATTTCAAATTCTTCTCTAGTTACTTAGCCTCACCATACTGAATTTTCTTCTAATTCTTTAGTATTCTAGCTCTTTCCTTTTCAGGATGTTTGCATGGGTTGTTCCCTCCATCTAGAATACACCCAACTTTACTCTTCCCATGTTTGGTTCCTTCCCATCTTTCATCTCAGATTAAAGTTCAGCTCCACGAAGTGGTCTCCTTGATTCCCAGTTGCTGTCCTATTGTTCTCTGCTACCATATCAATCACCCCTTCCAGAGCACTCATCCCAATTTGTTATTATAAATGAATTTGAGCTTTGACTTGTTTAATGTCTGACTCATCCACTGGATGCAAGCCCCGTAAGGATAGGAGCGATATCTGTGCTTTGTTCACTGGGTATAACGATACATTGCTCTGTGCCTGACCCTGTAAGGTGCTCAGTAATTGCTTCTTAAGTAGATGAATGAATCAATGGATTATTGAATCAATAAAGAAGGTGAAATCATCAATATTTACCAAGAAACCTAAAATATCTCCGAAGCCCCATCACATGACTGCCACAAGAGCATTGCCCATAGAAGCCAGAGGGTGGCTCTTAGAGGAAAAAGTACCAGCTTAAGGTCAAGAAAGCCTGGAACCTGGTCCACTTTATCATGTGACCCTCCATCAATTTTGGAGTCTGTCTGAAGCACAGCTTGTCTGTAGTTAAAACGAGGGTTTGCAACCAAATGTTTAGACATAAGGGCCATGGTCCACTATGGACAGGCATTTTATCTTATTTCGGAGTAGTTAGCTTTCATCTAATTTAAAAATTCTTGACTCCAAAAATGTTAATAAACATTGTATTAGGTTAATACAATGAGAGTCCCATGTACCTCTGACGATCTCTGCTTCTACAAAAGGAAGATCAGTATACTGTCCAGGTCACATATGGCTGCATGTAGCAGAACCCCAGAATATCAGTGTCTTCAACAAGATGGAGATCTCCTTCCGTCTTTCTCTCATTTAGGTCTGGAGGTAAGCATTTCAAGGCCAGGAGGCACTCTAAGCTCCCAGAGACTCAAGTTCCTGTCTTGTTTCTCTACCATCTCTTGGGAAAGGCCCTGTTCTGAATGGAAATTCCACCACATGGATGAGTGGATATTACATCCAGCAAGAAGACTGAGGTAGGGGAGAGGTAAGTAAGGGGAATGCCTCTTGGTTTTAAGGACAGTGACATCTGGCTGAAAGAGAGGCTTAGAGATGCAGATTTTACTCTGTGTGGCCATGTGTTCAGGTAAAAACCTGAGATTCAAATACTCTGGAAGACCGGGGCCATAAAGAGTCTTTGCCCAAATCAGAGATTCTACACGAGTCTTAAGTAAAGGGATTAGAAGAGATGCCCACTGTCACAAGAGGTAGGCTGTGCCTCAAGGAATTAGGCATGCACGCTGCCCTATATCAGTAACCCCAGAATTTACAGAGCTCAGAACATCTCGCAGAATCTCAGGTTGCCAGAGAACTTCAGTTGTACAATCAAGCTCATTTCGTCTGCATGATTCCTGTAGTATCCATCATGGTTTCTTCCTGAATGAAATTTACTGTACAAAAAACAAATAGTTACTGAGCACCTATACTGAGCCCCTGTTGGCAGGTACTGCCTCAAACTCTCTATGCGGAGTGCACTGTCTGGTGGGGAACAGAAAACACGCTTCCCCATCGTGGTCTCAATCAGCTCTCATGGGAGACAGTGGGAACAGAGAGTAGCGGACCCTACTCAACTTTCTTAAGAACCTTACAGTTCAAGAAGGATATTTTGGAGGAGGCCCCGAACTGAATTTTGAAGGATGAGCAGCGGGCATAGTGCCCGGCATGGAGGAAGGAAAGGAGGCATTCATGTCATCTCTGAGGGATGATTAGGAAGGAAAGAGGGAAGGGGAAGGAGGAGGACGTGAGAGAGGAGGAAGCTTGGAAGAGATGCGAATACAGAAGTTATTGCACTGAGAAGAGTAACTAGAGGCTTTCAGATTGCTGATCTGAAACTGATCTTGGGCTAAAAATATATACTCTATAGAGTATTTTTATACTGAAAGATGGTGACATGTTTTATGAAACAAGCAGGCTATGTTTCTCTTCCCTTGCACCCTTTTCTTGCACACCCCATGATGCCAGGGCTCTCACTCGTTCGGTGCATATTTGCACGTCCATCTTGCCTCCAGATGGTGAGCACCAGAGGGCAGAGGTTGAGTCTATTTATCTCTGTGGACTAAGACTCCAGAGTGGCTGACACAGTAGCTGGCCCAGTAATTGCTTGGCAAATGAGAGTATGAGCAGACGTTAGCCTGATGAAGAGAGGCAGACCTTCTACGCAGAGGAAATGGCATCTGGAAAGATGGGAGCAAGGAGCAGGAGGGTTTCATCCCTGGAGGGGCCGGTGTGCCCACTGGTGGGGGAGGGAGTGGGCAGTTGGTGGAAAGATCACAGCTCCCATACCGCCTCCTCAGGGCAGCTTCTCCAAGCAACCCTCACCAGAAACACCCTGACAGTGGCTCAAGCCTTTCCATTATTGGCCCTATCACCAACTGTAACCACGCACTGGAGGAGTAGCACACAGTGGTTAAGAATCCAGGCTCGGGGCGCCTGGGTGCTCAGTTGCTTAAGTGTCCAACTTCATCTCAGGTCAAGATCTCACTGTTCATGGGTTCGAGCCCCGCATCGGGCTCTGTGCTGACAGCTCAGAGCCTGGAGACTGCTTTGGATTCTGTGTCTCCCTCTCTCTCTGCCCCTTCCCTGCTCTCTCTCTCTCTCAAAAATAAACAGAAATATTAAAAAAAAATTCAGGCTCACTTCCAGTGCACAAATCCTGACCCTGCCACCTCCTAGCTATGTGATCTTGGGCAGGTCACTTAAACTCTCTGTGAGACAGTTTCTTATCTGGAAAGTTGAAATAAAAATGCCTATGTCATAGGCTTGTGGGAAGGCTTAAGTGAAACCAAACTATTTACAGTGATTAGAATAGTGCCTTTATCATTAGTGATTTTTTTTCTTCCTTTTTTTAAAGATTTAAATCCGAGTTAGTTAACACATAGTGCAATGATGATTTTAGGAATAGAAGCCAGTGATTCATCTCTTACATATAACACCCAGTTCTCATTCCAACAAGTGCCCTCTTTAATGCCCATCACCCTTCTAGCCCATGCCCTCACTCAACACCCCTCCAGCAGCCCTAAGTTTGTTCTCTGTATTTAAGAGTCTCCTATGGTTCGTCTCCCTCTCTATTTTTATCTTATTTTTCCTTCCTTTCACTTGTGTTCATCTGTTTTGTTTCTTAAATTCCACATATGAGTGAAATCATATGATATTTATCTTTCTCTGACTTATTTCACTTAGCATAATACATTCTAGTTCCATCCACGTTGTTGCAAATGGCAAGACTTAATTCTTTTGATCTCCAATTAATATTCCATTGTACATATAAACCACATCTTCTTTATCCACTCGTCAGTCGATGGACATTTGGGCGATTTGCCTATTGTTGATAGCACTGTTATAAATATTGGTGTGCATATGCACCTTAGAGTCAGTGGACAAATACCTAGTAGTGCCATTGCTGGGTCGTAGGGTGGTTCTATTTTTAATTTTTTGAGGAGCATCCATACTATTTTCCAGAGTGGCTTCTCCAGTTTTCATTCCTATCAGCAGTGCAAAAGTGTTCTCCTTTCTCCGCATCCTCGCCAACATCTGTTGTTTCCTGAATTGTTAATTTTAGCCATTCTAACAGGTGTGAGGTGGTATCTCATTGTGGTTTCGATTTGTATTCCCTGATGTTGAGTGATGTGGAGCATCTTCTCATGTGTCTGTTAGCCATCTGGATGTCTTCTTCAGCAAAGTGTCTGTTCATGTCCTTTGCCCATTTCTTCACTGGATTATCTGCTTTTGGGGTGTTAAGTTTGATAAGTTCTTTACAGATTTTGTATACTAACCCTTTATCTACTATGTCATTTGAAAATGTCATCTCCCATTCCGTTGGTTGCCTTTTAGTATTGTTGATTGTTTCCTTTCACTGCGTAGAAGCTTTTTATCTTGATGATGATGGCCCAATAGTTCACTTTTGCAATCATTAGTGATTAATTAATATTAGCTATTGTTAAGAGGAAGATGAGGAAGAGGAGAGAGGTAGTTTATGGATTGTTGACCAGACAGATAACCTGTGTGAGTGGCTGATGATGGTGTGCCTAGCCCTCCTACATTACAAATGAGGGGCAGGGACACATCTTACTGTCAGGAAGCAGTTTAGGAGAGTGTCTGGGATGGAGAAGGTGGTCCATAAATACAGCACAAGGGTGACAGCTGAAGATACAGGTGGGCAGGAGGCAGGTGACACAGACCATGCGGGGCCTTGGAAGCCATGCTAAGTTGGACTTTTCCCTCCGGTCAGTCTAGGCTCCTGCAGGGAAATAAAATGATCTGATTTTCAGCATCATGGAGGCTTGACTGGAGGCCCAGACAACAGTCACCCCGTTTGAATGTATGATCCAGGCAGTCGCAGATAAGAGAGGCTGCCTTGAGGAAGGGCCAGCACAGAAGCACAAAAGGGTTCCCTTCTGGGAGGTTATGCAAGCTCATTTACATCTTTCCATTTTAGTTTTCTTATTGGGAAAGCAGAGCTAAGAGCACAGTTCTGACGGGAATTTGGGGATGGGATATATAAAATGTGTGAAGGCTGACTCCCAGATTCTTGGTTTGGTAGATGGTGTTTCTACACCTCCCCCCCACACCCTCCCTATCATGATCACTCCCTTCCCAGTACCACCTTCACCTCCCAAACACATATAAATTTCACTGGCCAATATGTAGAGAAATGTGGCCTTCTCTTCTAATCATTCGCTTGTAAGAATGGAGGGACCCTTCAAGGTCAATTAGTCCTACTGAGAGAGTTTTCAGAAATGGAAAAGATCCTACATGACAACACTCCATACACGTATAGACATGAAGGATCAGAAAGGTAAGGTGAATTGCTTAACGTCACACTGCTTGTAGGCTTTAGAGCTGGTCTTATTTGTGTCCCACTGTTGATCCCACAACTACCACCGTTTTCTCTAGCTTCAGTACCCTGAAAGCTACCCAGTGTGCCATGGGATGTGATTGTCGATATCCAGGAATATTTGCGAACCGTAGTCCCAAACAGCAATCCCAGTTTGCCCAAGGCAAAGCAAAAACTCGGAAGCAATAATACCTATGACGTGTAACACACAGACCGTGTGCTAGGGACTGGGTCACTTTCCTTACTCACGTTAATTTATTGCATCCACATTATTATTCCCATTTTATGGATTAATAAATCTTAGTCTCAGAGAAGTAACACCCTTGCTTGTAAGGGATATAATTAGGATTCAAATACATTAAAACATTAAACAAGCTTCATTAAGTGGTTATTATGTGAACTTTTATTGTGTGGCGGATACTCTGCTGGATACTGGACTCATCTGACTCTAAACCCAGCTGCCTTGCTGCAAAATCCTTGTTCCTCGTTACCGCTCACCCATGCAGAGCCGTTGACAAACATCACGCATTGAACTCCCAGGCCCATCTCTCTTTATCATTCTGGTTCTTCTGTATTAATATTTTTTCTTAATTATTTTCAACTATATTTTAATATGATTTGGTTTTATGTGTTGTCCTACAGCGTGTCAAAGTTCAAGTCCACGTAATCCAATAGATGCTTAATTGAATCATCACTGTGAGAAAGCAATATGCTAGAATAGAGGGGTGGTGAAATGTAAAGATTAATAAAACAGGATCCTTGCCCCAAAAGGAGTTGATAGTTTTATGCTAGGTAGTGGAAGGATTAAATAAAGGTGCTGAACTGGGCAGGGAAAGGGAAGAAAAAATAACATTTCACAAATGCCCATCTTGTGCCAGATGCTGTTTATTGGTGCTTTCCATGCATTAAACACGTAGCTCTCAAAAGCGCTGCTTCCGGTGGGGAAGAAAAGAGAGGCAAGGGCTCAGAGTGATTGACTAACCGGCCTAAGTTTGCAATGCTAGTGCTAGTGAGACTCATAGTGGAGATTCCCCACTATGCCACTCTGATGCACCCCCAAATGGGACCCTATTCACTCCATCCCCATCATCAGAAAGCAACCAGATGGGGACAGAGGAGGCAGCCATCACTCTACAAAGGTCTCAATTTTAACCCTTAACTTGTCTTAACCTTTAATTGTTCTCTCACTCCTGTGTTTGAAACCTGGCCATACAATATTGAAATCAAAAGGAGACTTAAAATTCCATGGATTCTAGGAAGGAAATTAGATATTTACTTCATGGCCAATAGGAAAGGTAACTGCAGCTCCCCATGAACTGATCTCTTATTTCTAAGATGAGCAGTCTGGAGCCCAGAAAGTCATCATCTTTGGGTGTAATTGGGGATGATGGAATTAACCCCAGGTACACAGATTGCTTCCCATCCGCACAGCTGTGGGTGCAGTGTGAGTTGCACGTGTAAGAGTAACCTTGGTTTGGGGCAGGTGGCTGGAAGGGCGACAGGACCAGAGGGACTCAAGTGTGGACAAAGCCGGGGAGAAAACAGTTGAGAGGGAGCCGCCGTTCTAGAACAAGATGTGGGACACAGAATGGAGACAAACCCAGGGCCAGGAGGGATGATTGAAGGAGGAAGCTCAAAGGACAGATAGAAAGACCCCAGGCACTGGAGACCGACCAAGAGGGAGGATCCATGTCCTTGAAAACAAGTGAGAGCAGTGATACAAAATCAAGACAGCAAGTGGGGCTCAAATTGAGGAATGAGACCTTGGTGCACAAGGCAGGTCGGTCCCAGAGCCAAGAGGGAAATGACACCACACCGGTTATCTGGGGATACACTAAGCATGTGATCTGCACAACTGCATTAGGGGGCAGACGTTCTAGCCCCCCAGTTATAGATGAGGAGACTGAGGCTCAGAGTGTAAACACATCGCACAGCTGCAACTGGACCCCTGATGTTTTGCTGACAGTAAAGAGCCACTACCCTCAGGGGTGCTCAGTCAGGGGTAATTTTGCACTCCCAGTGCTATTCTGTAATGAGTGGAGAGATGTTTTGTTGTCATTTGGGGGTGTCTACTGGCATCTAGCAGGTAGAAGCTAAGGATTCCGCTAAACACCCAGTAGTGCACAAGCCAACTCGCCACAGACAGCGAACTATCCAGCCCCAAATGGAAACCATGCTGTGCTTGAGAAATCTTGCTCTGCGCTGCCCATCTCAGGAACAAAGTATTTTGGAACAAGTGTTTTGTATTTGGAATTATGCATTCATTCATTTTTCTTGCATTTATTGAGTGCCTCTGATCAACATCTACCTCCCCATTTCCCCTACCCTCCAGACCCCGGAAATTACTACTCAACCTCTGCTTGGAGGTCTATGTTTGGAGACGCTACATGTAAGAGAGATCATGGTGGATTTGTCTTTCTGTGTCTGGCTTATTTCACTTAATATAATGTTCTTCCGGTTCATCCGTGTTGTTGGACATGTCAGGATTTTATTTTTTAAGGCTAAATAATATTTCATTGTATGTCAAATATATTTTATATATATTTATATGGCAGTTGCCAAAAAGACAAAACAGAAGTGTTGGTGAGGATGTGGAGAAAAGGAAGGAACCTTTGTGCACTACTGGTGGGAAGGTAAATTGGGGTAGCCATATGGAAAACAGCATAGGGATTTATCAAAAACACAAAAGAAGACATATCATATGATCCAGAAATCTCATGATCTCACTTCTGGGCATATATCCAAAGGAAATGAAATCCAGATACTGTTTTAGACTCGGAAGATACAGACTTGAATTGAATGGTCAAAGTCCCTTCTGTCTTGAAATTTACGTACTACGGACTATAGACAAAACACATCTGCCAGCAAGTAGACAGCGTGCAAAGCCAGGGTCTAAGTGGGTCCATCTAGTGAGAGAGAGCACAGGGAGAAGAGGAACAACGCAATCTTTGGCTCTCAACTTCAGAGATTGGAAAAAGGAACAGGATTGAGAAAAGGGCTGGAGAGGGAGTGGTCACCGGGAGGAAGAGAACAAGAAGAGTGTGAGTTTCCTGGAAACCCGAAGAAGAAAGTGTTTCAACAAAGAAGGGTACTGTGCTGGCTCAGAAGGCACAATTGCAGATTCCGGTCACACATTTCCCTCCAGTGAGATGGGCCACTAGGCTTCTGAGTATCTCGGGTTATCGTCCAGAGGCTCAATATTTTCTCCTAAAAAGAGGACCCCTGAATGTTATCGTGAGAATAAAATCAGTGAATGAATATGGAGTCCCTTTGTAAGTTGCTTTATGAATGAAAGAGATTATCATTACGTCCTCCACAAATCCTGTGTCTTCAGATTTTGGTCTCATGTTTCTTTTTTGTTTTTGTTTTTTTGAAAGCGAAACTGACTAAAACTGCTGGTGGCAACAGAAGGATCTTTTCTGATGTGGCACATCTCGGACAGTGTATTAGAAAGACCCTGATAAAAGTTGCAGGGGGGTGTTGTTTTTAAGTTTACTCAGAATGCTTTGGCCAAATATATATATTTTAAAATTTATTTTAAACGGATTCACTGAATGAACCATTGCCCTGTCATTGGAGTAGAGCCCACGCGGTCTATAACAGTACTCCATTGTCACAAAGAGGGAGAGCTTGAGGGTGTTTCTCCAAAGGATATTTAGGGGCTTCAGGGAAAGGGAAAATAGGGAAGTGAACAATGTTAGTGGGCAGCCAAAAATATTCACCAAGGTGAGGACTCATTCTTTAAATCTAGGAGGAAACTTACTTAAATAGGGATCCTCTGTTCTTAAAAATAGCAAATGTTTGCATGGCGCTTACCACGCACCAGGCATTGTTCTGAGCACTTTACACATATTGACGCATTTATCTTATGAAGACATTGGGCGGATGGTGGGAGAGGGGAAGAATGGAGGTAGGGGCAGCATCGGCCTCATAACCGCGGGAAGTGCGAAATCCTCTAGCCCCATAAAGCTCGCCTCTGCTTTTCCCGTTTCTCCTCCATGGGCTTCTGTGGGTGAAACCAGGTGGACTGGCCATTCCTTGGAGACATCGTCAGCATGGCTTTGCTGTTTTCCAGAGGCTGAGCACCATTGAGAAGCGAATGTTGCTGCCTCCACCCATGCCGTGCATTAAGATTCCCTGAGTAGAGCATCTTGGGCAATCCTGAGGAAATCAGCCACCCAGCCAGACAGCCGGATAAGTGTGTTTCCCTCTGGAATCCACACAGGCTACAAAAGAATTAACGAGGACGAATTAAGGGTTGTCAGAACTTGGGGAAGTCAAGCTATTTTCTACCCAGGAGCAATCTGTTAAGATCATAGAAATCTGTACAAATAGCTAGAAAGCACATCTCAGGGAACAATTTTGGGCCAGTGAGCAATACAGAATGATTGTCTGGCTAAGCCTTGTCCATCTCCATTATCTCCCGTCCTATTTTTGGCAGGTCTCTGTAGAACCATCTAGTCAATATCTCAGCAGGGCCCTACCTTGGGTCTGCCCTGGGGGAGGTGGTACTCTTTCCTTTCTCTGCTTCCCACCCCCCCGCCCCTGCCCAGGGAAACTCCAACATGAGTTCTGTCATGAGCAAGGCATTTCATTTCTGAGTGACTCTGGTTCATAACAGACCAAGAAGGAAATGCATGTCTCTGCTAAGGCTAATGGGAAAATATAGGCAACAGTGGAGTGGTTTCTGTGTCTTTGACCTTTCAAGCATGCTTTCCTGATTGCTCTTGGAGTTTCTGTTTTTCACTCAGCCAGGAGAGGGATATTTCTTTTATACATTTGTTATGTTTCACTATTGAACAAAGAATATTAGCGGACTCCCTTGCCTAATTAAAAGAAATGTCACGGTTGAACATTTGCCAAAATATTCATATGGGTGGGTGGAAGGGGAATGGGTGGTAGATGAATGTTCAGCGGGTGTAGTAATGTATTATGCTGAACTCAAGATTTCAAAAGCATTGAAGGCTTATTCTGAAGCAGAGACACATTACTGGAAGTTCACCAGAGTCATTGTTTTAGAAACGATTATTTATTTTGAGAGAGATAGAGACGGCACAAGCAAAGGAGGGGCGGAGAGAATCCCAGGCAGGCTCTGCACCGTCGGCACAGAGCCGGATGCGGGGCTCGATTTCATGAACTTCGAGATCATGACCAGAGCCAGAACCAAGAGTCGGACGCTTAAGCAGCTGAGCCACCCAGGTGCCTCAGGAGTGATTTTTAAGGTATATTGAGGGCCAACTATGTGCCAAACACAATGTGGACAGCTCTCAAAAGGCACAGGTGGGCCTCAAGTTTTCTGCATCGGCTGACTTCCTGGCCCTACTACACTGTCCCATCTCCTCCAGCCCAGTAAATGACAAGCGCCTGACCATCTGTGGTTGGACATTGCCTTACATGGGGTGTGGCGCCTTGTCTAACACTTACTTAGTCATTCAAAAAGTATTTATGGAGCACATATCACGTGTCAGGTCATGTGGGTAGAGCGGCGAACACAAAGATAAATACGTAAATACCTATAACAGGTATAAAGAAAAGTAAGGCCTGGTAATGAGAGCAAGCGAGTCATACCCATTCATTTGGTAAATGGTTATTGGCACTGACTCTGTAGGAGACGCAGAAGGCAGCAAGAGCTCCTATGGATCTCAAGACACTCAGTGTCTGGGAAGAGGGAGGACCAACGGCTGTGCCACTCGAGTACGGGCACAGAGAAAGGAGTGCTCACTTCCACGGAGGGTAAGAAAATGGCATACAAAGTTAAGAAGGCCTTTGAGATGCAGGGGACACTTAAGCGGAGACTTGAGTTTGTTCTCTGAGCAGACAGGATGGGGACTATATTCCAGGCTGAAGGACATTCTAATCTGGAGCCTTACGGCTCAGCATGGCCTGCAGACCAGCTGCAGCGGCATCACTGAGGAGCTTAGTAGAAATTCGGAATCGCAAGCTGACCCCAGGGCCTCTGGATCAGAAGCTTCATTTCAACAAGATGCCCCGGTGATCCGTATGCAAATTTAAGTGCGAGAAGCACTTTTCTGAACCAGTGGCTTTCCGAGTGGAGTGCACATTAAAGTCACCTAAGGGGCACTTTAAAAAATCCTGATGCCCGGGCCATGCCGTCTACCCATTAGACCAGAATCTCTGACATCAGACACTGTTAATTTTGAAACCCCCAGGGTGAAAGCCCTGACTTAGAAAACGTCTTCTCACCCGTGACCTGTGGGCTCTATCCTTAGTAAATACTCAACTGTCACACCAAGGGGATCGTTTGTGAAATAGGAATTTTTAACCTTAACTTTAGAGATACGGCTGGCTTGGTGATACTAACCCCCCTCCCCCCCAAGAAAGCTTAATCAGAACAAAGAGAGCTTGAAACCGGTAAGTGGGAGAGGCTGTGAAATGGATTTCCCTGCTGGTCACAAGCTGGCAGACCCGGCCTCCTGCAGATGGCTGGCTGTGGCAGACACAGTCCGCGTATCTGACACATATGTGTCGGGCTCAGGGTTCCTTCCTGAGCCAGAGCAGACGGATTGGGGAAGAGAGGACAGCGGGTCTTTAGAGAGAAGGAGAGCACGCTGTCCCAAGTTCTCATCGACAACAGGCTCTGTTCTTGAGGAGCAGCCAAAACGTTTATTTCTCACCAAAATTGAGTCATACTGAAAAAAGCAAGAAGTGGAGCCAAGATGCAAACTTTTCCCGAAGAACTTTCTTTTCCCAGACCTTCAGTCTGGTGCCATGTGCCTGTGTGTTTCCTTTGAGCCCTTCCTCCCTCCACACCCACTCCCCACCCCAGGCCTAAACCCATGGGGGAGGGGGAGCAGAAGATACCCTGGACTGGGGTTCCGAGCCCTCGATGTGACCCCTGGAACCGGCAGTAATTGCTGTTATGGTTTGAAAAAGGGACACGCATCTCCGAGTTTCATCCCTTGGAGCATTGTAAAAATAACTTCTCTCACCAGTTTGCACCCTCCGCCCATACCCCTGTCCCCCCAAGCCCACCCCAGTTATCAAGGTTGAAGACCATGGATGTTCGGGCTCTTCCAAGGATGCTCTTGCAGACGTGATCAAGGGAAATGTCCCAGGACAGGAATTACAGATTCTTCATGGGTTTTGTCGTGACTCACCTTCTCCGTCTCCATTTTTCTCCTGTTCCTGGGTCTTTATTCTCCTTCCGCTCCAGTGGTCTTCCCCTGTCATGGCCCTACCTATGTCTCTGTCCCACTGGGTCACAAAGCTAGGTCTCCAGTCTGGGCTGATGCTCGTGATTCAGGCCACCTGATGGCTTCAGATTCAGATTGTCCTCAACCAAACACTGTGGTGTTCCCATTGCATTCGTACCCACGTGTACATGTTCAGAGACACACGTACATGTACACACACACACACACACACACACTCAACAGAACTTGAGCTTCCTCCATTGTACCCCAGCCGAGAGGAAGTCACCAGTATTCGTCATCTGGTTATTCTTCTTCGAAGTCTGGCCTTCAAAGGTGACTCTCTTTCCCTTTTCCCCTCTCGCATATTGACTGCCAGCTCCTGTGGATGCTGCAGAAGTGCCACTCCACTTCTGCGCATTTCCAGGCTGTGAACCTAACCCAGACCTCTGTCCCCTGTCACCCGGACAACTGTCCAGCCACCAGTCCAGTCTCAAGACTCCCCAACACACTCTCCTCACAGCAGCAAAGTGATGGATCTGGAATACAAATCCGATCCTGTCGCCCTTTCGTTCAAGACATTTCAATGGCTTCCCATTGAGCTTAGGACAAAGCCCACGCTTCTCAGCGTCCCTTCAAGGAAGACCCTTCAGGAACAGGTCCCACATGTCCCATGGCTCCCACTGGCCCCTCCTCACTCAGCACAGTCACCTTCTTTCAGGTTCTCAAACATTCCCTGCTCTTTCTCGCCTCTGTGGCTGTGGGCACGCCTGCGTCTTCCTTTCTCTCAACACCTCTCCTCACGGATATTTCCCCATCTTTCAGGCTGAAGGTGAAGTCGGTTTTCTTCAGGAATTCTGCCCCGCAGAGACTGGGTTGGGGGTCCCTGCTTGTTGCTCTCATTCTCCCTGTGTCTCCCTTGATGTAGAATTTACTAGATGCCCACTGTGTGCCACCCAGAGCCCAGACCAGGCAGTCCTCTCCCTGAGAAGAGGAGCCTTGTCTGTCCACCCAGAGTTCAGTTCTCAGCACCAGAGCAGACATTCACCAGCTGTCCAGAACGACCACTGACTCCTGTTCTTCTCTTGATCCCACACGAGGTAGAAGGTCCAGCCAACCTTTCTCATCACTCGAACCCAACCTCCATCCAATCTAAACCTTATTACCAGACCCTCCCCAAATGGTTTCCTGTCTTCCTACCCAAAAGGCATCCTGCTATCTCTGTGCTTCTTTCTAAAATGCAGAGTTGATCATTCCTCTTCCTTGGTCAAATTTTCCCCCTAGATACCATTGTCCTTAGGGTAAAATCTAATCACTTCAACATAGCACAGAAATTATGGTCACCTCCTCAGCTTTACTGTTCACTGTTTCCTATCCACCTCATACCTCATTGTTAGGTTACCTTGAGCTCTTCAAAGATTCCCAAATACCCCGGTGCTTCCTTATGCTTTAAAAATAGCATAGAAATAGAAATAAGCATAGAAATGGAAAATAAATCTTCCTTCTCTATCCAGACTTGGAAACACTTCACGTATTCATTAAACAAATATTTATTAACCATCTACTGTATGTCAAGGTTTATCCCAGGAATCAGGGGCACAATGTTGAACAAGACAAACACGGGTACTTCCTCCTGAGAGTTTAGGATCTGCTAGGGAGAAAGGTGTGCTCATGCTTCCCTTCCTAATTGATGACTTTCTCGACAGCCTCCCGACAACCTCCCCCCATACCTGTTTATGCCCCGTTCTGCCTGTCCACAGGCACACATCTTGTACCTTTTTGTTTATAGAGCTGTCAGACTATACAGAAAAGGGACGATGTCTGATCATCTTATGTCTCTAGCACTGAGCATAATGCCTGGCACATGGTAGGAACTCAGCAAGTGTTTGCAGGTTGAATGAAGAAGAAATTAATGGTTTCTTAGTTTTGACCAGTAATTGGGACTTTTAGGAAATGGAGCACAAAACAGGTAAGTGTAATAGTGGAGGGGGACCAAAAAATGATGCAGAACAGTGATTTCCATGGAGGGAGGAGATAAGTTAGACATTCCAGTGGAAATAGCCCCATGGCCAAAGGGCAGCAGAATGGTACTCATCAGTGAGTGATGGTTCTACCGTGGGAGACTTGAGGTTCCCCTTACCAAAATAGAGATTTTCCTACTTGACTCTCAATATGCCATCACCGTCTCTCACCATGTGTATTTGGGACTTGTCTGCTGCTGGTACAGTTCTCGTCTAAGGCTACCCAGTTGATGAGTGGTAGAGCTTGGATTCAAACAAGTTCTAGCCAGACCCCAAGCCTCAGCTCTTAACCATTTCTAAATAGTCCCTTAGGTAACCTCATAGTATATGACTCCAAAGCTCTCCTTTTCACCTGGAAAATATTTTGATTTCTTGTGACTGTAAGCCTGGTTCTAGGATTGAATGCATCCCTTAGCTGACCGTGCTCCAGGAACGTGTTGGTGTTTTGTCAATAGAGTCTTGATGCCTCTGTGGACTGCATTTATCTTACATGCCTAGGAATTGAAGCAACGGGAATTTATCATCCTAACCTCCTTTTCCATAAGTGGGTCTGCAGATGACCACAAGACAGATCAAGAGGAAAGTGGGGAACCTGGTCTGCAGTGGTGTTGCAAATGGATACAGGGAAAGTGACCGGTGCACCAATTCATTGATGCAATGATATAAAATAAATATAAATAAATAATAAATATAAACATATAAATATATAAACATATAAACAATATAAATATATAAACATATAAACAAATAAATATAAATATATAATAATATAAATATTATATAATTTAATATATAATAATTAATATCATATTAATATTAATACTAATATTAATATTAATATTAAAGAAGATGGTGTCTCAGAGCATCTTTCTCCCTAGGAGTCACTGACCATGGAAATGGCATGGCCAGCCCAACATTTATGAGGGTCAGGTGGTACCCTACCCAGGTGGCTGAGGTTTGATCCAAGACTCTGCTTACTCCTAGATTCCCTTTCCTTGTCTTTACCTCCTTCAGAAACCCTGGGTCACTTCACACGATAACCTTAGAGATCGAGAAAGTGATTGACTGACAGATATGATTTACCCCCTTAATTTTCTCTGCAGTATTTCCAGGAAGCCTAAAATATTGTCATTAGAGGCACACCTTGAATTAGAAGAAAGCATTGTAAAATGGAAAGATTATGCTGTCAGTATGTATACTTGCAAAATTACATTTAATGAATACCTAATATTCCATTGACTCTTTCTATTATTGGACACGAAGAGTATTTCCATTTTCACTATTTTAATGCTGCACTAGTTTAATACTTTCATATATACACATCTCTGTCAAAATCTATTATTATTTACTTAGGATTATCCTCTAGAATGTTCTGCCAGGTCAAAAGTCCTGAAGCTGGTGGAGAGGTACATTGGTAAAATTTTTGAAAAGTAATTTTCCAAACTCTGTGATTTAAAACAATGTTTTAAAATGCTTTGCATCCAGGTTGCTATTAAACCACATCTCCCCTGTCCCTTACCTATGCCACCAATTTTTTGAGAATTCATTCAGCACACTGGATTACCCTTATTTCTCCATTAAATGTAATGCTGCTGGTGTGAGTCCATCATTAAAGTCTGATGCTGTCTTTTAGAATTTTGCTATAGTCATCAAACATCTGACCTATTGCTCTCAACATTGGGACAAAAGTAAATATGTTTTCTGAGCCTCTGGCTGGTCATAGTTGGAGCACACCGCATGAAGCCTCTGTCTACACATTGGCACTCATGAGCACAGATGTTCATTGAGTCCAAGTCTATGCCAGAGCATCATGGGTCACGGACCACTCACAAGGATGCCTTTGAAGATGGCTGGGATCATCCCCCTCAAGCCATTTCAGCAACAGCGTCAGTGATGGAGAATTATCTGACACAGGGCAATTATGTTGACCCCTGGGGATTGCCACTTCTTCTATATGCCCACCTCTCCCCCCCCCCCAAAAAAATAATTGTAGACTACTATGTCATAGAATGTTTCTGGACAGACAGTGATGTCCACTCAGAGGATATATTTAAACTTAAGGTATGAATAACAAGGAGGGTCAGTCAAAAGAATATCAGGAAAAGAGCAGTGTCGAAGACTTAGTCTCCCAGGCACAGGGCAGAGGGACCGAGGGGAGACTTTGACAGAGAACTGCAAACAGGCCTTGAAGCCATGGCAGGTGGCGCTGAGAGAGGTACCAGCTGGCCAGAGCTGACAAGGAAGGAGAGTGGAAGCAGCAAGCAGTGGGTGGATGCTGTTTTTATGACATTTTCTTCAAGCGGCTTTGCTTTCTGTTCTAAGATTTTGTTCTCCAGTCCAACTCAGAATTTGCCTTCCCATCTCTGATGATGTGATATATCATATATTTGTTTATTCCCTTTTGGTTTATGCCCAAAGAATTCTTACCTACTCCAAACATGGGGGAGGATTTGTGTATATGTGCCCGTGTTCTTTAAACACTTGTAATGCCACTCAAGGTTGGGGTGGGAGAAGATTTGCATGTCAACCAGGGAGTCTTTTAGGAGACCAAGGCTGCCCCCTGGCACTTCTCTGTGTGATGGAGAGATGTAGAAGAGTCATGGGGACTTTGCCCAGTTTGGTCAAAAGATGGCTCCTGTTATTAAAGAAGAAGGGCTTAAGAGTCAGGAGACAGGGGTTCGAATCCTAGCTCTGCGGCTATGAGACCTTGACCAACTTCCTTTACCTCCAGGGATCTCCATGTCCTCATCTGCAAAACAAAGATTTTTTTAAACAAGTCCAACAAACCCACTATTATGCCCATCCTGGCCAATGAAAACAAGCCCTCTTCTCTGGCAGAAATTGGAGTCATCAACCTGAAACCCTGCTCCCCTTCCTATGCCACCCCCTATTCTATCCTGATGAGGCCACACTAGAGTTCCTCCTGGTTCTGAGCTCTGCACCTTTGACCCTGTCCTAGATGACCACTCTTCCACTCCCAGGCTTTTCCATCTTGATTTTCCCAAGGAGATAGACCAATTCTTTGGAGCTCGTGGGCAGACACCTCTCCAGCAGAATGCAACAGGACAGAGGTGGCTTGAGCAAAAGTCCAGGCATGTGAGTCAGAGTTTTCATATACTTCCTGAATTCTTTTGGTTTCTTTGCCTCTTGTTCACCTTACTATTTATTGGTGGTTTCGGGAACATTCCTTGCGGCTCAGCCAAGCTCTGAGTACAGGACCGGAGTTTTATCCAGGTGGAAACTAGAGCATTGAAGACAGAACATTCCCTTAGGACTGATACTGGAGCACTTACTCTGGGTCTTTGAGTTTCTACTTGAGGCATCTTTATGACCCTTTCCCAACCCCAAGCGTCTCCCCAAGGGAACTCAGGAGAAGTCAGTGATCTGATGAGAGAGATGGGGAGACGTCACTGAGCCTCCTGGCAGCCTCAGGAGACACACTTCTTCTGCTTATCCATGTGATAAATTCAGAGAAGTAGCAGGCGCCTCCGCCCCTGCGGTGGGGTGGCCTGAAGGCTGAGCTGGCCGGGTTAGATGTGGCAAAGGAGGGCAGGTGGGAAGCTCAAGTTTGTGGTGGTTCACCCAAGCTACAGTCTCCAGACCAACCAGTTCAGTTACAGAGCTGATATGTTATTTCCATTTCTCTGACTCCTATGTGTCATTTCTCAATTTATTCCAACTCTGAGGGTGCATAGCTGTTACTTATTGCCCGCCTCAAAAATCCCACATATTAAAGGGTTTGCCTGGAACCTTCAGAAGTGAGCATTGCGCTTGTCATTCGGAGCCCAGAATAGCGCAGACATTGCTTCCAGCACGGCCAACGTGCTTCAGGAAGCTCTGGTCCTACAGGGATTTCACCTGTGGCTTGTAGCCTTTCCACTGTGGCTGTGTGAATGTCTGTTAAATGACAACATACCCAGACCACCGTCAGCCTCGGCCTCGGGTTTTGCTAAGCTGATTCGGACTTGAGCCAAGTGCCACTGAGGCAAGGATCAGCCTACAGGAGGAAAAGAGTCTTTTAGGATTGGGGAACAGAACAGACAGGGTTTCGGTTCAGGGGCTTTTTAGTTGCAAGTGGGAGGAATAATTTTCAGCTTCTTTTACTGTGTGTCTCAGTGAGGACTGTAAGCCAGGACTTGAAATTGAAAAGCAGCTACATTCCACATGGGCTCAGAGGCACCAATGTACAAAGGTCAGACCTTAAAATGGGCGTGCCTTGCATGAGTGGGTCAGCCACCTGAGCTTAGGACCAGTTTTCCCGGATGCCGATACATTAGGTCAGGCCACAACCTTAGGTTTCGGGGACCCTGGTTGCTGCTTTATCCACTACAAGGTGGTGGGTGTCATCAGGAACAAAGAAAGTAGCAGGGTCCCACGTGACATGACAAGTTAATGTCAACTTCTCATGTTGAATGAGAAACCAATGTAGTAAGTCTTACAAATGGGATGGACAAAAAAGATATGTAAAAGTTGTGTATCCAGAGCTCTCTAAGCTGTGGTTTACCTCAACAATTGCAAAAAAACTAAACTGGTTGAAAATGTGCTTCCGATATATTATCAAAGCAAGAAAGACAAGTGAATGAGGTCAAGGTGATAGAGCCCAGGGAGAAGGCTGGTTTCCTCTGGCGGGGCTGAGATCTGGGTCCAGTCCACACAGCCAAGAAGGTAAGTGAGATCTCAGAGGATGTGCTGGGCAGATGTGAAAAGGAAGCAAAAACATACCTGCGCCCAGCCATCCTTGGTGACAGGGCCAACAGGAAAGAAGTGTGTTAGCTGCTGTGGGATCATAACAGAATGGTAGGAGCCAAATAAGTCTAATGTAGCAAGAAAGAGTCAAGAACTGAGAGAGCAGATTAGGGTGAGGTGTCCAGGCCGAGAAAACATGTAGAAGCTCAATCTCAGAACCACAGGTGGACATTATAATTGGAACGACTAGACAGCCCCTTCTTGGACCCCGGGACAGCCAGGCCAAATGGTCACACATGTCTAGACAGATATGAAAGGGGCCACCTGAGAAGGTTGGTGGTATTATGTAAGCTCCAAGGGAAACAGGAAAAATGTGCCCTGGCAGATACACTCAAATAATTTATGGAATTGGGACCGACCCAAGGAAGACAGGGGAACAGGAGGTGAAGTCAAGGCTTGAGCTAGAGATTGGCCTGATGGAGGAATCATCCCTGGGTGGGGTGGGGGAATGTACAGCTGAGAGGGACACAGGTGGTCAAGATTTGCTTTAATGATGGATGTTTCTAGAAGGTGGAGGTCTTCTTGATATCATCCATTTTGCTGTGCCGTAGTCACATGATACAGTCTGGGCGGTGTTAGAGAAACAGATCCCCTTGTCAGTAAGAGAGCAAATGAAAAAAGAGAGAAGGGACTCAGCCAGGGGGAAAAACGAGAGGAGACTATTTAAGAAACAAGTTAAAATGCTATGTTAAAAAGTCAGCTACGTGATTTTGAAATGAGTTTAGAAACAAAAGGAGAGGGGACCACTGGGGGCACGTGCTGTGACTGCAAGGAAATGTATGACAGAGGGACCTATTTAGCTGCTACTCAAGTCATACTAATTACCCAGGCCTGAATAACCTCAAAGCCCGGGAAAGCAAAGCTCTGAGGGTAAGGCCGAGGCAAAGTGATGGGAACTCAGGAGGCCTGCAGGGTCGGAGCTTCAGAAGCCTCAATGGCATCTTCGCCTCGGGAATCTGCTAAAGATGCTTCTCCAGCTGCAACAAAAGGCCTGTGTCACAGACAAAAATGATGCCATGGCCAGGGGCCAGGGCAGCAGCCACCGAAGCTGGGGCATGTGGCGGTGGACAGAGCTCACGCTCCTCGCGGCAGGGGGAGCCAGGGTCAACCCGGCACCGACAGGGGGCATGGATTTCAAAAGGGTCTGAATGTAGCCTGAGGAAGAGGAGAGTCTTGGGGGGTCATCTGCAAAAAATAAAAATAATAAAAGTATAACATAAGGTCACCGCTGCAATGTCTCAACTTTACAAGGAGATGGAAATAGCTCCATGGCACCTCCTGAGAGAGAAGGTAGTGCGTATAAGGAGATACACTTCAAGAAGCCCCCCAGTTAACCTCCTGATGTTGTGGGAGTGCTTCATTCACAGCTGAGAAATCTGGACAACTGCCTTCGACCAGCTGGTGTCCAGAAACCAAGTGTTTCTCTCCTTGCGCTAAGATGTTCCTGAGACTCTCTTTATCTTTCACGACAGTGACATTGGTCTGGATTAGGAACTGGGTCCTGGGAATGCCATTTTGCAGCAGATAACTAGTACAGAGGATGGAGGTTTCTAGACTGGTTGTCTGGACGATGGTTGAGAAAGCCTGGCATTGGTATTATTATCTTGTTAACTCTTTAGACTCCTTAAGTGGGAAGACATATTTAGGAAGATCGTTGGATTTGAATCACTTTGACAGTCTTCAAGAGACTGTAACCAGTCTATGAGGGGCCTTGCAGAGCAAGTCCAGGCAGGCTGGCCCCAGGGGTCCAATGTCCAAGTCTCCTTCCTTAGAGGATCCTTGCATGGCCACTGAATCATAGCGCGGGACCTCTGAGTGTTTCCATTGGACAACACACTGGGTGTAAGTGAGCAAATAGGCTGTGATTGTTCAGCCTAGAATTCAGGGAACCCTATTTTGGGTCTTTTTTTGGCACAAGCTAAACAGCCAAGAGCACTCCCAGAAGGAAGAAGAAAACAGGGCAAGTCTGTGGAGGGAGTTTATGAAGGTGAGGGCAGCGTCCTGGGTCTCTCCTCTGAATGCGAGCTGCACCCCTGGATGGACCCCCCCAACCAACAGGGAGGACACGAAGGCCCCTGGAGTGTCAAGGGAGACCCTTTTCCCTGTCACCTCAAGCTTCCGCTCCCAGCTCCTCAGTGTGGTTGCCCAAGAGAGGGAGAGAGACTTACCTGAGGTGCTTCCGTTCTGTTCAAAGGGAGATAGATGAGGAGGCCCAGGTTTGCTCACACAGATGACGTCCATCCTCCAACCCCTATCTTGTTGTAATAAAACTCATATAATTTTGTAATTTTCCAACTTGCCAACTATCATAAGCTGACAAGCTACAAGGGGTTACTGCCTTCTTGGACTCTTGGTGGGTATCAGGGATAGTATCCAAAACTATGGAGGGAAACAAGGAGAGTTAACTCCAGAGATCCTTCTCGATCCAGCTGCTTCCAAACCAGAGACTGCTTTTCTTTTCCTAGAACTTCAGAAGCTCTATGTTTTGATAGGCTGAGAGGTTATTCTCTGACACGGCATAATGTGGGACAATTTATCTTTGCGTCTGAGTTAAGGCTGCATGCTTTAGCCTATAAAATCCCCACACAAATCCTATGGGGAGCTTCTGTTTTTATTCCCATTTTACAGATAAGGAAACTGGCTCAGGAAGGTGGAATGACTTGTTCAGGCCTACAATAACAGCGGGTGGTAGGGCTGGGGTTCAACCGTAGCTTAGTCTGAGAAGGAGTGCAGACCATCACCTTGCCCCTTCTACAGCGTTGACTGAAATGTAAGTTTTAACACTGAGAAGAGGGAAGGATGAGTTCTCAAACCAGCTCCCGCAGGACTTTTCAACCACCCCTGGAAATGTGCTGATGGCAGAAATTAAAAACGATGGAGAGTCTCTGTGTTGTTAAGGTCTTGGATAAGTAGGCGCTCAGATATGCAAGTATAGAAATTTAGGCATGACCTCTACAGAGCTCAATCCATTGATGTGTAGGAATTTGTTCTAGGAAAATAATGATACCAGGGCACAAAGATATTTGTACGAAGCCATTCTCCAAAGCATCATTTGTAACAGTAAAAAAAAAAAAAAAGAATTAAAAAAATATATATCCATCTCTAGGTGATATATTACATGTATTTGTAAATCCTCTGATGCATTGGGCTGTGGCCATTGACTATGGTAATATAGATCTGTATGTATTGACTGGGAAATATGTTAACTGAAATATGTTAACATGAAAATGGCAAGTTACACAAGAGTATGCATCATAGAAACCTACTTCTCTGAAAAAAAAAATCTATTTTGAGTGTGAGCGAGTCTGTACAGGAAAAGGCTGAAATGATACGCCAATCAAATCTATGCAGCGAGACAGTGTAGTTAGCTAGTTAGAGGTCAGGAGCGAGGGTTCCTGCCCGAGACCTTGGACAGGTCCCTGAACCCCTTCGGCTTCAGCGTCCTCATCTGGAAAGTGGGGATTATGGTTATTACTTTATAACGTCGGCTTGAGGATAAAACGAGACGGTGAATATCAAGTCTCAGCATAGAGCGTACCACAGGCGGGGCGCTCAGTCAATGGTGGCGATCTTGGTGTTTCTATGGGAGCTGTTCTGATTATCTCATGTGTTGTAAATAACTAAATCCAAACTTAGTGGCTTCAATAAGAACCGTTTTATCACGTCTCATGAATTCAGTGGGTCCCAAATTCGGGCAGGACAGGGCTGTTTCTTTGTTCCCTGTGGCACTGCCTGAGGTCGATCTTGGCGCTCGGCTGGCAGCTGGATGCAGTGCTTTGGAGCATCCACGATAGCCGCCCTCACATGTCTGGTCTTGGTATGTGGCTGGGCTCAGCCACAACTCTCCACCGAAGCATCAGTACATGGCCTCTCCAGCATGATGCTCTCAGGGTAATTGGACTTTTTACGTGGGCGCTGGCTTTCCCCAGAGCCAGTGTCCTAAGAGAAACTGGTCCAATCAGTTTCTCCAATTTCAGCCTTCTCCAGTCTCTTCACAGCACTCGCACATGGGTATGAGTTCGCTCTCATGGACTCTACCGGGGGAAACTCGAATAAACCCTTTCTGATTCCAGGGGAGGGGACATAGACCGTCCTGGGTCAGAAGAGGAGTGTCAAAGGTTCATTGTAGACAAACGCGTGGGATGCGAGATATTGCTGTTGCCATCTTTGGAAAATGTATCCGCCACAGAGCCCACACCCGTATATCTTAGTATTTTGCAGCTATACAATATGTGCATCTATAATCTAACGCGTATCTGTATATACATAGCTCTAAGCACTTTTATATAGCTAAACACTTGAGCACACAAATAGACATGTACAAAGACATGTATAAATTGTGCATCAGAATTGCTTCAGTTGAGGAGCGGGCCTGTTGCGGGTGAAGCCTGGGATATTTGTGCAGGAAGGCGCTGGAAAAGAACGGAGATGCTCACTTGTATATATAGCATGGGCTTTGCCCTTTACAATAAGATGATGTGTTTCATTTTGCTTTCTCTGTTGCTATGGTATCTGTCACTTTATTTATAACTGTGTCTGTTCAGATGCATCCGTGTACTTGAGAGGCTTTTTTGCTCCGAGAAGGAACGGTAGCAAGCCCAGGAGGCTCCCTGGGTCAGGGGTGGGAGAGACAGAGGTCGGGATAGTCCCGCTCATTCTTTTACTAGCCTGGCTGGATTGCCTCTTCGGTCCCTCAAGAGCCCACAGACGGAGTGGTCTAACCTGCGTCCCGCACCTCCCACCTACTCAGGCCCCTCAGCCTTGAGGTCTGCCCTGGGCTCTCTGGGACCTTGCTGGCCCTGTGAGCCTGGGCAGGTTGTTCAGGGTGTCTGAGCCTCCTCCTACCTGTCCCTCCTCTTCGTAGAACAAGAAGGCTAAAGCGGACTTGACCAAGGCTCATTCCCAATCCACCATTGCCCATGGCTCTGTCAGTGTCTGGACAGTCCTGAGGCTCTGATGGCTTTCAGGTGCCTGGCTTCCTCTGCTGGTGAGACTCTCCCCTGCTCCTCCTCGTCTTTAAATGTCCCCTCTTCTGAGGAACCTTCTGTGGTCCACCCATCTGCTGCAGATACGCTCGGTGCTCACGTGCCCACCTCCCCTCAGATCAGACCCCTCCAGCATTTTTTGCTTTCATTCCCAACAGCTGGCATGGGAGTCTCTCCATTGGCTGGCCGCCCTGGGTCTCCCAGAAGCTGCTTTGCCGGAATGCAAGGACAGCCGAAAGTGCCCGGGCATTTATGTTCCCTGGGCACGGCCCTTAATGTGGGAAGGGTGCCGGAATACAAATGCTTCGCCTCTTCTGCTGCTGATGTGGGCAGTTCTGCCCCTACACTGTCTCCAGAGCTCCCCTGGTGACGGAGCCGCGGTCCTCTCCTTGGGACTTTGCTTGAATTCGCTCACTTGCTTGGTTTCCTTTTCGTCTCTGCCCACCGCCGCCTTCCTCACTCCACCACCAAGGGTGCCCTGGAAATACTTCACGATACGAATGCTCCCCTCGGGGTCAGCGTTTGGGACACCCGCCCTGAATCACTTCTGAAATGAGATCGCGCCGTGGGGGGAGTTAGGACTGCCTATCTCTGCATCCTGTTGGTTTTCCAGGCTGGCACAGATCCCAACTCATACACACGTAGTGTTTACTCTATAAATGTCCCTCAGAGGGGCGCCTGGGTGGCTCCGTTTGTTAAGTGTCCGACTTCGGCTCAGGTCATCATCACGTGGTTCATGAGTTCCAGTCCTGAGTCAGGCTGTGCGCTGACAGCTCAGAACCTGGAGCCAGAGCCTGCTTCAGATTCTGTCTCTCTCTCTCTCTGCTCCTCTCCTGATCTCTCTTTCCCCCTCTCTCTCAAAAATAAACATTATAAATCTCTCTCAGAAGTGTGTTCCAAAAAGACAGAGACTATTTCTATCAAGTGCACTATTTCGCGTCTATGTAGCTCGTGTCTATGAGCACAGGAAATGTGCTCAACAATTTTTTAAGATGAAAGGACCCTTGGATGATATCTCTTTATACAAACGTCCACACTGGCACCTTCCTCTTTGCTCTGGTGTTACTTAAGATACCCTCACTCTCATGCCTCCATCCAAATTCTTTCACTTAGTGTAACCAGTAAATAAATGCTTGGAAAATGTACAATCTCTATAGTTGATCAAATTCAAATAACATTAGACCAAATATATAAAGAGCTCGCATAAATCAAAAAGAAAAAGAATCCAATTAAAAATGAGTAAGGACAGGGACACCTGGGTGGCTCAGTGGGTTAAACACCCGACTTCTGCTCAAGTCATGATCTCGTGGTTGGTGGTTCAAGCCCCGTGTCGGGCTCTGGGCGGACAGCTCGGAGCCTGGAGCCTGCTTTGGCTTCCGTGTCTTCCTCTCTCTCTGCCCCTCCCTGCTTGCTCTCTGTCTCTCAAAAATAAACACAAAACAACAACAACAACAACAACAACAACGAGGGAGGGACCTAAATAAACATTTCTCCAAAGATATACAAATGGTAAATAAGCACATGAAAGGACACTCGATACCATTAATCATCAGGAATACGCAAATCAAAACCACAGGGAGATACCATTTCACACCCACTAGGGTGGCTAGAATCAGGAAATCAAATAATAACACGTGGCCAAGGATGTAGAGGAATTGGAACCCTCGTATGCTGCCGGGGAGGAAGTAAAATGGTACAACCTCTTTGAAAAGGAGCCTGGTAGTTCCTCAAAGAGTGAAACAGAGTTACCACCTTACCCAGGAATTGTACTCCTAGCTGTTCACCTTCGAGACAGGAACACCTACGTCCTCACAAAAACTTGTAGGCAAACATTCGCGGCAGTATTAGTCACAATAGCCAAAAGGTGGAAAAACACGAATGCCCATCAGCCGATGAATGTAACATGGTCTATGCAAACGACGGGATATTATTTGATCATAAAAAAGAATGAAAGACTGAAAATGCTACATCATGACGGACCCTGAAAACATGCCAAATGAAAGCAGCCACTCGTAAGGACCCGTATTATATAGTTCCATTTATATGAAGTGTCGTAATAGGTGAATCTATATAGACAGAGAGTAGATTAGGGGTCTCCTAGGACTGGAGCAGGGGAAGGGTTGGAAAATGACACTTAAAGAGTACAGAGTTTCTTTCTGGGGTGACGGAATGTCCTTGAATTGATGTTGGTTATACAACTCTGTGAATATAAAAAAGACCATGCCATTGTATACACTTTAAATGGTTGAGTTGTATAGTATTCAATTGTATCTCGATAAAAGCAGTTAGCAAACAAATTGACAGGACACCAAGAGATCATTTTAACTTATTAGTTAAACCATAATAGTCCTGGTGAGTGAAACAGTGATGAACTTAGTATGGTCATAGCTTGAGGGTGACATTGTCACATGTTATAACACACTCATAAGGCATGCTGATGCTATTTGAGTAACGTGCGGGACTATTGAGTCCAGAACATTCATACCCCTTGGCCCTCTTGTTCCACTTCCTGGAAATGCAATTTGAGGACACACCCTGAAATTTAAAAATCACTGTCACCCATGAAGATGTTCATCCTGATGCTATATGTTATAATCAATAATTTAGAAGAACCAGCATGTCTGAGATGCCTAGGTGGCTCAGTCGATTGAGCCTCCAACTTTGGCTCATGTCATGATCTCACAGTTCGTGGGTTTGAGCCCCAGGTTGGGCTCCATGCTGACAGCTCGGAGCCTGGAGCCCGCTTCGGATTCTGTGTCTCCCTCTCTCTCTGCCCTTCCCCTGCTCACTCTCTGTCTCTCTGTCTCTCTTAAAAATGAATAAATGTAAAAAAAAAAAAAAAAACATGTCTAACAAGGAAGGAAGAGTTCAGTGCAGAGGTGTTGAGGTGATGCTGGACGTGAAAGGGCCTGGCCCCGTGATGGCAACAAGACCATGCACGTAAGGAAGACGGTAGGGGGGCGGGCTTAGAGATTGTTCTACTCCACGCCTCCACATTTTCTGGGATGTTGATTTATTCATTTTATATCCACCCTAACTTTCCTCTGATTCTCATCTGTCATAATCTCCCATGCCATACAGCTCTCTCACTTTTCCAAATTCCTAGGTGATTTATGGTTTGTGCAACATGATAGCTACCAACAGCTAGCCTTTGCTGAGTGCACCGGGGGAGTCGAACACTTTATGTGTAGTATTTTACTTACTCTTCTCGAGATCCTGATAAGTATAAAGGGACTTTTCTACCCCATTTCTGGATGGAGCAATTAAAGATGAGAAGGAAAGCAACCTATGCAAGGTTACCTGCTCATTAGCGGTAAGGCTACGATACGACCCTGGCCTCTCTGGACCCCTCCCCTTTGGCAGTCCATCAGGTGACTCCAGCATTTCTACGGGGGAGACTGCCACAGGCACTCTTGGGGGCCCATGCATATTCCCTTAAAAATCATCTTCCCTGGAGGGGCTCCTTGTCTCCTGCATCCGGGACTCTGCCTGAGAGCTTCCTCTGGTCCGTGAGCATGGTCCCCTTGTGAAGAGGGCAGGCCGACAGGATCACAGAGGAGACTTCCAGGAACAGCATTCACCAGTGACAATGGAGTTCGTGCATAAATGCCCCAGCTGCGCCCCCCCCCCCGGGGGACATCACTGAGGTGCATTCCACGCTGTCTCCTGGGGTCCCCCTCGAGATTCAGCTTCCGTTGCTCACTGATGTACCATGATTGGCTCCCTTCCCTTGTCTGTCTCCTCCTTCCATAAATACTTCCTTGGATTAGCTCCCAAATGAGACACTTGGCATTATATCCCACATCAGGGGAACTTGGCCTTGGACAGGGCCATGCAGGATTTGACTCTGGTAGGAAGCTGGGTCTAAGAGCCTTGTTCTGATGCGACTTTTACTTAGCATGTGTTGATAACTGGGATGGGGTAGCTTCAGGGGAAGGCTAATGGGGACTGAAGGGTGAGGGGTGGCAGGCCAGCCATAGTGCCCCTGCATGCCATAGGTATGTCTCGTAAATCTCTCCTCGTTCTCCCGCAGGCCAGCCTCAGCTCCCGCACACGAGTACCCGAAGGACAGGCTCAGGGCCTTCCTTGGTACCCCGTGCCCCTCACAGCAGGAATAGTACCCATCCCCCAGGGCTTCCAGAACGCATGGCGGCTGATGACTGATTTCGTGTGCCGATCTGATTGTGATGGACTGTGGGCTACCTTTAGGACGAGAAAAGGCCGCGAGTTGAGGAAGCAAACCCACGAGCCTCGAGGAGGCCTGTCTGGGAGGAGAGTGGCTGTGCTCTCCCAGCAAGTCTGGGTGGGTGTCCCACGTCTGCACTTTCTGGTTATGGTCCGGGGTAAGCCACTCAGTCCCGGCTGATGGGACTGATGGGGATTCCATTCCCCACAATGGAAACGTGACAGCACCGATGGCCCAGGGAAGGTCTGAGGCCTGAATGGGAGGTGGCTGTGAAGGCGGTGCTCAGGATTCCTAGCTGCGGATCAAGTTGGAATCCGCTCGGCGGCTGCTGCCGGCTGCTGGAGCCCCTGTGGTTGTGCCCACTCTTCCCTGGCGAGGGTCTGAGCCTGAGCTCCAGGCGTGTCATGCAGGCTTGGCCGTGAAAGTGACCGCATCACCTGCCTGACTGCGGCGGGGTTGGCCCCCAGGTGCCTGATGCCCGGGTACGCCCGCAGTCACCTCCAGGCTCTGACCCTAACTACTGGCTTGTCTTCGAGAGTTCACAGCAAAGCAGCAAAATCCACCCACAGCCCAAGGTCTTTCTGGGCTTCTCGTGACTCACGGCCCCTCGGTCAGGCTCTCACACCTGGTGCAGACGACAGAAGGGACAAGGGGCCATGTACCAGCATCAGGAAAGAGCCCCCAAACCTGTCCTCGAGAAATGGGGATTCCCTAGTCAGAGGGCCCCAGCTCTGGGACAAGAGGGCATTGAATGGGTACTTGGAGGAGACTGGGATCTGAACGCGGCCCAGCACTCAGATGTGCGTGCCTCACATCTTTCTCCTTCATCTGTACAATGGGCACAGTAAGGCCTGGTTTGGTGTCTTTCTGAGGAGTCTATGAATCTCGCTTTTGGCCCTAGCACAGTGCCTGGCACACGAGAGGAGCTTGGGGATCCTTGTCCTTCCTTAGAGCCCGAGTTCTGCCTTCAGGTCAAGTACAAGGACTTCCAGCAGGATGAGGATAGGGATCTGGAGTCCAGCTGGGTCAGCAGCACAAAGCAAAATCCGGGGTTCAACCTTCTGCAGTGCTTGTCCTTCTCCACCCCTTGTTTGTCTCTTTTCTCGTCCACACCCTCTTTCCTCATCGGGAAGTGAGACCCTGTGGTCCAGGAGTGCCTGTGGACCTCCCCTTGAGGGCAGCAGGGGACAGGCAGTTGTCTGGGGCCAGGCTGCTTGCCGTCCTGGGAGAGGCAGTGCGGAGGAGGGAAGGGCAGGAGGGCACGGAGGGCGGGGGTGGGGGGTGGGGGGTGGTGCATGGACACAGGACAGAAGCCTGCAGAGCCTGGGGCCAGCTGGATTCAGGAAGTTCTGCCCAACAGGGACCTCCCAGACAGGACCCCAAGGCCCCAGTGCCCACGATCCACGGGGACAGGGACTCGTGTTGCCGCAGCCCAAGAGGCAGCATTTCACGCAGTTACGCCCCACGGGAGTGTGAAGGAGGGAAGGAGGAAGAAGGCCACCGACCCGGAATTCGTCAGGAAAGTGCTGCCCCGAGCGCCTCGCTGTCCGGGGGGCTGCCTCCACCTACTCTCTCATTCTTTGTCCCCCAGTATCCCTGTGTCCCCTGGCGTGTTTATGACCTGCTGATTGGAAAACTTTGTCATTTATCCATGTGCTCAGGATGGTAAACTGGGAAGCAAATACTCCAAACTCCCCCGATCGACGTGCAGGGGTGAGAGGTCATCACAGAATTCCAAGAACTGGCTTACTCTGCACTCTGCCTAACGTGAGAGGAAAAGCCAGATGGGAAGTTGGTTTCTGGGTGGTTTTGCCCTTTTCAAATGGCAGTAAGGGTCACTACTAGCCGGCTGGTGGCCCTGGCTCTTTCAACCGTAGACAGATCTTTAAAAAAAAAAAAAAATTTTTTTTTTTTACATTTTAATTTATTTTTGAGAGACAGAGCACACGTCGGGGAGGGGCAGAGAGAGACAGAGACCCAGAATCCGAAGCAGGCTCCAGGCTCCGAGCTGTCAGCCCAGAGCCCGACGCGGGGCTCGAACTCACGGACCGCGAGATCGTGACCTGAGCCGAAGTCGGACGCTTAACCGACTGAGCCATCCAGGCGCCACTTTTTAAAAAAACATTTTTTTTACATTTTTATTTACGTAGACAGATCTTTTAATGGAACGACAGCACAGGTTTGAGTTCAAGGGACCTGCGTTTGATTTTCACTTCTCCTAACTAATCAATAGCTGTGTGATCCTGGGAGGTTAGTTGACCTCTCTGAAGATCAGGTGCTTCTTCTGCAAAACTTCAATCGTTATAATAACTAAGTCCCTTGGACGGTGGGAGAATCAAGGCAACTAGTGTAAATGAAAATCATTTTGGAATTTTAGAGCTATTTTGGTGTTCTGTTTGTGATTTTCCTCCTGCACTTGTTGGGTTTCTGCTCCTTCAGAGACTGTCATCCCCTGATTATTGGTAATACTTCCGGTTTCCAACCTCCGGTCTGGAATGATGACAAAATAAACATTTGATGAATGAATGCTTCCATAAATTAATCCGCCAACCCATAAAATTGAAGACACGAACCCGGGAGTGGGCTCTAAAAATCCTCTTGGGTTGTGGGACTGTCACCTTACTGGAGGAGCCATAGCCTCAGACAGACGTGGAGCTGGGAGAAACATTCCAATCCTAAGGGAAGCTCGATGGAGAGAAATCTTCCAAAACACAGGCAAAGATGGCAGCTGGGAAATGGGGCGAGGAGAGAGCAAAGGAGTGGGAAGGAGGGGGAGAGGGAGGTGAAAAAAGAAATCCCAGTTGCTCAAAGCCAAGGTCCTGCACTCAGAGTTGCCAGAGGTGGGTCCCAGGGATGTCACATACCCTGATTGAAGGGACCCAGTGTAGCATTGACTGCCTACATCTTTAACGGTGGCCCAAGCTCTGCTCCCATCAACTGGCCTCTTGTAGTGGGACATCAGGGGGAAGGAGTTGATGTCTCAAGTCCTCTTTGGAATAAGATATAGTGGAAAATATTAGAGCAAAAGTACCGAGGCACAAAGGAAATAGCATCTCTGAATCCGGAAGGCTGGAACCTGTCATCAGAGCCACGGTGGGCTATAGCCGGTGGCCACTGTCTCCCTTCTTTATTGGATGACAGTGAACCCACTTAGGCAAGAGCCAGGGCCTTCTTTTGGCCAGGGATGTCAGCACTCACCTGGCCTGGTACAGAAAACAGGAGGCCAGGCCAGGCTTTGTCCTCACAGGGCTTCCAACTTAACATGGTGCTGAACACAGCACACACAGAACAAGCCAGGCAGAGTGGACACCAAAAAATGCCAGAGGAGTCATGGTTCCTAAACATACCGTTTTGCTTTGACGCTTCTGTGCCCATGCGTGGAATCTCCACCTGCTGTGCCCCGCTCCCCCGTCAGAGGACATGCCCCACTCATTCTCGGTGTGCAGACAGTAGACCTCCCTCCCCAGTGCTCCGGTGGCATCCTGTGTGCCCCCACGGACTGCTCACCGGCTAGAGCTGCTGTTTCCACTCCCCTCCCCCCAGAAAGGGGGGGGCTCCCTGAGGACAGAGACTAGAGCACATACTATTGCTAAGTGATGTTGGACAGAGGAATGGACAGAGGAGGGGACTGGTTTCAGGGGTGACAGCTACCAGCCACAGACCCCCTCAGCACACTAGGGAACCTGTCAGAGTCTCACTTTCCTCCCATGGAAAATATGGAAGTGGACACAGTTGATGAGGTTTATGGAATCTATGATATTTCTTTAAAACCTCGCCCATTGGCCACAAAGAGTCTCTCCGTGATTTGTTTTGACTGTGGCTTGTATTGCCCCCCAATTTTATAGTCACTTTCTAAACATAAAATTGTATGATAATATGGATTACGGTGCTATAAATTATCTATGCCCCCTCCCCCGCCCTCCACTCTTGAGAATGAATCATTCACGATTTCAACCAAGGACTCTGTTCTTGGTTCTCAGGGGCAATTTCCATCAACATACTCACCCAAAGCAAGTTTATTAAGCGTGTCCTGGGTGTGAGATGCTGAGGTATTCTGGGAGCCAAGCGTCTCCGCTCTCGAGCCAGTGAAAGGAGAGAGACGAGCAGGTGTCAAAGGAACCGTGACTGTGATTTGCTGACACTGACTGAGAGCCTGGGTGGAGGCGGGCACCGTGCATGGACCCCTGAGTGAGCGTGCAGAACCAGTGCTCCTCTCCTCCCTTGTTTTACTGGTGTGCACCCAGACTGGGAAGCGACAGGCCATCTGTGTAGGGCCGAGGCAGATAGGGGAAGGGCCTGGGATCGAACCTGCGTAGACTGTCTTCAGCCTGTGTTCTTAACACCTGGATCCTATCTGACTGCATGGTGGGGAAGCCCGGGCACCATGGCAGCCGGAGTAGAAGCAGTTCAACGGCATGTGTGAGGCCCCAAGGCAGAGAGCGAGGCCCATCCGAGGAAGTTCACTGAGGCAGGGCACCAGGAGGGCCGGAGACCGGACAGGCAGCTCTTCTCTGCTCGGCCACCCGGGTCGGGGGAGCCCCAGGCCCTGAGCAGAGGTAGAACGTCCCCGGGGTAAGGCACAGCCAGTCAGGCCTGGAGCCGTCTTGACGACCTACTTGGAAACGCTCCTTCCTCTTTACCTCCCACCTCCTGGCCCAAGACTCCTCTCAGCCCAGCAATTTCCCTCTCTTTAGTTTTTGAGGGTTGTTTTGGTCCATTTTTATTAACCAGACCTGACAGGCATAGGGATGGGGCCACCACTTGTTTCCATAAGCGTTTGACGAGCACATAATGAGAATCGATCATCAGATAAATATGCTGCAATTAGCCTGGAACCACAATGCCATCTGTGTTTTTTTTTAATGCCCAAATGTGGTTGAAGCCCACGGCAGGAGCTCTCCCCATGATGTGCAGGGAGAGGCCGGAGGGCACCTGCGGGGGATCCCCAGCAAAGGTACGGCCACGTGGTCGGGCCACAGGCGGCAGACCCCCAGACCTCCCCCGGTGACTCTGTCGGTGGGGCGTTAAAGTCAACTCTGGCTGGGAAGCTGAGAAACAACTGTCACTTGATCGGGTGTGGGGTCCTCAGGAGAGAAAGGTGGGCAGTGACACATCTGTTTCTTTTTAAAATCACTTTGTTAATTGGCTCTCAAAGGGCATACGTCCGATTTGATGGAAAACACAGTGAGCCGTTCATCGTGGGCACGTGATAAATATTTGCAGGATTCCAACTGCATAGAGCTTTCTTTTTAATTTTTTTTTTAATTTTTATTTGTTTTTCAGAGAGAGAAACAGTGCATAAGCAGAGAGAGAGGGAGACACAGAATCCGAAGCAGGCTCCAGGCTCTGATCTGTCAGCACAGAGCCTGATGTGGGGCTCGAACTCACGGACTGCGAGATCATGACCTGAGCTGAAGTCAGACGCTTAAACGACTGAGCCACCCAGGTGCCCTGAGGTTTCTTTTTTTTAAATATTTATTTATTTATTTATTTTGAGAGAGAAAGCGAGCATGAGTGGGGGAGGCACAGAGAGAGAGAGAGAGAGGAGAGAGAGAATCCCAAGCAGGCCCTGTGCTGTCAGCACAGAGCCTGATGCAGGGCTTGAACTCATGAACTGTGAGATCATGACCTGGGCCAAAATAAGAGTTGGATGCTTAACTGACTGAACCACCCAGGCGCCCCCTGCATCGAGGATTCCCTTAAGTCCAGACTGACTCTCTGGAAGGTCTTCGGCAAGATGCCCAGAGAGTCCCTCCATGCACAGCACATGGAGGTGGGCAGTGGGGAGGAGCCACGGGTCGGCAGAACAGATCTAAATTTGTAGAAATATAGTTTTGTTAGGGTTGAGCTTGGCCAGTTGGGCATTAAATTGAGTTAGAACATTCTTTAGCATCCCTGGGAAAATCGTGAAGTTGATGAAGTTTGTCCTTTGAGGCGCCCCCCTCCTCTCCTCCACCCCCCTCCCCCAGTTCCCTCTCTCTGAGCCCCAGTGTGATTCCTGGCAAGCCAGTCAACGCTGGCCAAACATGCCTGCCTCTGTTAGGAATGGCATTTGGCTGCATGTCAGAAAAGCCCGGCTGGGACGACTTGGCCAGATGGGCATCTGGAAAGGGGTACATCCCACCAGAAAGGAGAGAAGTACAACAAAAACAACAGATGCCACAGACAAGCGAAGAGCTAATATTTGTGAGACTATGGAGGAGCGACAACTTTCGCAGCCACTAGCGGTGACCTCCATTACGGACGCCACTTCGAAAGCAGTCGGATATTATCTGGTGACGATGAGGTCGGGCGTGGTCCGCTCTCCTGGCCCATGGCCAGTGCATGCAGGTGCAGCATAGTGTGTGACAGTGAGTGAGTAGGAAGGAAAGAACCCAGCTGTCCATCAAGAGAAATGGATGGATGGTGATGTATTTGCAGGATACTTGCTCAGCGATCAAAATGAGTGAACGCAACATTTTTTCATGTAACGTAGAATGAGGGAACCAAATTCCAAAAATGTTCATTTGTATAAAACCACCAAAACCCAGGCAAACACCTCAGTATACACAAAAATTATACACCTCAGTATACACAAAAATTATATATATATATATATATATATATATATATTGCTTACAGAGCTATGTGTGTATAGGCAAAATGCAAAACCATGGTCAGATAAGATGCGCACAAGTTTTAGATCTTCATTGTCTTGGGAGAGAAGGAGAATGAATATGGGCTTCCATTTTATATTTTATTTCTTTTACTTTTGAATAATCTATGAAGCATATATGGGGTTGGAGAGTTATTGTTTATCATGCGCAGGACTTTTTAGTACACTTCATAATTTAAGCAATTAAAGAAGATAAAGATGATTGCACATGCAGCCTGGCTAAGAGGACAGACACTTGCATAAAATCTTCCCTTTTTTCTCCCACATAATTGCTGTAGACTACCTCTGTTGCGTTCCCTGATTTTCCTTGAGTACAACCTTTAAAGATCCCAGCTAGGAATCCAGACCACCTGGTATATGAAAGGGAAGCAAAATAAGATATTTAAAATTTTTTTTTAATTTAATGTTTAGTTTTGAGAGAGAGAGAGTGCAAGTGAGGGAGGGGCAGAGAGAGAGGGAGACACAGAAGCAGGCTCCAGGCTCTGAGCTGCCAGCACAGAGCCCGACGCGGGGCTCGAACTCACAAACTGCGAGGTCGTGACCTGAGCCGAAGTTGGACGCTCAACCGACTGAGCCACCCAGGCGCCCCAACGAAGCCCCTTCTGACACCCAGTTACCTTTCATCTCATTACCCTGCTCTACTTTCTGCATAGCAATGATCTATACCTGAAATTACTGTATATATTTTTATATACTTGTTATCTGTTCTCTCCTACTGTAATATAAGCCCCACGAAGGACAAGGACTTGGCAGTTGAACCAGCACTGAGTCAGACTTATGATTAATGGAGAGGGGGGAGGGAGGGAAGGTTAAAGAAAGGACCAGCCCTAACACAGGGTGCTCTAACTCCAGAATTCTCACTCTTGACCTTGTATCAATTAGTATCACCCAAAGAACCCTGCATGCTCCATGCAATCCGATCCCTGCTGCTCAAGAAGCAGAGTAACACTTTCTGCATTTTGTAAGTCTTCACCGGCACATATATAAAAATCCTGCCCTTTCTCTGTCCCCAGGTGATGCCCTCACTGAGCATCACACTGTCTGCAGCCTATCTGACTACACAATTCTACTCGCAGCGCCACTGTTCATTCCTTATGCAACCGTGTGCAGGGATGAACAACGCTTCCTGTGGATACCACGGCCCTTATGGGTCCCATCAAAAGTCATCAAACCGCTGGAAGAACCCCATCTTCTGATACTCTCCCTGTGGAGTGTGTGTTCTGATTCCTCCCACAAAATTGGCAGATGAGGAGGAATACTGATGCATTCCCGGGTATTTCAGCTTGCTATTCAGTAAGTACTCAGAGCACAGCCAAGATGTAGAACATAGAGTACAAGGAATGTTACTTTGTAAATGAATTAATGACCACCCACTGTATCCAAGCATCACATTATGCAGGGAAAGCACACATTAACGGGGCATGAGAAAGAGCTATCATCAAAGTCAGAATAACGTGCGGCAGGAATGCAAAGACAGGACTGATTAATTCTGCCCCGGAGGAGACATGGGAGTGGGTCTAAGGAAGATCTGGTTTGTGCCGTGTGAAAGGCCAGGCGTCTCTGGCAGAGCAACAGATGATTCATCCACATTGTCCGTATCTTTCATCGTCATTTAACGAGGAGAAAGAGGTCCGAACGAGCAGTTTGAAATCCAGGCTTGAGCCCTGGCTGCCGCACTAGCTTGCAAAGTGGTCCCAGATAGGTTATTGCCCTCGGAGCTAGTTTCCTCGTGTGAAAAGTGGGTTTACCCTCAGGAGAGTTGACACAATATAAATACATGAGATGCTCTGTGTGATGGCATTCGGTGTGCTCTGAAGGGCTGTGTATGTGTTCGATTTCCTACTTAGTTGTATTGTTACGATTGCATGGGACAAAATATCTTAACTCAAGAGCCTTTCAAACTTCAGGTTACCAACCATTAGTAGGGTCTGAAAACAAGTTAGTATTTGTTTGTTTCATATAAGATACTACAGTTCCTGATTAAGTACCTACAGTGAGTTGTGATATAAAATTTATTATTGCTGAGGGAGTCATAATCAAAAAGGCTTTAACAACTCTACAATCAGAGGAAGCCCCAGAGATGTCAGAGATCAGTGTAGCAGTTATTTGATTCTGAAAAAAAACCTCGGGGAGACAATTGGGTCCCTCCGCCCTACTGATTGGTTAGAAACCTGGAGGTCACAGCTGCTCAGGGGCAAAGGCAGGTCAGAAAAGCTGGCTTCCGGACAAGACAGGCAGTCCTCGGTGCTGAACCAAGAAGGCAGAGGCTCAGAAATGAGAGGTCCTGTCTTCTAGGAGTTAGAATATTTAACATCGGATGATAATTGGGCTCTGCTCTGTGCCTAAATCCACCCCTGACCTCAAGCTGAGGCTTACATTTTACTGGAAGAGAGAAAAATATGAACACAACAAGTGTACTGAAAAACGGATGAAATCGTTGCTGGTTGGAAGAAATTCAATGCAAAAAAAAAAAAAAAAGTTCCAGAGAGGGAGGGAGGCAAACCGTAAGAGACCCTTGGATACTGAGAACAAACTGGGGGTGGATGGGGGGTGGGGGAGAGGGGAAAGTGGGTGATGGGCAAGGAGGAGGGCACCTGTTGGGATGAGCACTGGGTGTTGTATGGAAACCAATTTGCCAATAAATTATATTATATATATAAAAAAGAAATTCAATGCAGGAACTAAACAAAGGAAGAGATAAAGCAGAGAGGGAAGGGGTCTACATGGAGGTGGTCAGGCAAACCACTTTGAATAGGTTGAAATCTGAAAGATAGAGGCTTCTGAGCTTGTCTCAGTCTTTCCTTCGTGATCACGAGACGGCTGCCTCCCTGGTAGGCATCGCACTCTCATGTAAGCCAGGAAAAAGGGATAGAGGGAACATGCTCACTTACCTTTCATTAGATACAATTATTACCAGAGGAAAGATTTCTGATTAATTTTTTACAGATCAAAACTTGTGACCTGGCGACGCCCAGCTGCCATGGATGCTGGGAAAAGGGAGTATCTCACTAGACCTCCTCCTGCTCCTTCCAAACAAAACCGGGCTTGGAGAATCAAGGGAGAAAAAGGATCAGTGTGTATTGGGTAGCTGGTTACAAGTGACTGTTACACCTCTAATTCTATTACATATTTCTGTGCCTTTGTTCATATAATTCCTTCCGTTCAGCGCACCCCTCTCCATCTAGTGAAAGAGAAGTACGCTTGGCCTCCCTGTGCTCCTCTCCAATTCCAGCAACGGGCAACCCCCAGACATCATGTTTCACACAAAAAGCGAGGTATGTACTTACTTATATAAGGCGGTGTGTCCAGCTTTCTGTTACTCAAGGCCGAACAAAACCTCAACGGACATGACGCAGTGTAAGAAATGATCAGCTTCTGTCACTGTCCGTGGCACCTGTCTGTTGGTTCCCTTCTAGGGTGTGCCTTCACTGCAGACGCTGAAGACCACAGGGAGAGGGAGACCGCGTCTCCTGGGATTCGTTCCTACTCTGACACTCAGCGAAGAAAGCCTCCAGTGTGAAGCCAGAGTCACCTCAAGGTCTCTATTATTGATGCCACTGGTCGGCTGCCCTGACCCCTGCCTGCTGTGCACCTGCTGTTGACCTCTGATCTTGAGCAAACGCCTCATCTGATGTGGGACTGCTTCCACAGCTTTTGATCTCCACCCCGTAAGTCCAGAACCTCTCACAGACTCAGTTGAAGCCCATGTCTCATTCCTAACTTGGCTTCCCTTCTCTACCTTGGCCAACCCACCTGCGATTTCTAGCTCTGTCTCAGGAAAGGCTGTGGAATGACAAAATCATGCCTGATCACATCTTACTGACAGCTTTTGCAAGATGGTGGACTTTATTTTTCCAAGAGGAAGTGCATTTCTCAATTCGTTATTCATTATACATTATTATCCCCAGCTTTTTGTTGGTATGTTTTGCAAATTGCAGGCTTCCTCTTTAAATTAATGCTGATTATGACTTTCCCCAGGTGCATTATGTTACATTTATCTATATTAAATCTCATCTCATTTGCTTCCAAAAACTCATTCTTCTCTGTTCTTTTAGCCTCTCCGATACTCATTGTGGTTTAGAATTTGGTAGCATCCGAAATGTAATCAACTTGTCTTTGTTTCTAAATCTATTCTAAATAAATGAGCTAGAATAAATCCCTGTAACATGTACTGGAGAAAAACTAGTATTTATTGTCCATTGACTAAATGTCTTAGCTGGGATTCCTTGAGTTTAGGATTTGGTGCGTGTAGTGTGTGTGGAAGGAGACCCTGGGAAGCACAGTGATGGAACGTGAAGGGGACAGGATGGAGAAAAGGCGATAAGGAGTGTGCATTTGAGTGGGTTCCTATTGCCGACTTTGGGGGCTCAGCCTGCTGAAAGCCCTCTGAGAGACAACACAGAGCGCACCTCACTAACTTCCACCCACTATTACTTGATGGCTGCTTCCGGGGGACATTAATTTCCTGACATGTACAGTCAGATTGAGCCTAGAGGGCTCCCGTAGCCAGAGACAGCTCTCCGGTACAGAGGCAGATGCTAACGGAAGAAGGTTTTGCAGGTATGAGATTTGTCCATAGAGCTTTGTATGCCTCTGAGTCACCCAAAGAGGACACGAGCTGGACATCTGCTCCAGCCCACCTTCTGCACCACTCAGATCCACTCTCTCCACACAGGAAGTCTACTTTGTTCTGCCATTGACTCTGCACGTGGTATATCCCTGCAGAGTGGTCATCTCCCTCCTCCACTGGTCATTCGAGACTGTCCTCTGCCTTGGCCAATACTTCTGCTGGTGCAAGATGGTTTCCCAGTGGGTTAACTCAGAGCTTCATCACTGAGGTATCTGAGCCCCTAGTTACAATGCACCCGTCATGCCATGGCTGATGAAGTGCCATTCTCAGCTACCAATGGGCATGGAAGCACCAGGAAGCACCTCAGTGAGTCTGCTGAGTTCCACACTTAGGCCTCTCTGATCCCATTAATGGATAAAGAATATGCAGTATACGTATGTAATGGAATACTACTAGGCAATGAAAAAAATGAATTATTGCCTTTCGTAGCAACGCGGGTAGAACTAGAGTGTATTATGCTAAGCGAAATAAGACAGATATCATATGATTTCACTCACATGTGGAATTTGAGAGACTCAACGGAGGAACATAAGGGAAGGGAAGGGAAACTAAGATAAAAACAGAGAGGGAGGCAAACCATAAGAGACTCTTAAATACAGAGAGCAAACTGAGGGCTGCTGGAGGGGAGGTGGATGGGGGGATGGTTAAATGGGTGATGGACATTAAAGAGGGCACTTGTTGGGATGAGTACTGGGTGTCATAGTGTAACAGATGAATCATTGGGTTCTGCTCCTGAAGCCAAGACTACACTGTATGCTAACTAACCTGAATTTAAATAAGAAAATAAGCAGTAGCCCCAGCACCTCATATAATTTTCCCTGCAAGTGTAGTAACATTTTCCTTTTTTTGGCCTGTGGTATATCAGTGTGCGAACCCCCATAACCAGAGAACAACTATAATCTTTGGCTTAGTAGGACCCTTAACACGTTGCTTAGCACATACTCCCTTCTCCTGGAATCTAAGACCATAGTCCAGTAGAGCCAAGAGTTGGAGAGGTATAAGAAGAAAAAAAGTTGTTCCAGAGATTTTCTAAAACTGATGGTAACAGGGCCAACAGGACCAATGCATTTCACATCTACTCCTATATGTCTATCCGCAGGCTTCTTCCCTAAACTCTCTTGTCTCCCATCTTGGTCTCTGCCCAAGCAGTTAAGCCACTCACTACTATACACATCCTTTCCGCAGACCCCTTTTATCTCCACTCAAAGTGGATGATTAGGTCTGCTCGAGACCCTGTGCACTGAGATGTTTTCCTACCTCGGTCTTTCCTGGACTCCCGTGAGTGGGCCTGGAGAATGGTCAACACGCTGACAACTTGAGCTGGAGCATTCAAGAACCCAGGCTGGGATTTTCACTCTTCATCACTGTCATGAGGGGCCTTGTAAGAGGCCATGGGTGTGAGTGGTGGGAGGGTGTTGGTGCAACAGAGGTGGCAGGGGTCTGGGTCTGGGTCATCTATTCACATAATTCACCCATGCCTTCCAGATGTGCCTGGGCTTGATCTAGCATGGGCCATTTTTATCTCACAGCGAATTGTTACTGTGCTTGCCTAACCTCATAACCTGGTGGCTCTAACAGTAACCGGATCGTGATGGGCATTGCACCACCTGATGTCCTGTGATCAATTGCAGAGTCACCTGACATCCTGCGGTCAGACACTCAGCCTTCATTAAGACCCAGTAACGTGGAAGGACCTGCTCTTTGAACAACACATACTTGTCTATGATAGAAGCATGTCTTTGATCCAGAAACCTAGAAATCTTCTCTGAAGTTCTCTGTTGAGATTTCCAGGTGATCCACACAACATCTTTATCTACCTGGATAGATCTGGCACCATGCGATATGCCTGGTCACAAGGCTCCGTTTTTACTGAAGCTTGAACCTGTTGCAGAGAACCCTCTTCTGGCTCTGGTCAAAACCTGGAGGCTTCCAAGTCTTCAACAAACTGTTGGAGCTACATTCCCAAATGTGGTATGTGCTGCCTTCCAAATCCAAAGAGGCCCATCAAACATGGTGTCCATCTTTTATGTATAGGGAGCTCAAAGTGTAACCACTTACCCTGTACCTTGAAGGACACATCCTGACATGCCCCAGACGATTAGACAAATTTCACCCAATTTCACCAATGCGGCAGTCACCAAAATCTTCATGGGGCTTATCTCCCTCCCTCTGGTGTGGGAGAAGTGTGTGTTTTGGCAAACACGTAGCAGTCCCTGACACGTACCGGCATAAATACGCATGTGTGTGTATATATAATTGTATAGATTTAGCAAACAGTGCATCCCAAGCTTTACCAGAGGGAAGTATGAGTAGGAAAAAGAAGAACGATGATTGCTTTTCTCTTCTGGCCCAGCACATTTCACTTCAATTTTCCCAGAGTTGCAACAACACCTAGGTGTTCAGTATTGTGGATTCAACGGTATAAAAACTTCTGTGAAACCCAGAAATTATGCAGGAGTGCACAGTTCAAGGAAACAGACTTCAGCACGATTGATACAGTGACTGGAATCAGCAATATCCCGATCACTTGCATATTCAGTTTCAGCATAATGGTGAAAACAATGCAAAGCAATCAAAACCAATGAGAAATTAAGGAGGACACATGTGTCACAAGGGGTCTTAGAGGACTTTTCAAGCAAGGCAGAAAGCCCTAAAACTGTAAGAAATGAAAGAATACACATAGACCCCAGAAGAGTTAAGACTCCTGTATGACAAGAGAGTATAAAACAAAGCCAAGAGATATATGATAGAATGGGGGAAGTATTTGCAACTCTCATGACAGGGAAGGATTAATATAGAAAGAGCTTTTACTAATTAATAAGAAACATGCCAACAACACAATAAAAAGATGGGCCAAGGCAGGAAGAGTTAATTCACAGCAGAGATTGTCTGAAAGGGCAATTGATGTAACAATTTCCAGGTAGAAACCGATCCGTTTGAAGAAAAGGCCCCTTCTTCTGCACATTGGAGAACAATTTCAGGCTGAATGGAATAAAAATAAAGCATCTAAGCCTTTGGGACTGGGGATAAGAGACTTGCAAATGAGAGCTCCCTCTGACTTGAGTTCAGTGAAGCAAAGTAGTGTTCCCAAGTGAAGGTACCCAGGACGCTTCAAGTACCAGGAAGTCTGCTGGAAAACACTTGGGGAGGCACTGAAGAGCCATGAGCCTCGTTTGCACCCTTAACTCACAAAGAGACTGTCAAGTCTGGTGAAGGGAGAAGTGTCAGATCTGTATTTGAGCCCATCACTGCCATTTACTAGCTAAATGACTTTGGCAAGAGTGACGGGTTGGATTGTATCCTCCCAAAAGATACACAGAAGTTCTAACCCCCGGTGTTTCTGTATGACCTTGTTTGGATATAGGGTCTTTGCAGATGTAATTCATTGATGTAGATGAGGTCATACAGAAGTGGAGGGGCGGGGTCCCTTGATCCAGTATGACTGGTGTCCTTACAAGAAACAGAGAAGAGATGCGGAGCCACACAGGAAAAGGACGACCCTGTGACAACGAGGCAGAGGTCAGAGTGATGCCGAGGAATGCCAAGGATCACTGACATAAACTAGAAGCCAGAAAAGGCAAGTCTTCTCCCTTACAGATTTCAGCGGGCAGAGGTCCCAGCAACGCCCTGACTTAGGACTGCTAGCCTTCAGAACTGTGAGCCACGACGTTTTTTTGTAATCTCCCCAATTTGTGCTTTGTTACAGCAGCCACAGGAAACTAACGCAGCCAGTATGAAGACAAAATTGCTCGTGACATTTGTTACAATGCTAAGGCTGTCCTATATTTAAGACTATCTCAATAGCTATAGGGACCACTGAAATGGGGTTTTGCAGTAGGGGAGAGAAATTGGGCTTGTCTCTGAATACGAAAGGAAAAGTAGGGATTCTGTAGCTGAAAAGTGGGGGAGGCCGGGGATCAGTCGATGGAAAAATCACTAAGAGAGTAGGGTAATTCTTGCTAACCAGCTGATAGGATTCTTGCTGAAGGCAGGCCAGGGTGATCAGACATTACTTGGGGGATGGGAGGGGTTCAGACACTTAGGGGGGAATCAAACATGGAGAACAGGGGATTCTAGCAAAACTTTCCGGGCAGGATTCTTGTCAAAATCAGACTCTTGAAGGCATGCCCAAGGATGGGGCCTAACCAGGCTCGGAGATGCCTGTCCAAAATTCGGTCAAGGAGAGAGTCTTTGTCACAGGTCAACTGAATGAGCCTTGGTCTCCTCATCAGTAATAGGTAACACCACCTCCCTTCTCGGAGTGCTGTGAAGGTAACTGTGACGCTGGATATAAAGTGCCCTCCATGTAGCAGCCTCTCCGGAGGTCTGTGCTCCCTTCAAATGTTCATGCGTCCAAAGGAAGCTATAACGCCGACTTTGTGTTTTCTCTCTGTGAATGTGTCCATCAAACACATTTCGGAAATAAAAAGTGCTAGAACAACGATTCCCAAATTGGTTCATAGAACCTCCATCGATTCACCTATTTTAAAATGGGGAGACTGAGGCACCTGGGTGGCTCAGTGGGTGGAGTACCTGACTCTCGATTTCAGCTCCGGTCATGATCTCACGGTTTGTGAGATCGCGCCCCATGTCGGGCTCCGCACTGACAGTGTGGAGCCCACTCAGGATTCTCTCTCTCCCTTTCTCTCCGCCCTTCCCTTGCTTGTACACACCCTCTCTCCCTCTCTCTAAAAATAAATAAATAGAAATTAAACAAATAAAAGTACAAATAAATGAAATAGAGAAATATGTCAGCCTTCAGGCCCGGGGACCCTGCATTGTATTGCAAGGGGCCCGGGAGATTTGATGCACGGTCAAGTGTGGGGACTGTTGTGTGAGAGGCGGGAATGACAGCGGCACAGAGCACAGCGAGAAGCAGTGGGCTGCGACGGGAGTGGTCCTAGAACGGGGGTTAACACGTCAGGGCTCAAGACCCTGCTGTTCTCTGTCATTGGATGAGGTGTCATGGGATGAGATGCTCATACGAGTTCCCAATGGCCGCTATAACAAGTTGCCACAAACTTGGGAGTTTGAAACAACATATACTGATTCTTTACAGATCTGGAGGTTGGAGGCTTGAAATCAGCTTTACTGGGCTGAAATCTAAGTGTCCAGAGACTAGGGAAGCACCTGTTCCCTTGCCTTTCCAGCTTCTAGAGCTGTTTTCCTTGCATTCATCCCGCTGCTTCTCTTGTCAGATCTCCCTCCAACTCCCTCTTAAAAAGACCTGGTGATTATATTTAGGGACCACCTAGACAATCCAGGATAATCTCCCCACCTAAAATCCTTAACTTCATCACATTTTCGAAGTCCTTTTTGCCATATCAGGTAATATTCACAGGTTCCAGGGATTAGACGTGGGTGTCTTTGGAGTTTACCACAGCACTAAACTTCTCTGAGCGTATTGCCTCAAAATGGGAATGATGATGCTCACCTAATAGGGTTGCTGATATGATTACAGAAATTATGTATTTGAAAGGTTCTAGCACCAGCTCTGGACAACAGGAACTGAGTAATAAACACTAGCTGGATTTTAGGGTCTTCTGGTATGGCAGGCAGGCCCAGCTATGGGAACATCTGTCCTTGGTGAATCCTCTTGCACTCATGTTCCTTTAGTGGCTGACCTGTCTCCACCTGCTTCAGCTGGGGAAAGATGCTCTGGAGGTCAACAACAGCCTTCAATTGCCAACAGATACCCAATATGACTCTGCGACAACTAGATTCTTCTTTCCCTGCGTCTTGTGTGAAATGGATCTTCCCAATCAAAAATTGCTTTCCTCTTAATCCTCTTTCAACCTTTAGGGAAAAGTAGTGCTATTTTTTCCCCCATCCTCAAAACCTTTTAATAAGAATCTGCCCGCAGATACCCATGACTTTAAATAACCCTCCAGCACCAGGCCCTCTTCTTTCAACAGAATCTCTCTCTCCCTCTCTCTCTCTCTCTCTCTCTCTGGAATAAACCCTCACTCCCTTTATTTATGCTTGATTCATTCAAGTAGGTACAACTTTCATACTGCATTCTTTAATCAGTTGTGTCGTGGGCATGTTGTCATGAGATCCCTGCTTAAAAATTTAGTCCTCACATAAAATAAACTTGTTTCCCTTCCAGCTGGGATTGCCACAAATGCTATTTAGCCATCAAGGTTGACAAGTCACTTGTGAGAATCATTCCCCCAAGTCTCTATAAAAATATGAGGTGTGAGAACTTTTCAGGAAGAATTCTTCAAAACTCAAGTCGGTCTGATGGTCTGGCTCAAGTGGTTGGATAATCCAGAGAGGGAACAGGGACGGATGCAGCCAGAGAGGGGCCCGGCTAGACAGTACAGCTAGGCTGCGGTCAACTGTTGTTCCTCTGTCTTCCAACCAACTGGACAAGCTTGAGCAAGTTGGCCTTCTCTTGGTCTCAGTTTCCATATCAGTAGATGCGGGGAAATTCATTCTTCCACAATGTTGTTGTGGAAGTTAAACTAAATAATATACGTCTAGTGCCAAGGCCGTATTTGTATGCACATATATCTATTATTTTTACTATTTATCCATATCTCTATATAGATAGGTACACATATGGGTATGATATAGACAGATATGACATAGGGACAGATGTGGTATAAATAGAGACAGAGATATAGAGGTAGCTCTGGCTTGGGCTGTCTGTGTTTGTTCTCTTCCACCTTAGGAACAGGTAAAGCATCACAGGACGTATTAATGGACTCATCCATCACTCATTTGCTCGTTCATTCCATAAGGATTCGCTGTGACCTAGACTGATGCTCAGGGATGTAAAGATTTTGGCTTTCCCTTTCTTGCACACACTGCTACTTACCCAGCGTGACAGATGCTGTCAGTGCCAAATTCAGTGACTTGACGCAATGCAAATTTATTATCTTATAGTTCTGGAGGTTAGCGATCTGACATGGGTCTCGCTGGGCTACGGTCAAGATGTTGGCAGAGAGGTGTTCCCCCCCAAAAGTTCTAGGGAAGAATCTGTTTCCTCACCTTTTCAGCCTTAGAAACCACCCCATTTCCTGGCTTATGGTTCCTCTTCTCCCTCTTCATGGCTGCCAATGCGGCATGACACTATGGACGCCTTGAAATGTAGTCACACGCTCCCCGTTTGTCCCTGTCTCCCCCTAAGGACACCTGATGTTACACTGAGCCCACGTGGATAATCGAGGAGAAGATAAAGCCAGCTGATGAGCAAGCAGTGTGACCTTGGGCACATGCTGTCACCTCTCCAAGCCTCCATTTCATCATAAATTGAGTGTGGATGCGTTTGAGAAGAATGTCTACCTCACAGGGATGGGAGACTTAAGTGCGAAGTGACCACATTGTATGAAAGCTGCCATTGGCACAGGGAATGGGGGTCAGGAGCCCTGGGCTGGATCCTGTGTCCGCCACTGGGGAGCTGGGACATGTGGGGGAGGCCCTGCCCCCAGAGCAGCAGGGGCCTCTACCATGAACCCAGAGGGTGGGACTCGGGGTCTCTAAATGGTTGGCAGGACTGCAAGCTCACCCCACCTGCCATCTCCTCCCCACCGGAAGTACGCGGACCTGCTCGACCCTGACACCTCCCCACCGGAAGTGTGCTGATGTCCTTCCCAGGGAGGGTGACCAACTTGTTCTTCTTTCCCCGGGACGTTCCCCGTTTTAGCACTGGCAGGTCTCACTTCCTGGGAAAGCACCAGTCCCCAAACTCCTCAGATACAGGGGCTCAGGCTTCCAACAGTGGAGGGCGAAACCCAGACTACTATAAGGAGCTCATTGGGACCAACCTGGGACCGGAGTCGGCCCAGGTCATGCCACTTAGAAGGGACTTCCTGAGCTGTCCCGCGTGCACTGCAAAGAGTCAGAAGTTGTAGTCAGCCAGACCCCAGCCCAGGTGGGCACGTCGTCCTGTGACCCCTGGAGTCACCAAACCCCCGTGTAGCTTGGGAATGGTGACTTGACCCTGCCTGCCTTTCCTGGAGGCTGGTACATGAGGACCAGATGCAAACAGCAAATGGCTACAGAGATAATAGACTGACTTGTGGTTTTAAAAAGACAACTCAGGAAACACATTTCGGTGAGAGCTGGGTGTGAGGTCCCAGATTGGCTCTTTGCTTGTTTTTACAGCATGGACTTTACTTTGGAAAACATGGGCTAAACTGCATAAGATCGACCAGGAAGCAGTGGAAGCCTGGTGAGGAGAGAACCCAACCCCTGAGAGAGGACGGATAGATTTAAACCTAAATGAGAAACAAAGTCCAGTTAATGAAAAGGCTGTGGATTGTTTGCTCGGGTGATCAATGTGGTTTATCTAAGAACTCCGGGCAGATATGCCCGGGGACTAGGATGCGGGCATTTCTGTGACACAGATGGAAGTACCCTCTTTGTTTATGTGGCCAATAAGCAGCATAGAGCTCAAATCTACTGTAACATCCAAAGACTCACAGATGCGATCTTAGCGTCACAGAGTTAAATGTGAACAGGCCTTGAGGCACCCCAGTGGCTCAGTCAGTTAAACATGCGGCTCTTGATCTGGGCTCAGGTCATGATCTGGCGGTTCCTGGGTTCAAGCCCGGAGTCAGTCTCTACGTTGACAATGTGGAGCCTGCTTGAGATTCTTTCTCTCTTTCTCTCTGCTCTTCCCCCAACTCATGCTCGTGCGCTCTCTCTGTCTCTCTCTCTCTCTCAAAATAAATAAATAAACCTTAAAAAATCTGCCCGAGGGGCACCTGGGTGGCTCAGTCGGATGAGCATCCGACTTTGGCTCAGGTCATGATCTGGTGGTTTGTGAGCTCGAGCCCCGTGTCAGGTTCTGTGCTGACAGCTCAGAGCCTGGAGCCTGCTTTGGATTCTGTGTCTCCTTCTCTCTCTGCCCCTCCCCAGCTCACACTTTGTCTCACTCTGTTTCTCAAAAATAAATAAATGTAAAAAAAAAAAAATTAAAAAAAAAAAGTCTCCCCAGGCCTCTGGAGATCCCCCGGGGCAAGTGTGTGCTGTCCTTTACCCCTCCTATGCCACTCACAGAAAATTGCCAGTCTATGAAATCTAGACAGAGCCTCAGAATCCTTCTCAACACACCAAAGTATTCACTTTTCATGTGAGCAAACAAACAGCTAGGTTGTATGACTTAATCAAACATATTTGTCTCCCAGTTAAGCTATGTGAAATAGAGGGTCAAAGGAAAAAAACTTTAAAAGAGCATGATATATATTTAATTGTAGCATACAGTTCGTCTAATGGAAACAATGTCATGGGAAAAGAGAACTAAATTCCCATCACTCCAAAATCTCCCCCATCTTTGTAAACTTGCAAATTTACATTTATTTTACCTAGTTGTAATCCACATGTGCATTCTCTTTTCCCTTCTGCCTTCTTTACTCACCATCAGTCGGTGTGTGCAAGTGTGTGTTTACTCCAAAGAATTTTTACTTTAGTGGCAGCATAGTAGCTCACTATTTCCATGTACTAAATTTGCTCAGTTGCCTACCTTGTGAACAGCTCTGTATGGTGACTTTTGTGTGTGTTTGCTGGTGTTGCCATAACAGAGTACCACACATTGGGCAGCTTACATGACTAATTTATTTTCTTGCCGTTCAGGATGCTAAAAGTCTAAGATCAAAGCGCTGGCAGAGCTGGTTTCCTTTTCTCCTACCTTTTTTTTTTTTTTAAAGTTTACTTATTTATTTTGAGAAAGAGAGAGAGGGAGGGGCAGAGACAGAATCCCAAGCAGGCTCCCCACGGCCAGCACAGAGCCCGATGTGGGGCTCGAACCCACAAACCGCGAGATCACGGCCTGAGCCGAGATCAAGAGTCAGACTGAGCCCCATAGGCGCCCCATGGGCTGGTGTTCTCCCTGTTTCCTCACGTGGCCTTCCCACTGTGTCCATCAGTATCCTAATCTCCACTGATAAGGCCCTCAGCCATCCTGGATTGGGACCCAGCCTGATGACCTCATTTGAATATAATCACTTCTTTAAAGACTCTGTCTCCCAATACAGTCACATTCCGAGACACTGGAGGTTAAGATGTTAACGTACGAATTTGGAGAGAATCGTAACTCAGCCCACAGCAGCTTCTTTTTTCTTGCGGGCTCCTCTCTTGGTGGGGGTGGGGTGGGGGTGGGGGGGTAGTTTTGAACTTGGAGCAGACGTGACTGCCTCCTGACTGCCAGCCTCTTGTCCTCTGCCCGTTGTTACCTTGTGATGGGACCCGGAGTTTATACCCAGGGGGTGCCCTTGTTTAGGATGTGGTCAGAGCTGGGAAGTTGCTGGCGAAGAAATCCTTCTCCTCTTCCACCCTCAATGAGCCCTCCCCGTCCACAGTGGGCAGGGATGACCCACACCACCAAGAGTGCAGCTGCGTTTTCCTGTGAAAATATAATAGCTGCCCCAGCAGGGGCCACGCTGTACCTGGCCTTGTCTCAGTAGCCGACTTCTTGCTGTATTAGCCCCGTGTTTCTGATGCTATGCCATCTGGAGCCTTGCTTAGCCTGGAGGGACTGACCGTCCCAGGGCTGGCCTGCCCTTAGAGACGCTAAATGACTCCTGGGTGAGCGCGTCTTTCGTGCCCACACCGACCAATCCAGAGCCCGCCCTGCCTCCCCTCTGTCTCTATCAGGCTCTCACACTCTGGCCACTGCCCACCTGCCCCGATCGCCCCAGGCTCAGGGCCCAGACGGCGCCTGCTCGCTTAGGCCCCGGGGCCCTCGGACATTAGTCCAGCTAGCCAATCTTCAGCCTGCTTACCCCCCACGTCACCCGTTCCCTCCCACAGACACCACGACGAGGGCTCCCGCTCCGTTTCCCCATCTCCCTCTGCTTCCTGATCATCCCTGTGTGACCCTGCTTTGCATGGCGTGTTCTCTCTCCCTGGGAACCGTGAGCAACAAACTCCGGCAGCCCTCTCCAACTCTGTTCGCCCCACCGTGCTTGAAGAACAAGAAAACTTACATTTTAAAACACTTTCCTCTTGGGGCGCCTGGGTGGCTCAGTCGCTCGGGCGTCCGACTCCGGCTCAGGTCATGTTCTCACCGTCCGTGGGTTCGAGCCCCGCGTCGGGCTCTGTGCCGACAGCTCGGAGCCTGGAGCCCGCTTTGGAGTCTGTGTCTCCCTCTCTCTCTCTCTGCCCCTCCCCCGCTCAAGCTCTGTCTCTGTCTCCCTCAAAAATAAATAAACATTAAAAAAAAAATTAAAACACCCTCCTCTTGCTGCCCTGGTATTTTATCCCTGAATGAACATCAGCACCCAGGCCGTGCCTCAGCTGTCTTTCCAGGAAGACGGAGCTCAGGCATTGCCCAGAGGAAAGAAGACACAGTTTCCTCGCCGGCCTACTAAATGCCAGGCTATGTACTCAGACCTTCATGTTTTAATTGTCATTTGAAGCAATATATATATATACATATATGTATATGTATATATATATATATATATATATATATATTTGATCTTTATTTATTTTTGAGAGAGAGACAGAGTGTGAGCAGGGGAGGAGCAGAGAGAGAGGGAGACACAGAATCCGAAGCAGGCTCCAGGCTCCGAGCTGTCAGCACGGACCCCGACGTGGGGCTCGAACTCACGAACCGCAAGATCATGGCCTGAGCCGAAGTCGGAGGCTTAACCGACTGAGCCACCCAGGCGCCCCTGAAGCGATTTATATGCCAAAGAGAATAGTTTTATAAATCTGGTTGCATATTGGCTTCCTCCGGAAAGACGAAGCAATGTGAAACTCATGCTTCTTTCTATCCCTCATGGCGTTTGTTCCTGTTTACTCGACAGATGTTCGGTGGTAACGTAGAAGTTGCTTTTACTTCATGACCCCTCGGTTGCTGGGGAAGCCATGCATTTCAAATAAGCGTTATTTTGGTTGGTTGTCTGACTGCCAAAGTAATGTATTCGGCATACGCTTCTGTCCCATTCTGAGGTGTTGGGACACAGCAGACTTACAGGGACCTAACTAGCTATTACACTACCGTCAGGTTCTAAGAACGGGCCTCCCAGAAATAGTAGGGGCCCCAATTCCTGGCCTTTGTGGGGGCAGCATCTCATGTCCTCAGACCCCCAGACACCAGGCCCTTTGGCGAGGCCAAGCTGATGTAATCTAATTACTCTCTCCTCCTGAGGGCCACACCGGGACCAGGGTCCCCTTAACCACCACGGGGCTTCGTGCTCAACCAGGAACGTGCGTCCCTCAGCCTGGGGGCCCTTGAGCGAACCCCTCGTGAAAAATAATGCTTATTGGTAAAGCGCTTTGAGATTCTTTCAAGAAACCTAGATTCTCGGGACAAGGTGTTATTCTTGAGTTGATGGGAAACAAATAGCCACGTAATAACCATAATTATATTGTCAAAACTGCTTAAAATATCTACCCTGCTGGGACTGCAGTGATATCAGGAGTTTTGTGACTAGTAAATTGGAACATGATCATGAAATTAAAAAAGAAAAGTTATATTACCAACTAATTCATCAGAATGATTTGATATTTCAAGGATAACCACCAGGCAATTTCAGGAACATGTAATTATTTTTTCACTTGCTATTTTACAATGCATTACTCAGTAGCTGTGTGGTTGACTGTGCCTTGTAAATGGAAGAGTAACGAATAACAAGTCATTAACAGATCAAAGTCTAGGTGGGAGCACAACTTGCGTTTTCTTGATCATCTCCTGCTTTCGGAATCAAAACACTCAGGTGGCGACAGGCACTTTGTAATCGCTGAGACCTGAGCACACAGAGCATTCCCGGCACGGAACAGGGCTCGGGTAAACGCTGACGTGCTCGCAGTTTCTCATTACCTAACGTTATTGCAAGTCTCTGTGGCTTTCCACAAGCTACTTCCTTTGCTGATATCCCACTCTTCCCTCTGGCCAACCTTTAGTTGTTCATGAAACGGTCCAAGGACCCACCTCCCCTGCAAAGCCCTTCCTGACTTCCCCAGAAAGAGCCAGATGTGTTTCCCCTGGTATTCTGCTGTCCTCTGTCCACACCTCCGTTGCAGACATACCACCCTTTATAGAATTGTCTGTTCCCCTACTGCTCCCTTACTGCATAGTAATCTCCTGGAGGGCAGACATTGCCTGCCTGCCTTCTTTTCTGCTTCCAATGATCCTTGTTAACTAAGCCTCTGTATGGGTTGGGCACAATGCAAGGCCCGAGGGGTACCGTGGCCACCAAGCTAGATATGGCTCCTGTCCTCATGGAGCTTCTGGTTTAACGAAATGTTATTTCACACTGTAGTCTAAGTTTCTGGCACAAAAACTGCTTAATGAATGTGTGAAGAAGGACTGATAGAAGGATGGAAGAAAGGATAGCAGGGGCAAGAGAGGAAGGGACAGGAGGCCTTAGAAGAAACTGCACAGTGATGTCAATAGAATATGAAATTTTACTTCACATCCTGAAAGGACCATGGGAGGAGGCCATTGTGACTCTGATTTCCTCAAGTTGCAGAACGAGAACCAGTGACTGGGAGTTAGAGGAAAGCAAATATCTCCACCATTCTATATCGAGGGATAGAGGGAGCAGAGGCTGAATAGTATTCTGTGGGAGATGCTGTAAGTGGTAGATGGTTGCTTAGCTCAATGCCTGCACGTAGTAGGTGCTGGAAGAAAGGAAAAGATGGAGGAAGAAAAGGAGTCCCAAAATACCACCGTAAAGCCTAGGGGAGATACAACTCAGAAGTAAGTGAAGAGAACAACTTTAGATTTTAGCTCACTTGACGTTCAGTCGATAAGGAAGACAACTCGGGTGGCAAAGGCATTCATGTGAGCTCAGGGTGCCTTGACAGAGCTTCTTTCCACCGTCGAGATGGATGGCCTGACTGACCACACTGAAGTCAAAGTCTCCTCACAGCTACAACAACTAAGAGTAAAAATGGCCTCCATGGGAGCCCGGATGCGGGACACCAGAGCATTAACCAAGCCCATAGCCTAGCAACTGTCAATCAAGACCCCCGGAGTGGTGCCCCTTTCCAGCTATATTTATACCACCACTCCGGCTTGCCTTTCACAAATGTCCGGATACTGGACCAGTCAAAGCAGTGATCTTCTTCCACAACTTCGGGATGCTCACAATATGGATCTTCCGTAGGCTGCGTTGTGTCCCTTCAAAATTCACGTGTTGAATTCCTAATCCCAGAGCCTCAGAATGTGACTGTATTTGGAGACAGACTCTTCAAAGTGGTCATGAAAATTAAATTAGGTCACGGATCCAATGTGACCACTGTCTTTATGAGGAGAGGAGACCAGGGGAGAGGCACACACAGAGGAAAGACCATGCGAGGACACGGGAGTAAGGCAGCCATCTACCAGCCACGGAGAGAGGCTTGTAAAAGAAGCTAAACCTGGCAACATCTGGATCTTAGACTTGTAGCCTCCAGAACAATGAGAAAGTGCATTTCTGAGTTTAAACCATCCAGTTTGTGATATTTTTTTTGTGGCAAGCTAAGAGAGGCTCCGATACTATGGAGCATGCTTAGTCATCAGGCATAAGTAGTTCCTGTATTATCTTCTTCACTGGAAATCCCTCGCTATTGGATTTCTGTTAATGACTTCACTTGAAAACACCACCATTTCCTGCCAAGGGCTGTACCAGGAATCAGATATGACCATTTCCCAACAGAAATACAGTTTCTAGAAAATGGAAGGAGGGATTGTACTCTTCTCTGGCCTGTCCGGGTCCTACTTGTATTACAACACTTCTTTCTTATACTCAGTTCCTGCTGAGTACAAACCAACTAGACCCATGGGCAACTTTAGTGCAGGTTCTCTGCTTTCACCATCCTGGTGCATGCTACACACACACACACACACACACACACACACACACATATTACTGGCCAAACTTGCATATCTGAAAATTTAAATTCAGAGTGTTTAAGTCACTTGCCCAAGTGATCCAAATTAAATGGATGAGTGTCCACAAAACAAATTCCTGAGAATAGTTCATTTTCCAATGGTCATCTTCCTCCTGGAGAGAGAAAAATCAAAGGCCAGAACCCACAAATCCACTTGTAACCTGGGTGCCTGGATAGGAAGCAAGTTTTCTCCTTATAACTTACTCTACTGATACCTACTCGTCTATCACTGTGATTTGTTTAGTGCCCGTTAGTCTTCCTAAGAATGGGTGTGCTCTGTGTCAAATCCATTTTTACTAAACAATCTCTAGTGGGTTTAAGAAAGGAGTTAACCTGAGCCCAGACCGGCATATGCGGTGGCCTCTTCTCTCCCCATCAGGCCTCACCACGCCAGCCTCTCCCTTTTCTATCTCTGTTGTCACAACGCCTCAGTTCCTTCAGACTGCTATAATGAAAATGCTATAAGCCAGTGGGTGGCTTATAAACAGGAAACATGTGTTCCTCACAGTTCTGGAGGCTGGCAAGTCCAAGATCATGGTGCCAGCAGATTCCCTGTCTGGTAACAGCCAGCTTCCTGGTTCATGGACAGCTGTCTTCTCACTGTGTCCTCACGTGGTGGAAGAGGTGAGGGGTCTCTCTCATAACGGCACTGATCCTATTCATGAGAGCTTTACCCTCATCATCGAATCACCTCCCAAAGACCCCCTCATCTCCCAATATCGTCACACTGGGTTTCAACACATGAATTTTTCAGGGACACAAGCTTTCAGCCCAGGGTATATAACCGCCCTAGTCTTCTTGGGCTGGCAAGCTGCAGGCAGGCACTCGCTCCAGCGCAGCTGAGAGAGCCCCAGCACACATACCCATCTTTGCTCAAAACCCTCAGTGCCTCTCTGTGGCCTTTCACAGTGGTTTTCAAAACAATGTCTGGGAAAACAAAACCATGCTTTGCACCATTGCTTCCATTTTATTTTAGTAACAATGCATCATTCATCTTGCAATTTTCGTCAGTGTTGAAGGAGAACATGCCATTTTGATGTCTGTGTGTATAAAGAAGGTGGGGAAAAAAAAAGTCCTGTCTGATAAAGTCCACATTCCTTAGAATACCTGGGAGTCCCACAGTCTGGATCCTGCCTTCCTCCCTCTGCCTCATAAGTCCTGTTGCCTTCATGAGCCCTAAAGCCTGAGACCCTCCAAGGTACTCATGCCTCCTAGGCCATTGTGTGCTGTTGTCTTTACCCAGAATGCCCTTCCCCTTCTCTCTCATTGGCTCATCTTGGCTACTCTTCAAGGCACAAATCTCCTCACCTAAAAGAAGCTGCCCTAATTTCCCTTTCATCATCTTGATTGTGTCCCTGTGATAGTATTTGGGTTGGCCTTCATTTTTGTGTTTCCCGTCTTACTGGCAGGGATTGTGTCTTCTCCAAATGTGTACCCTCCAGGCCTAGCACAGAATCAAGCACAGGGTAGGTGCTCAATGGATGTTTGGTGTATGAAGAAACGAGAACCAGAGTCAGTATGAGACACATCGGAGCTGGATCATCTACCTCACATTCCTTCTTCAACCACAGAGTCCCCCTTGCCTTGTAAGTCTTCTGAGGCCTTGGGGAGTCCCTGTTCCGTGTTTCATTTTCCAATTCCTATGGGCCTGTCAGAGAGAGTCCCCTTCTTGAGACATCTGCCTAATTCACTTACGTCAACTCAAATTACATCCCTGTGTTTGCTCCCCTCGCTGAGCCTTTGTGCTTGATATTTATTCACCAAGTATATCAACAGTGTCGGGGGTTTAATCGAGATGTATGGACTATAAAACGACTTACAGTATCCGCACATGTGCATGTTGGGGCCAGAGCCGGAGTCATCCATCATGCCCGCAAACTTGTCAACAAGGTGAAATGGCCAGATGTCTTATTTTCACAATTTTGTAATTCTCGTTGAACAACCAAAAAAAAAAAAATTCCATCCAGACAATATGTTTCTCTTCTAATAGGTGTCACCTCCAGCTACAACTGTCTACGTAACAAAATGCACCAGGTGCCCTCCATAACTCTCCCTGCTCAGATCTGATTCGGACCCAAACAATGGGACTCAGGAAAATGGAAAGAGGGAGATAAAAGGATAAGAAGATATGGTTTAGAATCAGAGATAACCTTGGGCAAGTGACTTAAATACTCTGAACTTAAATCTTCTGATCTGCTAAGTTTGGCCAATAATGGCATTTATCTTCTAGAATCGCCGTGGGAATCAAGAGGAAAAATTCAGGGTAAACACTGAGCAAAACACTTGGCATGTAATAAGCACATCATTATGATAATACACAAGAATGAAATTTGGAATACACAATAAAACAATTGTTTATAGTAGGAGAAAGATCATCAGTGTCATATTATGGTTCTTGGTAACGACCAAATTATAATTAGTGAATTAAAAAAAAAAAACTGAGTAGAAAATGCAAGATCCTGCAGACCACCAGACCTGAGTTTGAGTCTCAGACACTTGAGTTTTAGACTAAATGTTTAGTTTAAAACTAAACCTTTTAGTTTTGTAAACACCTTCCCATCTTTACACTTAATCTTTAAAATGGGTTTAATCAACCTTCTTCATGGGTTCATGTGAGAAATAGAGCAATGATGCCCAGAGCGTACTAGATGTAGAGCCTGGAACATGTTCAGTACAGGGCCGTGTGACAATTAGCACCAATCCCCTTTGGTTTCTGCTAAAGGTATGGATGGACGAGTACTGTCCTAGAGAAAGAATCCTGAGTTTGAATCCTGGTACTTTTACTCGTAGGGGATAGATATTTATTTAATCTTTTGAAGGCCCTGATATCCTCATGTGAGGAAAAACCAACATAAGTGTTACTGAGCTCATGGCTGTGGGCACCTGTGGCTCCATCCTTCCTGGGCACTTCTGAAGAGCACCCATAATGCCTCTCAGGGCTTTTCACCCAAAGACCAACCGGAAGAAGTAGGACATCCCACTGTTGAGGGTTGCCCCTGGGGTGGTAACAACACTGAATTTTCAGGTTGTAGAAGGGGACTTGCTGAGTAGAACACACCAGAATTGGGGAATCAGAGTAGATGAGAAAGATTCATGACCTGAGCCTAAGTCGGGGAGAGACCAGTGTGCAGGGCACTTGAACCTGCATGGCACCACCCAAGCTGCTAAGGCCAGGGCCGGAGGTGACTTTGAGAGGCTGGGAGCCAGGGAACAAAGAGGATGGATACATTATATGTAGCAAATAATCTTGAATTGACTCAAAGGGTTAGGAACAAAATGTTCCCTTCCAGTTCTAAATATTTGGTTCACCTTACCCTGAGTCGATGTGGCAACAAAAACCAGGTGTTGGCTGAAAATATCTTTCAATGAAGTATGTGATGACAGATTTCTAAAAACACCTGGATGCTTGATGAAATTTATGTTCAGTTTGCTCTTATTCACACACACAGTTACACACACACACACACACACACACACACACAGAAGGGAATGGAGGGGAGGGAGATAGAGAGGAATCAGTAATAACCTTGAGTAATATCAAGGAGGAGGTGCTATGGACTGAATGCTTGTGTCCCCCCAAATCCATGTATTGAAGCCTTAATTCAATACATGTGTGTATTCAATACTGGTATTAATTCAATACCAGGGTGATGGTATTTGGAGTGGGGTCTTCAGGAGGTGATTGGGTTTAGATGAAGTCATGGGGTGACGCCCCCACAATGGAACTGGCAGTCCTATAAGGAGATGGAGAAACCATCCGGCATGCTCTCTCTCTCCCCCCCCACCCCATGTGATGACACATCAAGCAGGTTTTCATCTCTAAACCTGGAAGAGGGCATTCACCAAGAACTGACCAGCCTGGAACCCTGATCTCAGACTTCCAGGCTCCAGAAATAAATGTTTGTTACTTTAGCCACACTGTCTATGGTTTTCTGTTATAGCAGCCTGCACTGACTAACACGGGGGAAACCCCTGTCTGCATGGCCCCACCCCACTTCTCAGGGCTGAACTCCACTGTGAGGCTAGGGCTTGGGTGGAAATCTCCTCTTGCAGAGGAGGAAATCTCTTGCAGAGATTATGGTATAAGAGTAAGAGACATCTATTATGTTGAACTTCCCTAAATCATCACCCTAAGTCTTTGAAATCTCTCACTTCAAAAATTTAAGAAATTCTCTATGTGATAATAGGTGGTTAATTGATTTCACCTTTGGAGCAGACCATTCTTTTGTTGTAGGAATACCACCTTTCAGGTGGGAAGAGAGGCGTTGCTGTCCTTCAAACTCACCCCCTCCTTCCTTGCTGCCCACAGTGGGTATATGTAGAGCAAAGACCCTCTTCTGAGATGGGGAGTTTTAAGATGCTGAGTTTTAAGCAGCTGACTACCTATGAAAAGGTGCTCATATCATGGGCAGAGGTGAATGTCAGCAACTCGTGTTTGCTAACAAAAGTTTTCTTCTCTATGGGCTTTAGAATGGAAATGTTTCATTTGTTCTTAAACGTGTATATATAAGGATGTCCGCGTGGTTCTTTTCTCACAGGACGCCAGGAACTGAGACCCTAAAGATGCAAAAATGATATGTGGGCCTGACCACCATGCCCAGCTAAAGGAGAATGTGTGATAAACCCATGAGATTGCTGATGTCCCATACATGGTAAAATAGAGTCGGCAGTTCCAGAAGGAAGGTCACCAGCCAGATGTGTTGCCCTGCATTTAGACGACAGCCTTCTGGTGGGATTGTCCTGCTGAAAGAAACAGCATGAGGCCAACTCTCATAATAAGGAGGGCGGGCTTCCAGGAGGGAGGGGGCTTTCTCTGGAAAGAGCAAATCTGGAAACAGAGAGAGGCATCTGAAGGCAGACCTTAGACCAGGGAGGAGAGGGGCCTTGTGCCATGGGGGACAGGATGTTTTCAGTGTCTCACCAATGTGGTATGGAAGGGAAGGCTGATTGATGCTTAGGGAGCCAGGACTGGTTACAAGGCACTTCCTACAGGACCAGCCTGGGGAGAGGCTCTTCTTGCAGAGTATGAGAGCGGTTTTACCCCGTATAAGTACTTTGAATGGTAATTCCCTTGTTACTCAAGACTGCGGGCAGCTTCCATTAAACATCACAGAACCACCTATCTTGAGGTTTTGGGTCAAAAGGAAGAGGTTCCTTCCTTTTCCCCAAAAGACATTGGACCCAAGAAAGACTGTTGCTTCCAGAGCTATAGTGCCCAGTAGAGACCCCTAAGTGAAAACTCCAGTGAGCGAGAGTATCCCCAGTGGGGATGGGTAAGAGCCCCAGTGAGAAGACTTGTGGGGCACCCTCACATATACCCAGGACAGGGCCGAATTCCTGCCACCACTCCAGCGGGGGGCACCGGAGCACCAAAGGGTTGGGGTTTCCTCCTTTCTTTCAAAATATTTAACTGTCTAACTCAGTTCCTCGCCAGACGAATCTCTTCCTAGGAAATTGCCTGGAATGCAAAAAGCCACAGCTATCTGATGTGTGGCGTTAGCATCTTTTACTTGAAAAGGGAATTGTTAATGAAAGCCAGATTTTCATAAACTTAAGTCATATTTTCTTCACATCTGCCTTTACCCCTTTTAATAGAGAAATTGAATCTGAGATGAGCTTTTAATTAAAAATCTCATAATAATATACAAAATCCAGGAGATAAGGAAATTAAATATTCAATATGGATTTTTTTCCCTTCTCTTCTCCTCTCCACATTTCCTGTTACTTGGCAGGTACAAAGTTTATTAGAACTATAGGAGACAGAAGAACTTTTAGTGTCAGAAAGGGCAATGCTGGAAGAGGGTAAATTTTGGTGTTATGAAGTTCTGATGGCCTTTTAACTTGTTGGTCCAGAACCAGACCAAGGGTGGGCACCCCCTTCTACACCTGGGGGCTTGGAGACCACCACCCTACTCTCAGCTGGCTAAATAAATGACAGTCCAGGACAGCAGCTGAACACCTTGACAGGTGGGGAGGGCAGGGCTGTAACAAGGGCATTAAATAGACTAAGGGTCTGAATAAGAGGAAAAGAGAGATTCTGGGGAGAGAAGATCCCTTGAGAAGTAAGGAATCTCTTCTTAATTCTTTTTGTGTTCGACAAGCTGACACTCTTTGATTGTGGAATGTGCAAACCCGTTCTTCCATGATGGGGGTGTAACAGTGAGGTCCCAGAGAGAGAAAAATTCTTAAATGTTTGATGTTTATAAATGATGTTTATGACTTTGGTTCTAATGAAATTGTAAAAAGAAAAACGATGGTATTTTGAAGTTCTATAGAAAATTCCAAATAGTTTTGAAGTTCTTGGTGAAGAGAAGACTCTTGGTCCCTTAGTTGAATCCATAGCTAAACAGTTCTGGGACTAGAAGCTTTCCAAAGCTGGAACACAGACCTCCTGGTGACATTTTCTAGTGTTTTCATAAGCTACCTCCTGGCTGGTGTCAAGTCAGGAGATTTTAAAACCTACCATGGCAATCACTGGTGTAAAGATTTATCTGGAATGACAAGAGTAGGTTAACTAATGTCTCCAAGGGGGGTGGAAAGGACACAATGATAAGAAAGCTGACAACACATCAATGCTTGTCATTGTGAATTCACAAGGACACATACTGTTTGTTGTGTGTTTGTTTAAGCCTAACCTCATTCTGAAAAGAATCCAAGGAAGTCCTTACATATAGCACAGCAAGATAAAAAATAAAAATAAATTAGAAAACTGGGGCAAAGAGAAAATAAGCTGAAATAATAAGACGAAAACAGAATTTAGAAAAGTCATCAGGCAAAAAAGCATGCTGTGAAGCTGTGCATGATTATTCCAGTTGAGCCACAGACTAGTTTCTTAGCAAGATGAACTGATCTTTCTACAGGTAGAGGCACACAGGCCAGCCCCCAAGTTAGCATTTGGACCCATTTCCATGTGGCAGCTAGATGGAAACAGCTAGGTGGGAGCTTCATGTGAGTAGAGCTCTGTCCCTATGGCTGGTGGGGAAAGCCACATACATTCTTCCTTAAGAAATTTTTTTAATGCCTTAATTTTCACTTGATCTGGGAGTGTCCATGAAAAAAATCTTCAAAGCCCGTTTCAAAGCCAGATGGTGCATTCATTTGTTCATCTAATAATGACTTGGCAACCTATTACTGCCAAGCACCACGCTGGGTGCCGGGGCCAGAGAAACTGATAGTTCAGGGTTGCTGCCCACATGAAGTTAGGGGAGACAGACAAGCAAAAAGCCAATAACTTATCAAGGATAGGTGCTGGACATAGGTGTCTCTGCGGGTGTATAAAATTGGGACACACTCTAATGTAGGAAAGCATGGAAAGGGAAGTCCCCAAGAGGTAGAAACTGATATTCTTTTGGCCTCTATGGATTTCATTCATTCATTCATTCAGACCAGGGACTTTGAGAGTCACATCTCCCCGAATCTTGGCATCAACTGGCACATCTTCAACCTCATGCCTTTCTAGCTTTCTTTCTGTTACTCCTGCTATGCTTGCTTTTCAATCACAAAGAGGGAATCTGATAGACCTATACTTTCTTTTTTTTTTTTTTAATTTTTTTTCACATTTATTTTTGAGAGGCAGAGAGAGACAAAGCATGATCAGGGGAGGGGCAGAGAGAGAGGGAGACACGGAATCCGAAGCAGGCTCCAGGCTCCGAGCTATCGGCCCAGAGCCCAACACGGGGCCCGAACCCACGAATTGCGAGATCATGACCCAGGCCAAAGTCGGACACTCAACCCACTGAGCCACCCAGGCGCCCCAGGTAGACCTACATTTTCATTCTAAGGGTGATTTCTGTTAAATTATTTCTACATTTAAAAAAAGTAATTTTGCATCTGTTCTACTATTTCAATTACCACAAGTAACATAAAGGAAAAAATGTCCAATTGGAAAAAGTGCTAGAACCTAAAAGCAGAGAATCGTTGTGATCTTAGCTGAGATGCTGTCAGCTGTGTTACCTGAAACAAGCCAGTCAACCTCTCTGAGCTTCAACATCTCACCTGTCAAATGGGGATTAAATAGCACTGCCTCATAGAATGGGAATTAAATTAAGTACTGCATGTAAAGTGCTTAGCCCCCTGACAGTATTTGACACATGCCAATCCCTCCTTGAAGCAGACATTATCTTGAAGAAATGTTTTTGTGATGAATTCAGCTTTTCATGAAACATTCTTTTTCGATGTACACCAAGCAGAGTAATGAGAACAAGGAGAAGAAGGACATCACCCTGTCTACTGGAGGCAAGTCCATGACTACTGGCACCCACCTTCATGGTCACCGGGTAGTAGAACCTCCTTCCTAACTCCGACTTGAAAGTGGTTCCAGTGTAAAGGACCATCATAATTTCCCTGAAGCCAGTCTGTCAAATCCCGTCATTGCCCAGTGTAACAGCCAGTCTTCAGAGAAGGCCCCCAATGCTCGCTTCCTCCCAATATCTTCACCCTGTGTAAATCTCCTCCAGAACTGAATTAGGGCTGGTATTCTTGGATGTGCCAGCCCAGTTGAACTCCCTTCTGAATATAGTCCCAGCTGGCATTGCACGGAGAGGAACTGACCCACTGAGCTCATTGACTGAGCTCGATCCACATAATACTGAGAAATGACAAAATGGTTGCTGTTTTAAGCCTCTATGTTTTGGGCAAGTTTATTACACAGCAATAGATAATAGAAACAACTAGTGTTTGTCCCATTCTTTGTCTCTTGTTAATCTGTCTATGGCCAGTCTAATTATCCAGGCCCCAACTGAAGAGCCCAAGAGGGGGTAACAGGACAATGGTGAGGGCATAGAAGACAATATCCAACTGCCAGTATTTGAGCTGGGACTTTTTTTCTAGGACTTTTTCTAGGACTTTGGAAGGCTGATCTGACCAGTGCCTGCTGGGATCTGGTGTATAAATGTTCCAGTTCACTTGACCCTTGGGTGGGATGATGGTGAGCCATATGTCCTTCACCATTTCCCAGAGGTTAGCCATGGAGTCAAGCTCCAGGTCCTTCTGTGGCACTTGGCTTAAAAATATACCCTCTAGGGGTGCCTGGGTGGCTCAGTCAGTTGAGCATCTGACTTCAGCTCAGGTCATGATCTCACGGTTCATGAGTTCAATCCCCTCATCAGGCGCTCTGCTGTCGGCTCGGAGCCTGGAGCCTGCTTTGAATTCTGTGTCTCCCTCTCTCTCTGCCCCTCCCCCACTTGTGTTTTTTCTATCTTCCTCTCACAAAAATGAACACTGAAAAATTTAAAAAATATATATACCCTTTAGTGGTATATATATGGCTTCCTTCTCTGGAGGTACCCAAATTAAGACCCTCGTAGAGGACAGATTATAAATGGTTGTGTACGGATGTGCAGGTTATTGTAATCTAAAATAGGTATCTATAAGGCCCCTAACATTCTCCCTACCACATGGTAGGTGTTGAAGGAGAGTACACATATATGAGCTCATTTAATTCTTTTTTTTATAAAGTTTATTCATTTCTTTTCTTTTTTTAAATTTTTTTTAATGTGTATTTATTTTTGAGAGAGAGACAGAGTGCTAGCAGAGGAGCGGCAGAGAGAGAGGAGACAGAGAATCTGAAGCAGACTCCAGGCTCTGAGATGTCAGCACAGAGCCCGGTGTGGGGCTCAAACTCATGAACTGTGAGTTCATGACCTGAGCTGAAGTCAGACGCTTAACCAACTGAGCCACCCAGGTGCCCCCATTTATTATTTCTGAGAGGGAGAGGGAGAGAGAGAGAGAGAGAGAGAGAGAGAGAGAACAAGGTGGGGAGGGGCAGAGAGAGAGAGGGAGACACAGAATCCAAAGCAGGCTCCAAGCTCTGAGCTGTCAGCACAGGGCCTAACGTGGGGCTTGAACCCATGAACTGTGAGATCAGGACCTGGCCCTAAGTCAGACACTTAACTGACTGAGCCCCCCAGGCGCCCCATGAGCTCATTTAATTCTTACAACAACCCTCCCAGATAGGTATTATTAGCATCATCTCCGTTTTGTAGGTGAAGAAGATGAGGGTAAGAGAGGCCAAGTGTCTTGTCCCATGGTTCCTCAGCCAGCAAGCAGCAGAGCTGGGATTGGAACCTGGATTGTGTGACGTCAGAGCCTACCCTGTAAAGCACTCCTTACCAATGTGTAGCCCTTAGCTAAGAATGGAAATGAAGTGACCCCAGACTCTGAGTGCATTCAAGATATTGAAATTCAAGAGAAAGAGGCCAAACCTGCTATTTGGTTCAAGCCACGCATCACCTAGCAGCTCACTACATAAACTCAGCCCAAACGTGATTTTGACTTTCTCTGCATAAACCCAACAATCAAAAATGGAAGGTGCGGGACAGCAGACTTTGGCTCATTATGTAAGAAGGTTTTCTAATAGTCAAAAATATTCAACAATAAAACAGGCTGCTTGAGCAATTGCTTGAACCCTAAGAGCATTCATGGTGCTGGTGGTAGTGGAGGGGTTTTGTGCACCCAATGGTGGTAAGACAAGAAGATATTTAAGGCCCCTCCTGACTCCAAGACTCAACAACACAAATTAATTGGTGCTGATGACTCTGGGTTGTTACTCGTGTCTCTCAACGAGATATTACAGGCTCTGATGTGGAAATTAACTTACTGCATACTTTCCTTCCATTCTTTCTTCCTTGCAGGGTTGTTATAAAGATAAGAAATGATGCATATAAAGTCCCAGGCGCACAGGAGGCAAGCACGATGGGGCTATCAGGAGGCGGCTATTATGAGCCTGGATGCTCGCCCATTGTGCTGACCATGCAGGAGGAGACAGATGTGTGCTAAGCCTTCAGATAAATGGTCCCCTTGTTTCTTACAAGAACCCTCGAGGTAGTTTTCTTATCCTTAGGAGCCAGGGCACGGTGGGTGAGAGAGGTGCCCAAGGTCGCATAGTGCCACCTATGGTCGCATAGTGCCAGTCTATGGTGCCACCACATCCGCCTGATCCCAGGGCACTCTCTGCCCCCTCCGGGCAGCCTCTGAATGGAAAGCCAGTTGGTGGCACCAATCAATTCTTATCCATCACAACTCAGGATCTTTTCTAAAACAACCTCTCTTTACTTTCGGTAAGAACAACAGGAGTGACTTAATTGAAAGAAAGGGCATTTTGTGGTAAGAAAGGGCTGTCATTTTGTTCCTTTGACCGTTGGCCCCTAAAACATACACACGATTAATGAATGCACCGTAAGCAATTTTTTTCCAATTATTTTCCCCTGAATCCCACAGAAATTGTGATTGTTTTATAGTAACTGCTTCTGTGACACAAAGTGCCTTTAGCGAACATCAGACATGGCTCATGCCTTCACTGGGTGAAACGGCTGCCTGTGGAATGACGGCCCAGCCAGGTGGGATTTCCAGCGAGGGCCTTGGCCTCGTGATTCAGACCTTTGAACATCAGAGATAACCCGGCCCAGGTGAGCTTCACTCAGAATCAAACGAGTGTATTGAAATGCAACTTAAAAGTATTAGCCGGGCAGATGTTTTGATTTTTGACTTTTGCAAAAGGGGTTTTTTACTTTATGATTTTGCTTAACGTTCTTCAAATTGCAGCCGCACGAAACAGGTTGAAGACTCCAGACCTGGTGTAGGAACACTAGTTCCCAACGCTCACCTTAGGCAAGTCAACTCACTTGTTTGGACCTCCATTTTTAAGGAATAAAAAAAGAACAGGGGAGAAGGGAGGGAGAAAGAAGAGAAAGGAAAAGTGAGAGACTCAAGGGTAGGGGTTGGAGGGAAAAGGAAGAGGAACAGGAGGAGAGGAAGATACAAGGGAAACCCCAGGGAGTAGACATATTCCAAGGGCCACCTTGCATCGGAAGTCTGGATTCTCTGGTGACACGTGAGGTTTAGTTTCCCGTGCCTCCCACCGTGGCTGACCCAGGGCTTCAGGGCTACATCTGTGGTAGACACAGGCACGCCAATGAGCCCTGTGGCCGTACGGTCGCCAAGCCCCAAATCCCCTCCCATCCCTCCAAAAGCAGAGCTGTGATATCCGACCTCGAACTGTCGTAGCTGAAAACAGCTGCACGTCATGCAAACGCAGTGCAAGAGAAGTCCCCTGTTGTGTCACATCAGTGCTGGCCATGGGACGGCTGTGGCCAGGGGACTGTGAGAGGGGGGAAACCTGCTCCGCTTCTTCTGGAACCCCCGAGAAGCACCGTCCCTTCATCCTGGTCCCAGAGCAAAGTCCAAGTGCAGGAGAGCCACAGCCAGAACAAGGTCACAGCTGCCCCAGCAGAGGTGGGGAGCGAGAAGTGAACCTTGTTGTGTGAGCCGCTGAGAGCTGGGGGTTGTGCGTTTCTACAGAATTCCTGTGCTATCCCAATACCTGCCGATTATAGGGAAACTCGGGGATGGGAAAATCACACGCTAGAGTAAGTGGCAGGGCTTAACGATGCCCCACCCGGTCCGATCATTCCTGGCTCCGAGATTTTGCTCCCGGGGAGGTGGTCCCCGCAAGCATATCCATATTGTAGGTGCCTCTTCTCCTCCCTAACTCAGGCTCACTCCATCTCCTTTTAGTTTCTGATCCCAGGTAGAAGCCGGGGTGACATTTCCCCCCCGGTGGCTTTGTTCTTAGCTCTGGACCCACAGAGAATGTGGGAAGAACTCTGTTTGACTGTGACTCTCTCGAGGCACAAAGAACTTGCCAGAACACTGTGCTAAGAGACCTGACCAAGCTTTAGCCTGGCTCCCACCGGCCCGGAACTGGGCCCCTACAGGTGTCTCTAAGCTGAGTCAATGCTGCTAAACCACTACATGTATGTTGTCATTGCCAAACCATGCTCAGTGATTGTCAGCTGCCTTCTATGATTTTCCACTTCCCCATAGCCCTGCTAGTCCCTCCGTGTCTGCTCTTGCGTTTCCCGCATCCCCCAGCGCTCCCCCCCTCTGCTGTCCCTTGAGAAACCTCATCTCCATTGTCTTAGTTGGAGTTGAGTTCAGTTCAGCGCGGAGTCTTGCTCCCCTCCTGCCGTGGTCTGAGCAAAGTCTGTCTTGTCACCTTCAACAAGGGTCCAGTGTGCTTCTCTTTGACACCAGGGACCCCACTGTCAGGTAGGGAGGTATCTTTCCTGTCTGGGAATGCCACACTGAGATGTTTCTATCTCTTTCCCCAAAGTATCTTCTTTCCGTCAAAGGACACCATTGTCCCCCTACCTGCCTTGGCATGCAGCCTGCTGTGCTCCGGGACGGTCCTTCCTCCCATGCTCTGCCCAGGAAACTCTCCCAGCTTCAGAAGAGGGCTCTCGTCACGGGGAGGGAATAGCCAAGTGGAACATTAGCCCTTGACAACCTGGTGAGCAGGGAAAGCGAAGCAGGTGTGGATGTTCCAGGTAAAAGCAACCGCTGGAGAAAAGGTCTGGAAGCAGGACAAAAAGCATGCAAGCAAGAAAATGTTAAGACCTTTTGACAGGCCAGGGAGGAGAGGAGACTGCGGACGTGAGCATGGCCAGAGCCACAGGGAGGTTGTCAGCAGGAGCAGCCAGAGGCGCGTTTTACAAAGATCACTGCCTTCATCACAGGATGGCTGGGAGAAGGGATGGTGGAGACAAAAAATGCATCTTAGTTACTTCTCACTACCCAGCACTTGGCACAGTGAGTGGCACCTGGCGCTCAATGTCTACAGCTCTTCCCAAATTCATTAGCAAACGTCTAAATGCTAACATTCGGGGCTCCTGGCTGGCTCAGTCGGTTAAGCGGCCGACTTCGGCTCAGGTCATGATCTCGCGGTCCGTGAGTTCGAGCCCCGCGTCGGGCTCTGTGCTGACAGCTCAGAGCCTGGAGCCGGTTTCGGATTCTGTGTCTCCCTCTCTCTGACCCTCCCCTGTTCATGCTCTGTTTCTCCCTGTCTCAAAAATAAATAAATGCTAACATTTACCGAGGTGCTGCTGTATGCCTCATACTCTGCTAGGCGTTGGATAAACACGGTTCATTTTATCTTCAAAACAAGCTGAAGGGAAAGACACTGTACTTAACCTCATTCTATGGTGGGGGGTGGGCTAATGCTTAGTTTGGTTCCCTAATTCATGCAGGGTTGCAGAGTAAGAAAGTGGTCAAGCCCGGATCTGACCCTAGCTAGGGGTTGCTTTAAAGAACCCGCCTTCCTAACTACTGGGGCCCAGTGTTCCCCAAGCTCCCACATAAAAATCATCCAAGGCACTCCTTAAACCTACAAATCACCGGCGGGGAGGGGTGGGGTCTTGGCTGGGCTCCCAAAGTCTTCTAGTTTTGACTAGTCTGTTCATTATTACAGGCCCCCCAGGTGATGCTTATCCTCAGGGAAGTTTGGAAAACATGGGGGTAAGAATGAATCCTTGTTGAACTGGCCAGAAGGTGACAAAAATGCCTGGTGAGAAGTGACACTGCCTCACTGGACTGATTAGCATGACGAGGGGGAGCAGAGCTGGGGGGCACATGTCAGCCCTGGCAGAGGGTGAGGAGAACGTCGGGGGCCCCGAGGTGTCAGGTTCTGTTTCAGAGGCCCCTGCCATGACAAGCAGCAGGCAAGAGCAAGAGAGACGGAGAGGGGCCCTCAGTCGCCCCCAAGGTCATCACCGCAAACACTCTGTACTTCGAACAGGGGAATGCGAGACTGGGGCACCGCTTGGCAGCGAGGGACCCTCCTAGGACCCTCCTGGGACCCTCCTGGGACCCTCCGCTGGGGTCCAGGCCTTGTGAGCCGAGTCAGTCTGCTGAGGATGGGCCCCCAAGTCCTTCCAGGCACCGTCAGGCTCACTGCCTGGGGCTGTTTCCCACTGGCCCACGTGACGGTCTCCCTACATCCCCGCTGCCATCCCTGGACGTCGCACGGGCCCTCTGACGCTCCTGGGGTTTTGCTGGTGACGCTCATCCCGCCCCTCCTTGCCTTGCCCGGTCCGGGTCCTCGAGGCTCCCCACCCCTGATTTCGCCCGCCACGTCCGGCCACATTCTTGACCTCTCACCTTGACGACGGCTGGGGTTTTCTCTGCCCGAACTGCAGCGTCTATACGGATCTGGCTCAGACACACCCGCCGAGTCTCTCCCTCACTCATGAGCTCACCCGCCAAGCCCCGCCCACCCCGTCGGTGCCCACGGACCTGCCAGACCCTCAAAGACTGAGGCCCTGCTGGGAAGACATCTGTCAGCCACTGATCCAGGGCCTTAAAGGCCCTGGCCAGATGTGCGAGCTGTTTTGGTGGGGGCATAAGTGAATCTAACTGGAACACCCGTTGCCCAAGTCAAAGCTTTTTACATCTTAATGTGCAGACAAATTACCTGTGGAGGTCATTAAAAGGCGGGTTCCTACCTGAGGGGACAATGCACAGGTGGCAGAGATTCCGTGCTGTCAGTGCGCCCTCAGGCCATCTCAGTGCGGCTGGCCCAGGGCCTTCACCGTGAGTAGTTAGGCGGCCTTGATGCTCAGGCAAACTCAGCAGGAGCCACGTCCCCCCGGGGGCCCCCTTCGACCTCCCGCCCCAGCTCACCTGCGCAGGCACCCTTCTGACACCTCCATCCAGCAGCTTGTCCCGCCGACCATTCCCATGGGAACTACCACCTAGCCAGCAAAAGCGAGAGTCCTCCGAAGGGAAGAACGGGATCCTCTGGCTCTCCCTTCCCAGGCCCCGGCACGCTTCGTTTCGGCATTTGTTGCTGGAATGGACGAAGACAGTATGTCTAGTTGGATAAAATTAAGTGGACCAAAGGCCTAGAGCAAAAGGCTCAGCAAACTCATGCTGCGAAAGGCCACATAGTCGCCTGGGCTCCAGTCACACACTCTACAAAATAGTCTGTGGTTTGGATTTGGTCCAAAGGACATGGTTACCCACCACCCCCCCCGGCCGAAGGAACTCTCTTTTTAATTTGGACATTCAAGTTTGGTTATTTGTGTTTTATGTTTTGTTTTTTTTTTTTTACAGTGTCAACCAATTTTTTTTTTTTTTTTTTTTTTTTTTTTTTTTTTGCTGGATTATATCGGGTCCACAAAGATGACTGGGTAGAGGGTCAATTTATTGAATCGTCTGTAAAATGAGAACAAGACCTATCCACTTGACCCTTGGTTCAGCCTCTGACACGCCCACCTACAAGAAAGTGGTGTCCCTGCTTAACCGAAAACTGGAAACTTGGCTCTCCTCGCAGACCTGGCCTTCGTTCACTCTTTCAGCTCTTAGCTTTCCTCTTGGCTCGGGAAGCAACCCCAGGCCTAGGCTCCCACAGAGAAGCCAAGTCAATCTCTTTATGGCTCCGTAGCCCAGCCCAGCCCAGCCTACTCTCCGAGGCCATCAGAAGGAGCTCGGGGAGTCGTGCTCGGGAGAGGTGCTGGCAGGGCACCCGACCCGGGAGGCGACCTGCCCACATCCCTTTCTCTCCCTCTTCCTCTTCCTCCCACTGTCTCTGGAGGAACACATGGCTGCCTGGAAGATTCCGGCTGGATAAAAAGGAAGGCTGTTATGCAAGGTCTCTTGGCTTCCCTGGGAGAGTGACAAGTAATGTAACAAGCTCACAGATCACACCTTCTTGTCCAAATGTTCCCACCAGATTGGCTTCTCACGTTGAAAGTTTGCCCAAGCGGGCGGCACAGGACGGAGACACCTCCGCGCCGCCGTGCGAACAACTTCCACCGGCACCCTACCTTCTCATCTAACACTTGTCGCCTCACACGTTTCTCAGGGAGCCCTGTCCCCGGCGCCCGTGTTTCCCGGAACCCGATCGGTGCAGACCCGTGGGGGCTTTCACCAGCCCAAGGCGAAATGATGAGCGTATCCTCCATTATTCCGCTTCCTGCCCTTCAGAGCATTCGTCCAGATATTTAATTTTAAATTTCTGTGCATGGCTCCCTACGAGCCTATATTTTCCACAAGGGCAGAAGTGTGTTTGTTTGGTTCTCTGCTGCAGGTGCAGCGTGAGGGATGATTTTCAAACTATGGTACAGCAGGTCACTGCCCGTCAGGGTGGATGATGGTCAGTCTGCTGACCAGGTACCAGTGGGTTCCAGCGGGAGATCAGCCCTGCCCAAAGCCGAGCGTGGTGCCTGATGCAGGCTAAATTCTCCACCAGCGTTTTTGGAATGAATACATGAATGTAGCATGTTTTTCGTAAAGCCAAGTTGAGTCAATTTAAAGAACCGAGCTTTATTCTAAGACTATGTCCTTCTCACTCTCTGATGTGGGAAATCAGAATATTCTTCCCAAAACAAAATTAGAGTGGTAGTAGATAGCAGAGTTTGTTTGTTTTTCATTTAACATCTTATTTAGTAAAAATTTCTTTAAGTGGCAAACCTCATCGGACCGCAAATTCTTTTGAAACACTGAAAATTGAACAAATCCAGGCTTCAGGGAACCTCTGGCCTATTCTATCTTTGTATTCTTACTGTTGTTGTTATTAAGATATAATTCACATACCATAAAATGCATCCCTTTAAGTTGTACAATTCAGTGGGTTTTAGCACATTCATGGAATAGTGCACCCATCACCATTATCTAATTCGAGAATATTGTCACCACTCTGTAAAAAATCTGGCACCTATGAGCAGTCAGTCTACAATTCTCCCTCCCTCTTCCCCTGACAATCACTAATCTGCTTTCTGGTTCTATAGATTTGCCTATTCCGAACATTTTGTATAAATGGAAGCATAAAACATGAGGACCGTGGGGTCTGACTTCTTTCAATTCGTATAATGCTTTCCAGGCTCGTCTACATTGTGCCCTCACTACATTCCTTTCTATGGCTGAATATTATTCCTTTGAATGGACATACCACATTTGCTTATCCACTCACTCATTGGGTAGTTTCCACTTTTTGGCTATTACGAGCAACGGTGCTGTGAATGTTCATGTACAAATTTTTGTTTGGACACTTGTTTTAATTCTTTCGAGTATCTGCCTAAGAATAGAATTGCTGGGTCACATGGCAAGTCTGTGTTTGACTGTATGAAGCATTGCCAAATTGCTTTACAAAGTGGATGCACCGTTTTACTTTCTCTCTAGCAATTTCTCTACGTTCTCGACACTTGTTGTCTATGTATCTCGGCCCATCTGCCTTAGTTCAGGAGGGCTGCTACATCAAAAACACCATAGGCTTGGGTCTTAAGCAACACACATTTATTTCTCTTCGTTCTAGTTGCTGCAAAGTCTAAGATCAAGGTGCTAACAGATTCAGTGTCTGGAGAGGGTTCTCTTCCTGGTTTGCAGACAGCTGCTTTCTTGTGCCCTCACATGGTAAAGAGAGAGATCATGTCTTCATGTCTCTTCTTATAAGGACACTAATCCCGCTCATGAGAGCTCCACCCTCGTGATTAACTTAATTATCTCCAAAAGCCTCGCCTCATAATACCATCCAACTGGGGACTGGGCTTCAACCTATCAATTTAGGGGGAACACAAGCATTCAGTTCACAACACCACGCTACAGGGTGTGCAGTGAAATTGAATTGTGATTTGATTTGCATTTCCCTAGTGGCTGATGATGGGAAGCATCTTTTCATACGTTTAATTTTTTCTTAACATGTACTTATCCTTGAGAGACAGAAACAGAGCACAAACGGGGGAGGGGCAGAGAGGGAGGGAGACACAGATTCCGAAGCAGGCTCCAGGCTCTGAGCTGTCAGCATAGAGCCTGACAGAGCCTGATGCGAGGCTTGAAACTGTGAACCATGAGATCATGACCTGAGCCAAAGTCGGATGCTTAACCAACTGAGCCACCCAGGCACCTCTCATCTGTTTATTGATCATTTGTATATCTTCTTTGCAGAACTGTCCGTTTAAATCCTTTGTCCATTTTAAAGTTTATTTTTTATTTATTTTTTTATTCTAAGAGAGACCATAGCAAGTGTGAGTGGAGGAGGGGCAGAGAGAGAAGGAGAGAGAATCCCAATCAGGCTCCATGCTGTCAGCACAGAGCCTGATGGGGGCTTAATCTCATTAATTGTGAGATCATGACCTGATCCAAAATTAAAAGTAGGATGTTTTAAACAACTGAACCACCTGGGAGCCCCTGTCCATTAAAAAAACAAAACAAAAAAACAAAACAAAAAAACAGGTATCTGTCATGATGTAAGAGTTGTTTATGTATTCTGAACACTAGATTCTCAGCAGTTTTATAATTTGCAATTTTTTTCCTTTCTGTACGTGGAATTTTCTTTCTTGACAGTGTCCTTTGCATGAGTTTTTAATTTTAATTAAGTCTAATATTTCTATTTTTTCTTTTTTTTCCCCATTGTGCCTTTGTCTAAGAAACCATTGCCTGTTCCAAGATCGCAAAGATTTACCCCTATGTTTTCCTCTAAAAGCTTTATAGCTTGAGCTTTTACTGTTTGATCTATGATTCATTTTCAGTGTATGATTCATTTTGAGTTGATTTTTATATATTGTGTGAGGTAGGGGGTCCAAATTCATTCTTTTGTATATGGGTATCCAGTTGTCTCGGTGCTGTTTGGTTTTTGAAAGACTATTCTTTCTCCCATTGAATTGTTTTGGCTTTCTTGTCACAAATCAGTTAACCGTAAATATAGAGGATTATTTTCCACTTTCAGTTCTATCCCATTGATCTATATGGAATAGACCGTTTAATGGGGAGGGAGAGTGAACTGCGGCTGGCCCACATACTACCTGAGAAGTTAGAAGGGGATTTGGTTTCCCTAACTTTGAATTAGTCAAGGGCAAGCTGGGAGCTTGCAGGGGACAGTGCAGAGGTGATGTCTGCAGTCTGGGAGAGCACAGACTCACCTGTCCCTGGGGTGTGGAGAGAAGAGGTTGTCAGAGTTGAGGATCTTGGCTGTGATTGCGGAGCCATGAGTTTAAGTCCAGCAGGAGACCAAGTTTAAGAGCAATCTGGTCATAAATAGGCTAGAGGTATGGGCACACTCCATTAATTGCCATAGATTTCCAGTGAGTAAGTGGAAAGTCCTTCATAGACATTCATTTTCCATCTTAGATTGTTCTGGCTATTCTGGAAACTTGGCCTTTCCTTGGGCATTTTAGGATTGGCTCATCAATCTCTGCTACTCATCAATTTTACTGAGGCTTTGCCACAGTTATTAATGTCTCTGGACAGAGATGACGATTCAGGTCAAGACCTGGAAGGAGTGCATGACAGAGCCTGACCAGAACCCTCCACTTGAGCCAAGACGAGCTCTTACTCTGGCAAAACTGCTCAGAGAAGCCTGAGTGGATGGGGCTCCACTCTGATAATGTGAGGTTCCTCACCTTGAATTCTCCTCGTAGAGTCACTGGTCCCCAAGTTCTCAGAAAACCTGCCCTTCCCGCTCCCTCTGTCCAAGGAGAAAACACCAGTGCTAAAGGATCTCACTACCGTGGGTGCCCATAGCACACTATATGGCCCTCCTTGCACTATTATCATTGTTCGGTCTTTTTCTCATTTACCTTAAGCCTCATGAGAGCAGAGACCATGTAAAGTGTCCTCTGAGCTGTTCCTGGCTCTCTAACCCAGCTTGATTCCCACTTGTTCCAAGCAATCCTGGCCTGCAAAGTAGAGACAGTGTTCTGGACAAGTGCCCATACCTCTAGCCTATTTATGACCAGATTGCTCTTAAACTTGGTCTCCTGCTGGACTTAAACTCATGGCTCCGCAATCACAGCCAAGATCCTCAACTCTGACAACCTCTTCTCTCCACACCCCAGGGACAGGTGAGTCTGTGCTCTCCCAGACTGCAGACATCACCTCTGCACTGTCCCCCGCAAGTTCCCAGCTTGCCCTTGACTAATTCAAAGTCAAGCTAGAAGGGCAACCAAATCCCCTTCTAGCTTCTCAGGTAGTATGTGGGCCGGCCACAGTCCACTCTCCCTCCCCATTAAAGGGTCATAGGTGACTGTTCTTAGAAGGTAGCCTGGAGCAAAGAGTCAATGGGAGCGGGGACAAGGGTGATGTATACACCTGGGATGAGGCCTCAAGAGAGAGCTAAGGAGAACTTAGTGGGTGTGGGATCTGAAAAAAAGAGTGGACAGAAGGTAAGAGGTGCCCCGTAACTCGCAGAAGACATTCGTTAACCACATAATTTGGGGCACGGACTGAGCTAGGGTATATGGGAGTGCAGAGACAGTCTTACCCTCGTGGATTATCCAATATTAAAACATAGAGAAGCATCCAGCTTCTTAAAATGTAATACAGTCATCTCTAAATTCCGTTTTTAGTAATTGCTGCAGAGAAAAAGTTCAGATGCTATCACACCATATACGCCGGGCAGTGTGCTCTGGCCAGCCTAATAGCTGTTCCCATCTGTGCTCCACGCCCTCCCTTACTGCTTTTTCTTACCATCCCCCACTGTGGAGGCTGGAGAGCCAGATACTTTCCCAGCCTCTCTTGCAGCTAGGGGTGACAATGAGATGTGGTGCCGTCTGACAGAATACAAAGGGAAGACTGCTGGGCACGTCTAAAAAAAAGCTTTTGCTTTCCTGATGAAGAGGACATCACCATTTGGAATTGCTTCTGCTCCCTTTTTGTTGCCTTAAACATGGTGTGATGCCTGGAGGTGCATCAGCCACTTTGCAACCATGAGGTGACAAGCATGAAAATGAACAGACTGATGATGGGATGGAAAAGTAAGGGAGCCTGGAGTTTCTGGGAGCCTCTCTGAACCACCAAGCCCACATTAGCAATCACCTACCTCTAGGGTTTGTCTAGCTGCTCTTCAACTGCTAGAGAGAGGGATCAGGGATGGTGTCATCTCTGTGTCCCCATTGCTCTGTGGAGCTGCTGGCACGTGGCAGAGAGTCAGTGACTATGTGGTCCACCGGCCAGCAACTCCTTGCGTCTCATACAGCCCCCAGTACTTAATTCAAACCAGACTTCCCGACTTGCCCAGGCACTGAGAGGTGAGGACCTGCCCAAAGGAACAGGGCTAGAAACAAAACTTTTTCGTTAGCCTTGACCGTCCTTCTCCGGACTGTGGTAAACAGCCCGACCTTGACGTACAGCTGCATCCTCCCCAGGTCCCAAGGTGCTTTGCCTCCCTCTAGGAGAATGCAGGACGTTTACAGGGAAGGGAGGAGATGATAAATTCATAGAACATCAGCGTTCAAAGACATACGAAAAACCTCCCAGCTTGGGTGTGCAAATCGGTGCCACCAACTTTGCGGAGACATTTGGCAATGGCTAATAAAGCATAGGCATAAGCCACTCCCAGCCATCCCCTTAAGGGTATGCTCTCCAGAGAAACGCTTCAGTGTGGGCATAGAAGACGCACATGGAAGTCCGTTGTCACGGGTTTTGTAAAAGCAAGCGCACTGGAAACTCCCTAACTGTCCTTCCACAAGGGACTGAATCAATGACTTGTGTTCTTGCAGTCCATGCTGCTGAGAGAAGAAAAGCATGGTACAGAAAGACAAAAGAGACCGGGCTGCTGCTTTAGCCAGGTCAGGCTGCATAACAAAATACCAGAGACCGGGCAGCAGACATACCACAGAGCTTTCTCACAGTTCTGGAGGCTGCAAGTCTGAGATCAGAGGCCAGCATGTCAGGCTCTGGTGAGAACTCTCTTCCTGGCTTGTAGACACCTTCCTCCTCACTGTATCCTCACGTACCCTTCCTGGGGCTCCGATCCCATCAGACCAGGGCCCCTGGTCATGACCCAACCACCTCCCAAAGGCCCCACCCACGCCCAGACACCATCGAATTGGGAGCTAGGGTTTCACTACACGAGTTTTGGAGAGACACAAATAATCCGTCTCTAACAACTGCTAATTCCTTAGGGTCATAAGCTCGCCTCCAGCCACCCAGTCCACCGATAATAAAGCCTCCCTCCCCCCAGACCCGGACCCCCTCCCCCCACACCATATTGGTCTTCAGCAGCTATACCCATTCTTTCCTGCCACCATCATTTTACCTGTAAGAACGTGTATTATCGTTACTCTCTTCTGTAACGCCCACTACTCTTTCCCACCCCACCCCTCTCGCCTGGGATTCCACAGGGACATGTGAACTCTGCACGCTTTCCTGCCTTTGGGGAGGAATTTTATCTCGGGCTGGTAGTTGTGCCCGTGAGTCCCTGTGCCTTCTCCCAAGAGCTGCTACGTTATTCAGTTAGTCCACAAATATTCATTGAGATGCCAGATACTATGCCAACACTGGGGACTGAAAAAAAAGATGTGGTTTCAGCCTTAAAGAGTTTGGAGTTTAGTGGTGAATAGGTGTGAAACCCTGACAATGTTCCAGACACTGTTTCAAGTCCTTTACTGAAATGGGCTCATCTACATCTCAGAACGTTATCAGCCCCATTTCACAGATAAAAACACTGAGGCAAAGGAGTTCAGGTCAGCTCCCCAAGGTCACACTGCCAGCAGGTGGTAGAGCCAGGATGTGATTCCAGGGAGCCTGGCTCCAAGTCTGGGGATGACAAACATCCCCCGGATATAGGAGCAGGCATGACAGGGTGCTGTGTTGAGCTGTAAGACCCAAATCTCAGGAGGATGTGGGCACCCAGAGGAAGAAATGTTCTTGGAAGGCTGTTCTGGCTCTCTGGAGGAAAGGACCTTTGAGCTGAGTCATGAAAAGGGTCAGAATTCACCCAAGTGAAGTTGGACTGATCTCCGGACGAAGGGAAAGGAATGTACAAAGACTAGGGGATGTGAGGGAGGAAATACGTTCAGGATACTGTGAGATATTTGATGAGGCAGGATCGGGATTAAGAGAGGGGACGTGCAATCCATCCACTTCAAAATCCTTGCACTCTCTCTCTCTCTCTCTCTTAATGAGGCAGCATCACATAGTTGAATGGCTCTAAATGCTCACATTTGGGGCCCAGAGAATGTTTGTGCTGAAATCTCAGCTCTAAAGCTTCTTAGCTTTGGATCTCATGGCATCTCATTTCCTCACCTGTAACATGGGGATAATGAAGTTCCTGCCTCATAGAGCTGGGGTAAGAAGTAAGTGAATTAGCAGAGCACTCCCAGCACAAAGCGGTCTTGGTCATTACCACCACCATCATTCGTTTCATTCATTTGTCTGGCATACATGTCCTGGGCCATCATGAGATGCAGGATGGAGCTGTGGGGACAGGTCCTGAAGCTCATGTTTTGAGCTCTTCCCACTCAAATCCAAGGCTAGGGAGGGGAGGGACGCGCTTTCCGCCTGTCACTCGGAGTGACAAACGCAAAACGGCCCCGCATGTCCCTTTCTGATGACAGCGAGCAAGGCCACTGCTGAAAGACAAGGACTTCTATTAACAAGGAGCACAAAGGAGCTGGGCATATTAACATTTGACTTTGCAGAAGGAGATGCAAGGGCACAGAGTGGGTCTCGGAGACAGATATGGCTCAGTGGAGAGCGGCTCCCCGGGGGCCTCCCGCCTCAGGTGACCCCGGAGCCCACAGGAAGGACCCAAAGAGTAACGATCTCAACACTATCAGCATTGCTATTTTTAACAGTTGGGTCTTAACTCACATTTCTAGGATGTTTTAAGTTTCAATGGGCACTTCCATTCATCAGTTTGACCCTCACCATACCTGGGTAGTAGAAGCTGGTCTTCTTTTCCTGTTTTGATTCGTAAACTGAGGACCAGTTACATGACCTACTAAGTGGCAAGTCTAGAATCAGAATCAAGACTCCGCCCTTCAGGGTAAAGATCTTTTTACTCTAACTATATCCCCACCCCACGATTGTTCTGGAACTACAGACAAGAGCCAGTCTGGTTCCTGTTCCACTTACAGACACTTCACAGTCCAGGCATCTGTAGCCTGAGCGCCCTCCACTAGGGACACCGTGGAAAGGAAGGAGTCCCATTTCCTACCCATCGGTTCCCAGAATTTGGAATTCAATGTATCAGTAAACTTTTGGAGAATATTTTGAAGACAAACATAGGGTGGCCAATTCTGTGTTTTGTAAATGGAGAACATTAAAAAAAAAAAAAAACAACAGTTAAAAAACTCTTCCATACAATATCACACAGAAAGCCTATTTCGGCATTCTCTCAAAAGCCCTGCAAAGTAGAAAGACCTCAACATCAGATAAAGGACGTGCCCTGCAAAACAGGCAAGGGGAGGGCCTTAGACAAATGTGCAACCCATTGAGAACAGCCGTGAATGACTGTACAGGTTGTGCACTGCACAACTTCAGGGTTGGGAGTGCCATTTGCAAGAACTATCCTGATTTGGCCCTGATCTTCTCATTTCCCTGCAGACCAGCAGAAATTTTTGTAGGAGGTAAACTGGCAGATAAGAGTCCGATCTAGCATGTCATTTCTGTAATTCTCAGTGTTCTGAGAGCATATAAACACCATCTGGCCCAGATACTTCCAGGCACGCTTTGAGGACCAGCTGGAATCCACCAAGTTTTCTCAAGGACCACTTAATCTGAGCAGAGCAATATTTTAATTCCTTTCATGCAAACGTTTGTCACACAAAGTGTTTTGCAGCGAACAAAGTGTCACAGAAGTGTTTTGCAGTGAACTTGGGGAGCCTTCGGTCCTTTCCACGCACCTCGTTTTACAGAGTAAAACAATGTCCCTGAGAGGTCCTGCGACTTGTCAAAGAACACGCGGTCTGGTAAGGGGAAAACCTGTTTGGCAAGTGGCTGGAAAGATGGAGATCGCCTTTGGGCAGTAAGACTTGACACACCAGTCTAGACCCTTCCTACACCCATCTCCGCTGCACAGACACTCAGCGCTGTGGGGGTGTGCATATATTCCTGGATGCTTCTTTTATGCATCTTTTTCAAATTAAAAAAAAAAAAAAAACAACACTTGGCCCCCAAACAGACCTTATTTAGACTCAGCCTTAAGTTCAAGTCACAAACATTTATCTATGCCTTTCTCCGTAGCAGGCTCTGCGATGGGTAGTAAACCCTGTTTCACTTAGACTTTGCAGGTGATCAGAGACAGAGCTGTTCTCCAGGATTATCTCTCGAATCCTTGGGAGAAATTCCTGCGAATCCTCTGTTTCTGCAGCATCCAAGGCCTATGTAACGACCTCCCTCTGTCTACGACCTTTGCCCGGTAACTTGCGGCTCCCTCCCATTCTCAAAGAAGGGCACATCCACGTGACTTTCTATGGCCCTTGGGATGTTGGAAAACTTTATTCGGGCAAAGGCTCCTGTTTCTGCCAGCTGGCTCTCTGGAGGGATGTAAGAAAAATGAGCAGAGCTGGATCATTCTACCTGAAAACCTTGTAGATTAGGATTGCATGGGCCAAGTAATTGCTTGGAACATAATTTATACCAAAAGATTATCGGTTGCTCCTGTAAGTGAGTTACCTGTACTTTTAGTTGCAAAAACTGGCTTCTCTATCCTAAATCCGCGGTCTCCGTGGGACAGGTCCGCTGACCGCAGACACAGGAGTGAGCCCAGCCAAGATGAGCCAAGCCTGGCTGGGTTAGCAGAATGGCCCAGCTGATCCACAGGCTCGTGGGAAACATCAGCGGCTGTAGTTTTAAGCCACAGAGCTATGGGGTGGGATGGCGTTATTTTGTAGCATTAGCTGACTGATACATCCCACATGGCACCGTAGAAAAATCACTCTGTTAATACAATGAGCTGTAACAGAAGGAAGCCGTCAACAAATCCTGTGTGGGCAGAAAGAAAACTTGTCCCGTAAACAGTCTCTTGATAATTGTGGATCTTCTGAAAGCTCTGACAGTCCGCTGTGGTTTGTGTTACCGTTGCTAGCACGCTGAGGCGTGTCATCAGCAAGAGGTATGTTAATAATGCATATATCTTGTGGGTTCCTCTGAATGTGTGTATGGGCGTGTGAGCTCCCATATATACAAATCTCTGGATCTTGAGCGACACTGGCTTTATACGGGGGTTATCGCTATTGGTCCCCGAGATACACTTTTGAGAGCTGAACGGTCAACCCTCCCAGTAAGCCATGATATAACAAAGGTAGGCTGTGCTTCAGACCTTGGTGGCTTCTAAAACCTGGGGCAGGAAGGTCTGATGGAATAGGAGAGGCTTCCAGGTAACTTCAGAGAGAATGAAATCACCATGGTCTGGCCTACGTGCTTTTCGTCTTTCTTCTTGTTTGTCTTTATTCTAGTATCACGAGAAACATGAGTACATTTTCATTGGGGAAATTTCCAGCCATACGAAAATACATAGCAAAGGGCAAGAAAGTCCCTTGGACCCTGTTCCCTCCCCAGTGGGACAGATTTAACTTGTTGTTGTATGTTCTCAAAGTCTTTCTCCTGGCCCTCAAACACCCACAATCTGTGTGTGCATACACAGGAGATAACAACATAGTTGTCACTCTATAAATTGCTGTTCTGTCTTAAGATAAGACTTAGCCATAGTTCCATGCAGTGCCTGACTCCTTTTTCTCAGGTGCAGAGTTTTTCTCGAACATACCATGGTTTGTAGAACCACTTCCCTTTGCGTGCGTGTGTGTGTGTGAGTGTGTGTATGTGTGTTTTATTTTTATTTTTATTTTTTTATTTAATTTTTTAAAATTTACACCCGAATTAGTTAGCATCTAGTGCAACAATGATTTCAGGAGTAGATTCCTTAATGCCCCTTCCCCATTTAGCCCATCCCCCCTCCCACAACCCGTCCAGGAACCCTCTGTTTGTTCTCCATATTTAAGAGTCTCTTCTGTTTTGTCCCCCTCCCTGTTTTTATATTATTTTTGTTTCCCTTCCCTTATGTTCATCTGTTTCGTCTCTTAAAGTCCTCATATGAGACAACCACTTCCCTTTGATCGGGCATTTAGGTTGTTTCCACTTTCCAACATTAAAAATGAATTTCTAGTTAATATCTAGAATTCACATATTTGTGCCCAAGAATGAATCTCTATTTGGAATGTTTTCAGAGAAGCAGAATTCTTAAGCCAAGGGGACATTTTAAAGTTTGATGGCTATTGTCACATTTCCTTCTAAAAAGTCTTAACCAACTCATCCCCCATCAACAATGTATGAAAGTGTGTCTCTCCATATATCTTCCCAGCCCAGGATTTATCAGTCTTTCATCTTTGCCAAACTGAGAGGTGAAAAATGTTAACTAATTTCCATTTGAACTTCTTCAGTAGTTAGAGAAGTTGAGTATTTTTCTATGTGTTTTCTGGCCATATGTGTTTCTCCTATTCTGCCCATTTTTCTATTATACTTCTTGGTTTTCTAAATGCTTAAACAAAAGATCTTTCTGTTTTCCGAATGTTCATGAAAATATAGTAATCTATTCCGGCAATTTGATTGTCTTCAACTTTATTTATTGTGTAACTTGTCAAATATAAGCTACTTTTTACTTTTTATTTTTTGAAAGTTTTTGTGAGAGACAGAGAACAAGTGACAGAGTAGCAGAAAGATGGAGAGAGAGTCTTAAGTAGGCTCCATGCCCAGTGCAGAATGTAACATGGGGACTCTATCCCATGACCCCGAAATCATGACCTGAGCCCAATCAGGAATCTCAACCGACTGAGCAAGCCAGGAACCCGCATTTTTCCCATTTTAATTACAATTTTAAATTTAGAACAGTTTTAGATTTACAGAAAAATTGTGAAGATAATATGGAAAGTTCCCATATACCCTACATTCAATTTCCCTGCTACTAATGCATTACATTAGTAATATTACATTTGTTACAATTAAACCAATGTTTTTCCATTATCACTGACTAAAGTCCACACCTTATTTAGATTTCTTAGGGTTTGGTTCTTTTTTTTTTTTTTTTTTTTTTTTTTTTTTTTTTTTTTTGCCACTGTGTCAATAATCATTTCGTGTGGTGTTTATTTAAGTTCTTATTTTAATTCCAGTTATTTAACACACAGTGTTACATTAGTTTCAGGTGTACAATATAGCGATTCAGCAATTTCATACGTCACCCGCTGCTCATCACAAGTGAGGTAATCCCTATCACCTCTTTCACCCATTCCCTCCCCAACCTCAGTTTGTCTATAGTTAAGAGTCTGTTTCTTGATTTCTCAGTCTCTTCCTTTTTCCCTTTACATGTTTGTTTTGCTTCTTAAATTCCACATATGAGTGAAATCGTATGATATTTGTCTTTCTCTGAGTGACTTATTTCACTTAGCATAATACTGTCTGACTCCATCCATGTCATGGCAAATGGCAAGATTTCATTCTTTTTTATGGCTGAATAATATTTCATTGTATATATACATATGTACAAATATACATACATACATACATACATACATATACCACCTTTTCTTTATCCATTCATCTGTTGATGGACACTGGGTTACTTCCATAGTTTGGCTATTGTAAATAATGCTGCTGTAAACAGAGGGGTGCAAATATCCCTTTGAATGAATGTTCCTGTATTCTTTGGATAAATACCCAGTAGTACAATTGCTGGATCATTTTTTGATTTTTTTAAATGTTTATTTATCTCTTTTGAGAGAGAGAGACAGAGACAGAGAGACAGACAGACAGAGAGAGCGAGAATGTATGTACAAGTGGGAGAGGGGCAGAGAGAGAGGGAGAGAAAATCCCAAGCAGGCTCCATGCTGTCGGGGCAGAGGCATACACAGGGGCCCATCCCACAAACTGTGAGATCATGACCCGAGTCAAAAATCAAGAGTCAGACATTCAACCAACTGAGCCACCCAGGTGCCCGTGGATCATTCTCATTTTAACTTTTTGAGTACTCTCCCTACTGTCTTCCATAGCGGCTGCATGAATTTCCGTTCCCGCCAAACAGTGCGTGAATGTTCCATTTTGTCCACTCCTCGCCAACACCTGTTGTTTCTTGTGTTGTTGATCTTAGCCATTCTGACGGGTGTGAGGCGATATTTCTTTGCAGCTTTGATTTGCATTTCCCTGACCACTAGTGATGTTGAGCATCTTTTCATGTGTCTGTTGGCCATCTGGATGTCTTCTTAGGAGAAATGCCTGTTCATGTTGTCTTCCCATTTTTTTTATTGGGTTATTTGTGTTTTTGAGTGTTGAGTTGTATAAGTTTTTTACATATTTTAGATGCTAACCCTTTATCAAATATGTCACTTGCAAATATCTTCTCCCATTCTGTAGGTTGCCTTTTAATTTTGTTGATTATTTCCTTCACTGTGAATAAGCTTTTTATTTGATGAAGTCCCAATAGTTTATTTTTGCCTTTGTTTTCCTTGCCATTGGAGACATAATCTAGAAAGAAGTTGCTATGGCCAATGTCAAAAAAGTTACTGCCTGTGCTCTTTTCTAGGATGGTTTCGGGTCTCACATTTAGGTCCTTCATCCATTTTGAATTGACTTGTGTGTGTGCTGTCACTGTCCAGTTTTCCCCATATCATCTGTTGAAGAGACTGTCTTTTTCTCCTTGGATATCCCTTCCTGTTTTGTTGAAGATTAATTGACCACATAATTGTGGGTCTGACCTAATGAACTTTTTCTCTTCCAGGATCCCATGCAGGATCCCACATTACCTTTGCTCATCATGTCTCCTGAGGCACCTCTTGGCTGTGACAGTTTCTTGGATGTTCCTTGTCTTTAACGACCATGACAGTTTTGATGAATACTGATCAGGTATTTTGTAGGATGTCCTTTAACTGGAATTTGTTTGATATTTTTCCTATGATTACATTTTGGTTATGGGTTTTTGGAAGAAATGCTAAAGAGGAAAAGTGCCAATTTTATATTATATCAAGGTTACACACTAGCAACATGACATCACTTTTAATGTTAACCTTGATCTTCTGGCTGAGCTAGTGTTTGTCAGGCTTAAAACTGCAAAGTTACTCTCTTTTCCCCCTTTCCATTTTGTACTTTTAAGAAGAAAGCCATTTAAGGAGTGGGGCACTGCGCTCTACTCCTTGAGGGCACAGTATCTACATAAATTATTTGGAATTCGTTTGCACTGAAGAATTGTCTATTCTCCCCCACTTATTTATTTATTCAACCATTTATTTATATCAGTATGACCCATGAATATTTAATTTGCAATTTGGGTTTTAATCCCAATGGCACTTTAATTTTTTGCTTGAATTGCCCCAGCTTTGGCCATTGGGAGTTCCTTCGGTTGGCTCCTATGTCCTTTTGATAGAATCCCCTCCATCGTTGTGACTTTTTAAAAAACACTTCATGGCACTACAAGGCTTGTCTTGTATATTTCACGCTCTAGTCTTAGAATCACCTCTTGCCCTGGGGAACCTTGGTTCCTTTAACTAGACAATGGTATTAGCAGCCAAGATCAGGGTGGTAGGTATACTGGTTAGTACTACCCTATTGTTTTAAGTTTTAATCACTCTAATAGGTGTGTAGTAGTATCTGATTATTGATTTGATTTGTAATTTGCTAACGACAGATGACGTTGACAATTTTCCCACGTGTTTATTTGCCTTCTGTGTATCTTCTTTGGTGAAGTATGTTCAGATCTTTTGCCCTTTTTAAAAACTGTGGTAAAATATGCATGACATAAAATTTACTATTTTAACCATTTTTTTCTGTGTACATTCACATTCTTGTGCAGCCATGACCAATATCCATCTCCGAAACATTTTTCACCACCCAAAACAAAGCTCTTCACCCATTTAACAGTATCTCTGCAATCCCTTCTCCCCACAGCCTCCAGTAACCATCAGTCTATTTTCTGTCTCTGTGAATTTGACTATTTCAGGAACCACATATATGTGGAACCATAGAATATCCTTGTATGTATTTTTATGTCTAGCTTATTTCACTCAGCAGAAACTAAGGTTAATAAAGCATAAGTCTTTAAGGTTAATACATAGTGCAATGTATGTCAGAATTTCTTTCCTCTTTAAGGCTGAATAATATTTCATTTCGTGTCTGTACTATTTTTTTTTTAACCCATTCATCTATTAATGGGCATTTGGATTGCTTCCACCTTTTGGCTATTGCAGATAATGCTTTAATAAACATGAGGGTATAAATATGTCTTCAAGTCTCTGCTTCCAATATTTTGGGGTATATATCCAGAAGTGGAATTGCTAGATCATATGGTAATTCTATATTTTATATAGTAAGGAGCTTCCATACTGTTTTGCATACTGACTGCACCACTTTACATGTCCATCAACAGTGCACAAGGGTTCCAATATCTCCACATCCTGTCCAATACTTGTTATTTTCCATTTGTTGATAGTACCCATCCGAACAAGTGTTAGATGGTACGTCACTATGGTTTTGATTTATATTTCCCTAATGATTAATGATGTGGGTCATCTTTTTATGTGCTGGTTGGCCATTTGTATACCTTCTTTGGAGAATTGTCTACTCAAATCCTTTGTCCGTTTTTTTAATTGGGTTGTTTGTTCTTTAGATATTGAGTCGTTTGCCCATTTATTAAGTTGTTTGTTTTTGCATTGTTGAGTTATGAGTTATTTGTATGTTTTGGATATAAATCCTTTATTCGTTAGGTGCTTTATAAGTACATGGCTTGGCTTTTCAAAATCTTAACGGTGTCTTCCACAGAGCAAAGTAAATGTAGATTCCCATACGTCCTTCTAGAAGTTTTATAGTTTTGCATTTACATTTAGTTCTATGACCCATTTTGAGTTTATTTTTATGAAAGATGTAAGACCTATTTGTATGTTGTTATTATTCTTTTGCATGTAAACGTCCAATTTTTCCAGCACCATTTCTCGAAGCGGTTATCCCCTCTCCATTGATTTCCCCTTGCTCCTTTGTCAAAGATCAGTTAACTACATTTGTGTTGGTGCATTTCTGGCTCTACTCTGTTCTGTTGACTAACGTGTCAACCTTTCACCAATACCATGCTCTTTGATCACTGCAGCTTTGTAGTTTGTCTTGAAATTAGGTATTCTTTGTCCACCATCTTTTCTCTTTGTCTTGAGTATTTTGTTGACTATTTTTGGTCTGTTGCCTTTCCACATCAACGTTGGAATCATTTCATTGACAATCTACAAAATTTATCTTACTGACATTTTTATTAGGTTGTGTTGATCTACAGAACAAGTTGTAAAGAATTGACATCTTAACATTGTGTTAACAGGTTAATATTGAGTCTTCCCTACGAATATGGAATATCTCTCCATTTATTTAGATCTTCTTTGATTTATTTCATCACCGTTTCGTAGTTTTCCACACACAGGTTTTGTACATACCCCGGTACCTCATTCTGCCATTGCTACTATAAATCCTAATCTTTTCAATTATAAATTCCCATTGGTCAATGTTAGTACGTAGGAAAGCCATTCACTTTTTATATTAATCTGTATCCTGCAACCTTGCTGCAATCACTTATTATTTCCAGGATTTTTTTTTTTTTTTTTTGCTATTTTAAACAGTTTCTACATCAACGAACATGGTATCCGTGAACAAAGCCAGTTTTATTTCTTCCTTCTCAATCTGTGTACCTTCGATTTCCTTTTCTTCCCATCTGTTTTGTCTTATTGCACTAGCCTGCACTGCCAGCTCTAGCAAGTCTGGTGTGAGGCTGAATGGGAGAGGCAAGAGAGCCTGGCTTGCCTTGTTCCCAATCTAGAGAAGAAGCATCTAGTTTCACACCATTATGTAAAATGTTAGCTGTAGGTGTTTGCAGTCGTTCATGATCGAGTTGAGGAAGTTCCGTTTTGTTCCTAGATCGCTGAGAGTTTTCATCACGAATGGGTACCATCAAAAGCTTTTCCTGCATAAATTAATGTGGTCATATGAGTTTTCCCCTTTAGCCTGGTGGTATGGTGGTTGACACTGATTGTTTTTGAGACGTAAAACCTGAAAGAAATCCCACTTGGTCGTGGTATATAATTCTGTTCATACATTATGGGATACTGTTTGCTAATATGTTGTTGAAGATTTTTATATCTATGTTCATGAGAGATATTGAGCTATAGCTCTCTTTTGTTGTAATTTCTTAAATTGATTTTGGCATTAGGGTAGTTTTGGCCTTGTAGAATGAGTTAGGGATGTTCTCTCTGCTTTCTTTAAAATTTTTTAGCGTTTATTTATTTTTGAAAGACAGAGAGAGACAGAGCATGAGCAGGGGAGGGACAGAGGGAGAGGGAGACACAGAATCCAAAGCAGGCTCCAGGCTCCGAGCTGTCAGCATACAGCCTGATGCAGGACTTGAACCCACAAACTGTGAAATCATGACCTGGTACAAAGTCGGACACTTAACTGACTGAGCCACGTGGGAGCCCCTCTCTGCTTTATTTTCTAGAGGAGATTATGAAGAATTAGTATAATTTTTTTTTCCTTAAATGTTTGTAGAATTCACCAGTGAAGCCAGTGAAATAAATTGATCCCACAGCACTATTTTTACTACATCAAACAATTTTTTATAAGTTTGATGTCCAACTTGACTTTGTTCAAAATATTTTTAAATATCTCTTCAGATTAGAGGGGAAATCCACAGGAGGACATTCTGAGTCAAGGACACAGCCTAGCAAGGAGGAGGGAGAACATGTGCCAAGTTCATAGAATGAAGATTAACTTTGTAGGACAGTTCCAGAATGTGGGTGTGGTACCCAACAACAGAAGAGACAAGAGGTAAGAAGTCAGATCATGAACACCCTCGTGTGTCATGCTAAAGAGTTCAGATTTTATCTTGGAAGTAATGGAGGATAAAACATCCTATTGATTAGTTTGGAGGCCAGATACTGTACTTTAATCAAAATCCCTTGTTGTTATCTGGAATTCTTGCTACCCAGAATCTATCTAATCAGTATGGCTTACAAGAGCCAATCTTCACAATACCCTTGTGTCGGGAAAATGTAGAATGCTAGTCTCTTCTCCCACTGAAGCCTGAGCAAAGGAAATAAGAGGAGTGTATTCCTCATGTCTCAGATTACAGTAGGTTACCCAGCAGTACACAGTCAGAGCACTCCAGAACTTCTTAGATGATGTGCATCGTAATTGTAAATAAATAAATACAACTGCAATTTACTGCCTGTCTCCCTCTCCTAGGGTTTGGGTGAGGGTGTAGTGGATTCCCCGACCTTTCCTCCCTAGCACTTCCAATGACTGAGCCAGATTCTAATTGCCTGTATTAAATCCCTTCCTGCTCAGAACACCTGGAAGGATTTATCTTTCTCTGAAGCATACCCTACCTCAGTATGTGCTTCGGGGATGGATCCAAGGAACAGGATGTCGGACATGGATTATATCTGAAGGTAGTAATGGCCTCATCTCCGGTGGAAAATCGAATGTTGGGAGTGCTTGGCAAATATTGGCTGCTTGACAAGGCATTACAAAAACAAGATGTACTCAGGGGACCATTAGCTGGTTTATAAGCAAAAATAAAAGAGAATAGAGAGAGTCCAGAATGCAGGACCTTGGAGGATCAGAAAAACTGACTGACTCTAGGTTCCAGATGGTAGAAAGAGAGATTTAGAAAGCCTTGTATCTAAATAAGCAAACAAACAACCCTTGCAACAAAGATGAGATTAAGAATGGAGTCTTCCCGCTTAATCCCAAAGGCCTCAGGTACCATGAAGCTGAGAGAGAAAGGCATGGGGATGAAGAAGCAAAAAAATGAAGTAGATTTGAAAAATATGCTCAGGAGGGGCGCCTGGGTGGCTCAGTCGGTTAACCATCCGACTTCGGCTCAGGTCATGATCTCGCGGTCCGTGAGTTCGAGCCCCACGTCAGGCTCTGTGCTGACAGCTCAGAGCCTGGAGCCTGTTTCGGATTCTGTGTCTCCCTCTTTCTTTCCTCCCCCTGCTCATGCTCTGTCTCTCTCTTCTCAAAAATAAATAAACATTAAAAAAATTTTTTTAAGAAGTATGCTCAGGAAAGATTTGGGGATATTGTTATTGGCTCGTGGGACTGAGTGGGAGCCAAAAGATCAGAAGTCTGCTACGGTTTGGGGAGGATTATATTGCCAAAGAAACCACAATTTCAGACTAAAAAGATCCCTGATGATTTGAAACTTAAAACAACCTTCAGTCCTCTCTCTTTCCATGAGCAAACAGCAGCCTCCAAAAACTGTGCAGCCCCAAGGACAGCTTCTCCTCAGCACCTACTTTAAAAGTGCTCACAGAAGAAGATGAAGAAGGAAAGATTCCCCCAGAGGTTTAAAACTAGGGCCACTGAGGAAAATGGACATATTGGTTCTGCCCAAAGAGCAGAATAAAAGTCTTGGGAATCTCTTCCTCTGCTAGGACAAGGAAGGCTCACAATGTCTACTCTACAGGATTTCTACTTTGGTATGGATGGATCAGCCACTATTATGTGCCTCCTTTCCCCTCCTTTTGTGAATGGGAAATTTTACTGTGGAGTTTCTGTCCCTATTCCACAATTATACATCAGTGGAAAGACATAGTGTGTAATTTTAGTTCATAAGTTCCGAGATCCCTCATATCTCACGTGGTCTTCTATGTCCTTTCTTTCCCAACTGTGGTTGGAGATTAATACCTAGGATGACCTTGAGAATCATGTACTAGGAATAGTACGCCCATTAGCCTGGGTCCCTGAATGACCATAGGGAGAAAGTCCTCTGCTGACCCACGTTACATGGTGATGTCAGAAAGACAAACATTGAATGCATTAGGAAGCCAAGATTATGGAAACTGTTATAGCATCTAGAGTTAAGTACCCTGACTAATGCATTGAATATTATTTCAAGCCACATGGCAGTAACTCAAATAAAAACAAAAACAAAAACAAAAATAAAAAACGCAGACCCAGAGAACCAGATCTCTTGACCCTAGTCCAGTAAGTTTTCCATTCGTGGAATTTGTCTTGGGATGACTCTAAATTGACAGGCCACTCCCCCAGGGCCTTCCTTTAATCACTAGAACAGAGACATAGTCCTGTTGTCCCTCAGCCTACTGATCTTGTCTAGGTGAGCAAGCATGATGGAGGCATCTTCTGCTGACCCTGTTCCCCTCTCTCTACTTGTTGAAGGGTTTTACGAAGGACTGTATCCAGATAATCACCCTTCTCCTTTATGAGCTCCAACAACCTCCTCCCCTTTTATGACATTTACTGTCCTTGCTTGCCAAGGCGCTTTGATGACTATGGGAACAATTGCCTCTCTTGAGAAACTCAGGAACATCCCTCAGTGCTTCATAAAACTTGTCACAGTGTTTTTCACAGCAACATTTCTGATGTTTGCTGTGAGAGCCTCTCACCAAGCGTCCCCCTCCTGGCAGTGCTATGAGGCTGGTGGGCTCTGACATGGGGGTCATCCCCTCATGGCAAAAATAGTTAATCCCCAGGCGCTGGCCCCCCAGCCGACCTCTCTGCTCCTTCAAACCCACCACCCATGGTCTCCTCCTGAATTCAAAGGCCTGGGGTTAGAGGTGGAAGGTTCAGGGCTTTCTTTGCACAGGGAAAGAAAAGAAAGGAGCACAGTGTTTCATAGGTAATCTATTTGCATCTGGTGGGGAGTGGGGCATTATCTTCTGGCACATAGTCTTCAAGATCCAGGTGTTTGGCCACCCTGTGAAGATTGTGCCATGCCCCCACCACCCCAACTTATTTAGATGATTTTGTCTTTCCTTTGTTCTCCATAATATCCTATGCTTATTTCTCTTGCAATATTTATCTGTTTGGGGAATAAAACAGCCATTCATCTCTGAATTGCAGACAGCTTAAACAGTGCCTGCCACACAGTAAGCAATCTATATTCATTATGCCAACATCGATTGAGCACTTACTGTATACCAAGACCTGTACTAGGCTCTCTAACACAAAGGTGACCACAAGGCACCTGATCTCAGAGAGGTTGAATTCATGGGAGATAGACAAGAATGAAGGTAACAAGGAGGGGAGGGGAGGGCCCAACTACTGCCATGGAGAAAATAAGGTGGTGGCGGTCCAAAGTTGAACAGGGACAGAGGGGAAGTGAGGTGGTCAGGGAGCCTCGCTGAGGGAGGATTTGAGAATTGAAACCGGAAGGAAGAGGGACGTCTTGGTGGCTCCGTCGGTTAAACATCCAACTCTTGATTTCAGCTCAGGTCATGATCTCACAGTTTGTGGGATCGAGCCCCACGTTAGGCTCGGTGCTGATGATGGGGAGCCTGCTTGGGATTCTCTCTCTCCCTCTCTCTTTCCTTCCCTTGCTCACTGTCTCCCTCAAAATAAATAAATAAATAAACAAAGGAAGAAGCCTGAATCCTGAATGAAGAGAGAGGGAAAGGTCTGGGTGAAGAAAAGTTCAGGGAGAGGAAACAGCCAGGTCCTTGATGAGGTAGTGGCACAGCAAGAACAGCAATGTTGCCAGATGAGGAGTGGGACCAGGATGGTGTGGGGACCATGGCTTCATTCTGAGGACGGTGAGAAGCTACTGGAAAGTTCAAGCAGGGCAGCAACATGATTTACTCCATATTTTTAGAAAGATCCTTCTGGACTGCTGGACAGGGAATGGCTGGTGGAGCTGAATGCCCGCAGGGACGCTGGAGAGGCATGGGCTGTTCCCAACAGGGGCTGAGGGTTTGGGCGAGAGGTACAGCAGTGAGGCTGGGTTGTGCTTTCGAGGTAGAGCTGAGGCGATCACCATCTCCCATTGAGATGGGAATAATCCAGCCCCTGAGCACGATATGACATTTTTAAAGCATCTGCTCCATTCCATGTGCTTTCCATTTGTTATCTCATCCCTGCACTCACAAAACATTTACGGATCATCCTATAGGCCAGGCACAAGGAAGCAGAAAGTATTATCTCTATTTCAATACTTGGGAAACTCGATGACAGAAAGATAAGGGGCTCTAGCCAAGGTCTCAGAACTGGGAACAGGATACAAGTCTAACTCCACTGTCCCCGTCATCTCTGTTACCGCATGCCATGGTCTCTCCCACGGTTCTCAGGGAGGCAAGAACTCCCAGGGCTTTGTCTCCTTCTTAAAAGCACGGCAACTATGAATAATAAGCATGCCTGACATTTCTTGAGCACTTGCTACGTCCTGGGCACCTTGCCTGGAGAATGACGCACATCATCTCATTTAACCCTCAACAGCGCTGGGAGGTGGATGACAGAAGAGGCTGAGAAACTCATTAGCCCACATTAATGCGATGAATATAGGATGCTAGCAAGAATGACTATGTGATGGGGCCAGATTTTAAAACCTGGCTCTGAGGTTTAAAACCAACATGGTTTTCTGTCTCCAGGGATACGTAAAAAAGATTTGTGCTGTCCTCTACAGTTTATGAAGCTCCCTCAGAAGCCACAGCACCTCCTGCGGGGTTTGGTCTCTGGGCCAGCGCAGGCTTAGGCAACCAAATGACCCAGAGGCGCAAGCCGAGTGTACCAGCCTGTGTCCCAGAAGGGAAGCAGCCATGCAACCCAGCATTCAGCCATGTGGGTCAGCTTCCAATAAGCACATCAAAGCACCTGCAAATACATCCCAGACGGACCTTTTGGACTGACCTAGGAGCACCACCCCAGAATGTCACTGAAAACATGGCCAAAAAAAGTGATGAACCACTTCCGCAAGTGACCCAAGACTAAAACTTTTTCTTCTTCTTTGCCTGGAACGGCATCCCCTTCATCTGTCTTATATTGTAATCAGATACAACCTTGATAGAATGAAAGCAGAGGTCACACTGAACAAACTGGCACTTTACGTGCTTGGAAAAAGGCTCCTTTGTAACAGGGAAATTACAGCATTTCTATAGAGGGATTTTTCTTAAAAGGACAGCCTGCTTTGTTCAAATGGTGCTGATTTCAGCGCTCTGAGGAGAGGGCCCTTTCAGAATGTCGACCTGCTGAAGTCTGTGGCGTTCCTTTTGTTTGCAGAAAAGTGAATATATTACGGGAGGTGGGGTGTATTAAAATAGAAATTGTAAGCCCTTCGACTGGGCAATGTTTTGATTGCCCAAAAACATCAGACAAAATGTAAAACGGTCCCCACTTTACATTTGCCTTATGCAGGGTCAGATATCATAGGAACAACAGTTTAACACGTGGATTAACAGATCTCTGTGGGTCCTGAGTCTTTCTGTCCGTAGCAGGTTGATTCTCTTGGGAAGAGAGCTGACATTTTTTCAGCAATGGGATTCCGCATCACAGTATTAGACGCGCATTTAAAAGGACAGACACCAACAAAGCAAAACTCTTGAGTTCAGGCGACGTACAGGAAGAAAGGAAAAGAACTTGGGCCTGTGGTCCTCGGCAATCAGCTGGAGCCAGGCCAAACTTCAGGAAATCACATTGCAAAGCAGAGTGTGAACACAGGAAATGTGTTTGAGCTAAAAAACAAAAAACAAAAAACAAAAAACAAAAAACCCCAAAACACAAGGTTTTGTGTCGATCGAAATGCCAGGCATGTCATGTCTCAACATGTACTGTTATCAAAAATTAAGCAAAGTGTTTCATTTTCCCGGTGTCAATTTTAACACTTAACAATATTTTTGGCATGGCAATTACTGTTTTCATTTCATTAGGCCTTCTGTGACTGGAAATGTTTTGTCTGCGATCCTAATAATCACTTCTACTTTTTATGAGCAAATGTACTGTTTCATTAAACCTGATCGTTTATAACTAATAATAAAAGTTTCACCAATCTGACGAAACCCGGCATTCGTGTTGTAAGTGTTCGCATACCCGCTATCGTATGGCCCCCATATGAAATCGGTGTCACCATTTTTCATGAAGCAGCTATATTTGTGTGTGGGTGGGGGGAGGGGGCCTGAGAGTTCTCCTCTCCTCTCCCAGGTAAGAGCCAGAAGGAATTGCAGTGTGATATTCTTTAATTTCATCCACAATGTGCAATGATTGTAATTTGAATCTGGGGAGGAAGGAGATGCCTTCCTCCTACCATCACAAGGTAGGGTTATTTCCAAAGGAACAGGGTGCATGTTTCATTAATAGGAAAACTATGAATGTTTTGTGTAGTCTAGCTCATAAATAAGAAGGCGTGAACCAGCCCAGAGGTAGCAAGACAAGTTTGATTTTAGACTTGATGAGAGAGACCCAGCTACAGCCAAGAAAAGAGGACCCCCTCAGGCATCCATTTTCCAACAGGGGCCGGATTCGCAGGACCTCTAAGCCCTCCCTCTGTGAGGCCACCGATCTGTCAGGGTTCACGAATTACTGCAGCAGAACATACCCTATTCTAACTAATAGAGACTGGCCTCTGGGGGCTGGGCTGAGGCTCCCTTGAGCCCTGTGGGGGGAGCACCCGGGGCAGGCAGTGTCTGATCCCCAGAGCTCCGTGAATGGCAGCCCCTCCCACACCCATCCTGCACCCACACCTAAACTGGGTCATCAGCACCGAGGAGGAGAGGGAGGCTCAAGCAGCAGGTGGTTCCCGCCTCACCTCTGAATGTCATGACAACCCAGAAAATGTTGGAGAGCCCACGCGGGCATATGCAAATGAAGTGTGTAACTGCCAGATTTATAGAAAGTTGATAACAGAGCTCTGGGGCAAACAAAGGCAGGCTCTGGAGGAAAAGGTTGGAGAGCATTCTGATGCAAATGTATGAAGGGGTATTTTTCTCTCCCTGCCAAACCTTCCTTGGCTGAGACAATAACAACCGAAGCATCCTGGTCCTGTCCCAGGGATGTTCATCAGAGGTGGCAGCCGACGGGCTGGGGTGGCAGGTCAGCCTGGTGCCGACCGCTGCCCGTGGGCAGAGGAGCCGGTGGGGCCCCTACCAGGCCGCTTGCGCCGACTCAGGAAACAGCTCGGCTGCCACAGGGGGAACAGACTGGAACGGGAATGGACTCAACCTGTGTGTTCCCTTCTGGACACCACAGGCGGCTGCCAGATCTCTTTCCCGCCTCCAACCCGCTGGGCGCTTGGGAGGGTTCTGCTCTCGCTAGGACTTCCCTCTCTCCCCTGCACCCGGGCCGAGGGAACTGGGCGGTGCTTGGCCCATTTCCGGCAGCAACGGCAGAACCCACGTTTCAGGCAAAATCTTACGCAGAAATGCAACATCCAGGGGCCGCCCGCGGGCTGCCCGGGGCGGAGCTCAGGCAGTTAAGCGGCGCGCTCTGGGTTTCCGCTCAGGTCACGGACGATCTCAAGGTTCATGGGTTCGAGTCCCGCATCGGGCTCTGCGCTGCGAGCATAGAGCCTGCTTGGGATTCTCTCCCTCTCCCTGTCTCTCTGCTCCTCCCCCATGCTTGCGTGCTCTCTCTCTAATTAATTAATTAATTAATTAAAAAAGAAATGCAACATAAGGAATGTAAAAGTAGAAATGTTCTACTTGAAAAAGGAGCAAGGGCTGAGAGCCACCTCGCCAGGCAGCCCCCGCAGCATCCGGCGCTCTGCGGGCTCGGGTGCGAAAACTCCAGGCGCAGATCGTCTTGCGGGTCCTCTTGAACTCGCATTCTGCCACCGGACTTCCATGGTGTCTTTCGGGCACGGTTTCCCCTCCCCCAGCGGGGCCCGGAGCGGCCTGCTCGCCCAGCTCCCGCTTTCCCGCTTTTTCGTCCCTGGCTTTTCTCAGACCTAAACATGGGTTCTGTCTTTGGAGGGACTAGAAAGAAGTTCTTCAACGACTTGGAACCAGCCTCCGTTCCGGAGGCTCCACCTCTCTTTTTTCCCCACTTTGGAGAAACCGAGGAGACACTGATATAAGCCATTTCCTGTGTGTGTGTGTGTGTGTGTGTGTGTGTGTGTGTGTTTTAAGTTTATTTATTTTGGGAGAGAGAGAGAGAGCAGGGGAGGGGTAGACAGAGAAAGAGAGAATCCCAAGCAGGCTCTGCACTGTCAGCACAGAGCCTGGTGCAGGGCTTCGAACTCAAGAACCGTGAGATCATGAACTGAGTTGAAGTCGGATGCTTAAACTACGAGGCCACCCAGGTGATCCATCCTGTGTTTTTATAGTACTTGTAGTTTACATGAGTAATTTTATTTTATTTTTTATTTTTATTTATTTTTTATTTTTTTCAATGTTTATTTTTGAGACAGAGAGAGACAGAGTGCAAGCGGGGGAGGGCCAGAGAGAGAGGGAGACACAGAATCTGAAACAGGCTCCAGGCTCTGAGCCGTCAGCACAGAGCCCGACACGGGGCTCGAACCCACGAACCGTGAGATCATGACCTGAGCCGAAGTCGGACGCTCAACCGACTGAGCCACCCAGGCGCCCCTACATGAGTAATTTTAAAGCCCTTCCTCAATTTAAGCCTATAGAAAAGGAGGAGAGAAGGTGAGACCATCCCCCTACACCTATGAGAGGGTTCCCAGATAACCACTCAAACAATGACGGGGGGCTCAGCGAGGTGTCTTACAGAGGCAGCCCCCGAGCTGGGAGAGTGGCGCCACCCAGCGGCTTCCCCAGGAACTACACTCAGTATCTCAACCTCTACCCGCCAAGCTTTGACCTGGGTCTGTGAGCTTCTGTGCTTTATCCCCACTAACTCTGTGCATCTGTTGGCAAGATGTGTCCTTAGGTATAAGAAAAGGTCAAGGATATTATTGTTTGGCTGGGGAATGCTCAAAAACTTGTCCATATAAATAAATGCTTATTGCTTCTTTGCTTTATGCCATTTTGGCTTACAGAAGTTTTCATAGGAAACTCCTCTTTTAGATAGCGGAGAAACCCTGTACTGGGAAAACAGAGCATCCCTGAGTATCTGGGAAGTATTTGGGAAGATGAATGAAAAAGGAACAGGGGCACCTGGGTGGCTCAGTCGGTTGGGCGTCTGACTTCAGCTCGCGGACTGTGACAACAAGTCCGTGAGTTCGAGCCCGGCGTCGGACTCTGTACTGACAGCTCAGAGCCTGGGGCCTGCCTCGGATTCTGTGTTTCCCTCTCTCTCTGCCCCTCCCCTGCTCATGCTCTGTCTCTCTCTGTCTCAAAAATAAATAAAAACATTAAAAAAAGAAAGAAAGAAAAAGGAACAATAAAAGAGGGGAGAACAGTTCTGAGAGAGGAGACTTAGAATGGGTGGAGTATTTCCCCAAGAGACTGAATTTACCTGAAGGGGCTGTTTTAGACTGTTTGAGATGAGAAGAAACTGAGTTTACGTTCTCCCCACCACCCACTACCCAGTACTGTCTCCCAACAGCTGGAGGCTCTGGGGCGAGATGAGATCACCTACAGAGAAGAAATTAAGTTATCATTTTTTGCGCTCTGAGTTGTAGTGCGTAAATTTCGATTCCACTACGGAAACAACAGCAAGAACAAGATATAGAGAGGGACTTATAGGAAAGGGAGGCGGATGTTCTTAGCGGGTGTGGTCAGGGCAGGTCTTACTTACTGAGATGGTGACATTTAAGCAACGACCTAAAGGGCGAGACGGAGCCGGATACACAAAGCACCTGGCGAAAGAAGATTCCTGGCAAAGAGAACAGCGTGCGAAATGGCCCTGGGGTGGGAAGATGTTTGGTATGAGCAGGAGGAGACGGCAGGAGATGGACGTAGATGGGATTAGAGGTGTCAAGAATCATTACAGTCCCCATAACTACAGTGGAGGGTCGCTGAGAGCTTTCAGTAGGGCAGTGATAGGATCCAATTCATACTGTTGAAAGGATCCCTCTGGTAACGTGTGGGTAAGACTGTAGAGGAACAAGAGTGGAACAGACGGTCCGTAGGAAGCTATGGGCATCCCCACGCATGAGATGGTGGTGGCTCTGACTAGGGCAGGGCTGAGAGGGAGAGGCGTGGATGGATATGCAAATACTTTGGAGGGAGACTCACTGACAGTCACTGATTGCTGGTGGATTGGGTGTGGAGGGGAAGAAGACACAACACGATGAAGAATGACCACCAGGGTTTTGGCTTGAATAGCCAGGGAGAAGCTGTTGTCATTTACTGAGATGATGAACGCTGGTCGTAGAGATATGGCTGCGAATTTACCTTCCTGCCACCAAGAGGTGGGTCCTGTGTCCTCTCCTCTGGAATGTCATGACTTCATGGGCCAATAAAGTACATAAGAAGTGACTGTGAAGTCCAAGGCCAGGCCATAAAAGACGAGGAAGTCTGCCTCTTCTTATCTGGAACATTCACTCTCGGGTCCCTGCCTTGTCACTGTTCCAGTTACTCTGGCTGCAAAACAGGTTATACAAAATTTTCCTGATGTCAGGGTGCCTGGGTGGCTCAGTCAGTTAAGCCTCTTACTCTTGATTTGGGCTCAGGTCGTGATCTCGTGGTGGTGAGAGGCAGCCCCTTGTGGGGCTCTGAGCTCACCATGAAGCCAGCTTGGGCCTGTCTCTCTCCCTCGCTCTCTGCCCCTCCCCCCTCTCTCTTTCTCTCTCAAAATAAATGAATAAACTTTAAAAAATTCTCCTGATGTCAAGCAACCATTTATTAGGCCCGTGGATTTTGCAGGCCAGAAATTCACACGGAACGCAATGAAGAACACTCAGAATGCTCACATCCACTCAGCCATGCTGGTGACTCAAAGGCTGGGGACTGATCCGAAGGTTCTCTCACAGGGCTGGACCCGGGCTGGGAAGACTTGAACAGTTCGGGACTGGAGCAGCTGGAGGCCTTTAGGCATCTCTAACTCTCTGGAGTGTCTCTGCTATTCTCTCCAGCCTGGCAGCTTCAGGGGCAGAGGCTCGCATGTGCCAGCCCGGGACTCCAAGGCCCTTCCTGAGAGAGTGAGCCAGGTGGAAACACCACATCACTTCCTTGCAGTAGAAGCAAAGCACTAAGGCCAGTAGCCCATATTCAAGGGGAGGGAATGAGACTTGACCTTTTGTAGAGTTGATGCAGGAAGTCCACAGCTATGGCCGTGTGAGGAGTTCAAGGGTCTTAAGACCACCAGGCTGGAGAGGCCACGTGTGGACACCCCAGTCGACAACCATCCAGTGGAACCCAGCTTTCCAGCTACCCCCACAGAGCACCGGGCATGCGAGTGGATCCCCCAGAACGGCCCGTTGGCCAACTAAACACCACCTAGTCACCACCATCAAGGCCACACAGAAGACGAGAATCACTCAGCTGAGTCCTGCCAGGATTGCTGAGCCACGAAAGTATAAGGTACAGTTGTCACTAGTAAGTTGTTTCCACTGTTAAGTTTTACATGGTTGGTGACACAGCCATCGATAACTGTAGCACTGGGGAGGAGAATCTATCTCTGGACTCTGAGGATGGTTGCGGAGAGAGGATCCAGGGTTTACCAGAAAGCCCGTTAATGCTGTCAACAAGGCAGTTAGAGAAGGCAGCTGCAGCCCGAGGGAGAGGCAGCCAGGGCTTTGTCAGTGGACTGTGTCCGGGCAGCTGCCTTTGGAGGCACTGACTCGCACACCCAGCGGAACGTGCTTGGATCCGGTTCCTCCATCCCCTCCTTCACCGTGCAGACCCCGAGAGGTTACTCAACCGCTCTGAGCCTCACTTTCCTCCTTGGGAAAATGGAGAGCCCCGTGCCCCTGTGAATGGATTCTGCCAGCACAGCCGCATGCGGCAGAGCCTCTCCGCCTCCCCCTTCCCCCCAGGGCTAAAGGAGGCCCAGTATGAAGCTGGAAACCCCCATATCCCAGTATGATCTTAATGGAGTAGAGAAGGTGACTCTTTATATTATGAGTGTCTGGGATAATACCTAAAAAGAACAATGCTCCAAAATACAATGTAATTTCTAAACAATGTTTAAAATAGCCAGGACGCAGGTGACTTCCCCAGCCCCCCAACTCCCTGCTTACACAATCAGGAAGCCTGGGTTCGTCTGTTTATTTGTTTTTAACTCTAAACATCTAGGAAAACAAACAAACAAACAAACAAACAAACACACAAAACCTTTCTTCTTTTTTTCACTCCTGAATGGTATCCATATCCCTCCCTTGGATTCCTGAGAACTTTTTTTTTTTTTTCAGTTGCAACCGACAAATCTGGAAAGATCCACCCCCTCCACCAGAGACTTTGTTTGGGAATGAGATGGAATGAGGACCCTTCTGTCCTCCTGTCTGGGTGTTCGTCTCTGTCATGCAGGCAACAGAGAAGGGAAGGAAGGAAAACTGCACGTTGGGAAAGGCCCTGAGTGCTAAACCGCAAAGAGGCATACTGAAATCCAAACCAGGGGCAGTGACCTTTCCAAGCTGGGTCTTCGATGGAGAGTGAAAACGCAGGGCGCTGCTTTCCTGAAATTTGCCGCGGCCTCTGGGGAGCAAGCTGCCACCACCTGCACCTGCTCTCAGGGACCCTCCCTCCCACCCCACAAAAGAAGCTGTCTTACACAAAAACAAGATAATATGGCCATAATTGTTATTTTCCAGAGCTAAGTAAAACATCTGAAACCTGTTATTGGTATTTGGGGGAAAAGGTTTGGCTCCAGCCTCAAAGAGTGGAGGTGTATGCTAATTGCATGTTTTCAATTCAGTTCTCCGGGTCCTGACCGCAGTCGGCTCCCTGGCAGAAACATCAGAGACTCCTCAGGGGCTGCTTTGAGGCTTTCGGAGGCTCCGAGAGCGTTCTTTGGAGCCCAGGTACAACGATCCGCTGACTTTTGTCCCGGCCCCATGGTAATGGAGCCACTGAGCCTTTCCTCTACAGAAGAGAGAGGTGGGGATGGCAGACAGCAGGACAAGGACACAGCCCAGCAGGCCGAAGGGAGCCGCAGGAGGCTCTGGCCGGTGCTGGGCGAGCCGGATCGGAACCTCAGAGAGGGCTGCTGGCAAATGAGCCCAAGCCTAGCGTGGTGCCTTTCACCCAACGGCAGCTGACTGTTTGGGCTGTTTTGAAGTAAGACAAATATATCTCCCGGTGGTGGCTTGGAACAGAGGAGGAGACAGTACAAAGACTTTGTGACAAGGCACGAAGTTGAAAGCTGTTCCCGCTGATCTGGCAAAAGGGAGGGTGGGGAGGTCTAGGGGAAGAGGAGACCCTAAGCTTTCCAGACGCTGTCAGGGAGCCTGACCTTCCTACACCGCTGCTCACCTGCCAGAGCTCAGGGCTGGAAGCTGCCTTGGAGGCAGTCAGAAAGGGCAAGGTCGCCACCTGCCAGGGAGTGGGGAGTGCGAGGCTTCTGGGGACTGGGGGGCGGGTGGAATCCCACCCTACCTGTCTTGGCTGGGGTTGTTTCACCAAAGACAATGCTGTTGCCCCCCCCACATGTACCCCGCCCTTATTTCCAAGGCACAGAAGGAATGTATCTTCCTCCTGCTGTCCTTCGGACAGATAAAGGCACTTTTGGCAACCTCCCCACACCCCCTCCCCACACCCCCTTTAGATAATTACTATCCTGTAGGCACCAGGATTGCCTTTGAAGGGTGACAGTGGTTTGCATTGCCTTTCTGTGGGAGATGCATTCCCCCCCCCAGTAGGGTTAGGAGACTGGGAAGTGTCACCTCCCCTGCGGCTCTGCCCTTTAGGCAAGTTGCTCGCCTCTTTAATTTTTTTTAATTATTTTCAAAATTTATTTTTATTTATTTAATATTTATTTTTGAAAGAGGGAGGGGCGTGTGTGCCTGAGCAGGGGAGGGGCAGCGAGAGACAGAGAGAGACAGAGGATCCAAAGCAGGCTCTGTGCTGACAGCAAAGAGCCCGATGTGGGGCTCAAACCCACAAACCGGGAGATCATGACCTGAGCCGAAGTCAGACGCTTCACGGACTGAGCCAGCTGGGTGCCCCTGCTCCCCCTCTTTAAGCCTTAGTCACATATCTGTCAAATCAAGAGGTGGACGGGGCAACACTTGGAGGGGTTCAGGATGCTCCTTCCCCCTCCCCACCCCCGGAATGTGCCACTTTGACATGAGAATTATTTTGAGCTGAAGGCAATTAAGAGCCTGTGGGCTCAAGAGAAACCTTTGCCCCTTCCCTTGACTACATAGAAGAATCTAAACTGGTGTGTGTGGGGGGGTGTCCTCCTTAGAATAAGGGTTATTAGCAGAGATAAATTTTAAATGAGGGGCCCATCTTTTTGGCAGGACAAACATCAAATTGCCAAACATATGCCCTTCTTTTTATCACTCTATGAAGTGCATTCCTTCCCTTCGAAGTCCCAGACCCCTGTCCCCTTCTCCTTAGTTCAGGATGACATCCATACTTCATTTTCCCCATCGTTGGAATTTCCATGTCTGCGTGGATTGCCCGTACCTATGCTACTAAATTTGATTTTCTCCTGTTAATCTGTCTCATGGCAATTTGATTCTTAGTCCAGATACAGGGAGGGGACAGGAATTCTTGCTCCCGACACCCTCTGGTGCTCAGGTATTTCCCATACCCAGTGACACCCCACCGGGGTGTCACCGTCTGAAACCGGCTATTGGGCTGATGGCCCAATGGACCCATGTGGCTCCTCTCATGCCAGGAGGGTTGGTGCTGAAGGCAAATAAAGGTGATTCCTCTAGAGGGGCTCAGAGAAAATGAACGCACATTGTAGAAGAGATGGGAAGTCATCCCTCAGGACCCAAAGGTTCCAGACACGGAGCCAGATCTGTAGGAGTTTCCTCTTGCTGGAACAAATGACCACAAACTTAATGGCTTAAAACAACACTGGTTATCTTACCATTCTGGAGGGTCAGAAGTCTGAAATGGGCCTTGCTGGGCAGAGAGCAAGGCAGTGGCAGGCTGCATTCCTTCTCGAGGCTCAGGGAAAAGACATGCCCTTGCCTCTCCGGCCATTGTTGCCTTCCTTGGCTCCCTTGGCTTGCGGCTGCTTCCTCACCTTTCAAGCCAGCTGTGTAGCCCCATCCAATCTCCTTCTGACTCTGATCATCACTCTGGGGTCTGCTCTCCCACACTCCAGGACCCTTGGGATTGCTTCAGACCCACCCAGATAATCCAGAATACTGTCCTTATCTTGAGACATGCTGGTTAGCAATCTTAATTATCTGCAATCTTCATTCCCCTTGCTGCATAATATGGACGTTCACAGATTCTGGCGGATTTAGACACAGGCATCTTTGAGAAGCCATTATTTTACTGACCATGAGATCCACATCGCAGCTCTTAGACAAGACTCGAAATGGCCGAGGCCCTCAGCCTCCTCTGCGGCCACTGACCCCATAAGTGGAATGGGGTCTCCCTCTACGAGATCCGTAGCTCCTCCTTTGCCCATCATGGAGCCCTGAAGAGTTTATTATAACTCCTTGTTTAATGGCTGCTTTCTTTCTTATATTTCCACTTCTGTGAGGCAGGATGCAGTGTCTGTCTTCTTCAATCCTCCACCCCCAATACTGTATTTGTTAGCATTCACTGTCAACAAACACCTCCCCACCACCAAACCTCAGTGAGTTACAGTGTTTTATTCAATGCTGCGGACTGCATTCAGGTCTGTTCCATGTGTTTTCACATTCCAAGACCCAGGCAATGGCCGGGATGTGTATGTGATTCTCTCACAGGGTAAAAAGGAAATCATTGAGAATTAATAGTACATTCTACCCCACCTGGGATCTATCAGAAGTATTACTTACCAAGTAGATGAGTAGATGAGCTACATCCATAAAGGAGGGAAGACTTGAGAATGACTGGGATGTTCCTGTATATTACCACCTCTTTCAATCTTCATGACAACTTTGCCAGAAGGTCTTATAATTTCTGTCTTCTGATGAAGCATCTCTTTGGAGCTTTGCGAGTGTGATATGAAACCGGCCCCCATGTGCAGGGGACAGGGAAAGACAGAAGAAAGAGGCAGGCCATGCTAGCTGGGGAGGTGGTAGGGGGAATAAGTAAGAGGTCTTACTTACGAGGCTCGTCTTGGGCACTGCAGGATGGACAGATCTCTGCAGCCACTGGCCAAATCTTGTAAGTTCGTATAGAGGCCTTACATGGGTTGTCATGTGTACCATCAAGACGGTCTCAACACCACATCACTCTCTCAAGGCTGTGTCTTTGGGGCAGCTTCTGGGAATGGGGGAGGCAGGTGGAATGCACGTTCCAAGGACGGGGAAGGGGTGCGGAGCCTCGGATTGTCAGGGTCCGACTTACGGGTCAACTGGTGGCTATGTCCTTTTAGTGACCTCCCCCAGCAGCCCCTCTGTGCTGGAGTAAGAATTAAATCTGGTTCTCTCTGGCCCTAACGTCCATGTCCGTCATCTAACATATTTCCCCTGAAGAATTATTTGGAGAATGGGGCTTGCTAAAATGTTATCTTAAAAGATTGACATTTAGTATATGAGCATAAGTTATTATTAGTGGTGGGAAGTTTGATTAATATGAATATGTACTGTGAAAACAATGAGGATCTGATATATGACAGCTTTCAAGTCCTGTGTTACAAACAAAGCCAAGCTTGTCGCAAGAACTCGCATCCAACTTTCTCATCCATTCAGATCCTTTTCCTCTCCGTCTGTGGCAACATGGAGTAGTTGACAGGTAACTGGTGAAAATTGCATTTGCTTTTCACCGTCTACCAGGAGATGAGAGTTAACGATTCCATAATCCACTTGTCTGGTGCCAATTTCATTTGAAATAATTGCTGATAAAATCGAAAAGAAAACTTCAGCAAATCTGAAAACAGATTACAGCAGAACTCGGTGGCGCAACAGGCTGATATTAAATATTGTTTCAGTACTTGCAATCAGACTTCATATTGAATCTCGATGAGCACTGGGTCATGAGAGTTGGATTAAAGCCAGGCAGAGTCAAGCTCCCCATCATTCATGGTACTTGGATTCTGAGTGGGAGCTGATTCCTAAAGCAACTTACCTGCCTTCGCCTCGAGTCCACAGTGATGACAGGTTTGAATAGCATTGCCCGAAATTAGAATAATCCTACCAAACATTCCTTATAAACTCATGCTATCCCTCATAAGCCTCACATCCTAGGAACTGGGTATTGCTTCCCTTAATAACAGATGAGGAATTTGACTCCTGGCCATCTTCACACAGATAGTGAGGGACAGAGCCAGGATTAAAACCTAGGTGGTTTGTCCAAGGGATGCGATCATCCCGCTGGACCACGCTGCCTCTTAATGTGTCCCGGAACAGTGGCAGCCGTATCATATAATGAAGGGTCAAAATCTACCTTGGATAATCCTATTTAGCTTTCTATGCTGATTAGTTTAATTGTGTCACTGCCACAGTCCTCTTCATAAATGCTGCATAGAAAAAGCTGAATGTAATTAAAATAACCAACTATTCAAACAGATGCGCGTCTGCAAAGCTGAGCGCAAATTGAATTTTTAAGCAACATATTGTGTTTTATATGCAAAAACATCTCCATTAATTTGTTCATTCAACAAACATTTATTAGTGCCTTGATGATGGCAGGCACTATAATAAACCCAGGGAACACAGAGATGAATGTGACCCAGCATCTGTTTCAAGAAGCAGAGACCCTAGTGAGAAGTGACGGACCAAAGAAATCAGTTCCAATGAGGCTCCCCCCTCGGCCGAGACCATCCCTCTCCCCGGGTTCCCGTCTCTGAGCCACGTGCAGCTCTCTCCCGGTCTCGGTCATTATCCAATCAGTCTGCACTGTCCTGAGATGGTGCTGTGTTCTCTTCCCCACTGCAAGGGCCTGGAATCACCCTGTGCATCAGCACTGGCTTCTCTCCTTATGTGACTCACACGTCAGTTACACCCGCGTCTCCTACCCCTGACGGAAACAGACACAACCGCATCCGCCACATTCTGATACTTCCCTGGCCTGCGGAGATCCAGCACTTGCCTGTGCGAGTTCTACTCGGTCCAAGAGCCTCCTTTCCAAAGAGTTTCTTTAGCCATTCAGGTCTCTTGCTTTCTCTGTGTTTCTGTTCTGTGCCATGCTGACCCCAGCATGACAGTGAGCCTGTTCCCCATTTCTGCAAGGGACGGACACCCACATGCACGCACACTCCACTCACAACAGGCATTTATGAGTTTGATAAATGTTAATGAAGACTTGGTAGCTGCAGGAAGGGATTGCGATCCACGCCACATGGCTTCCTGCAGAGTAGGGTCAACACAAAAGGAGTGCCCTGTCCCCTTCTCTTCTAATCCGGTCACAGGTTCAAGCTCGGTTCAGAAAACTCTCCCAAACAGCAGTCTTTTGGCCACTGTCCAGGTCTGGGAGTGCCCATGGTGCCGTCTATCCTAAGGAGAACACACCAGGGAAGAAGTCCTAGAGGGCCAGCAGGTGGATGGTGTAGAGGGCACTTGGGCAGGGAATTCTGGAGTCCCATGAGTTCCGAACAGTCTGGAAGTGAGTGTGGAGGATCCCAGTGGGAGGTGACCCAGGCTGCCCTGGTCGAAGGCAGTACTGTTAACACTCATTGTCTCCATCCTTATAGGTGAGGACACCGAGGCACAGGTTAAGTAATTCACCCAAGGTCAAAGGGCTAAAAAGAGGCAGAGGCATGCTTGGAACTCAGGCAGTGTAGTTTCTAAGACTCTTAGCTGTTATGTTATACTGACTCTCAGAGACAGAGTCCCCTGCCTTCTGAAGCTCAGGGCTCAAGATAATGGTATGTATGTATGTGTGTGTGTGTGTGTGTGTGTGTGTTTTAAGTAATTACTGTTCTGAGTTCTGCAGGTGCTCTATGCTAGGAGAGAAGAAAGCCCAGGGGCCAGGGTTGCCCAGAGGAAAGAATCCCTGACCTGACTGTCCTCGGGGGGAATAACATAGGCAGAGGGAGGTCAGAAAATGCTTCCCAGGGGACATGACAAGGAGACTGAGCTCTGAGGGCAGGTTCAAGGTGAAAGGCAGCATATGTAAAGGCTCAGAGGCCTGAGAGCATAATGCTATTTTCCTAGAATATAATCATACCCATCACTTACAGTTATAGAGCTAATTATTATTCAGCCTTCACTACACCCTGTGAAGCAGGTGCTGCTGTTAACCCCAGACTGAGGAAAGTTGAAACCAAAGCTGAGGTTCAGAGACATCAGGCCAGCTGGTAATAGGATCACCCTGGGTCACCCAGCTAGCAACGGGAACAGTGCTGCCTTCAACCACTCCACAGGGCAGCCTCCAGCTAGTCGTGATGTGTTTGGTGAACCGAGTTAGTTGACTGAGGGGGAAACAGCAGCCAGGGTACCACCCACTAAGGGAGGCACCTCCAGAACGTGCTCCCTAAAGTCCTTTTTTTAATTTTTTTTAATGTTTATTTATTTTTGAGAGAGAGACAGAGCACAAGCAGAAGAGGGGCAGAGAGAGAGAGAGGGAGACACAGAATCTGAAGCAGGTTCCAGGCTCTGAGCTGTCAGCACAGAGCCCGACGTGGGGCTTGAACTCATGAGCTGTGAGATCATGACGCGAGCTGAAGTCAGACGCTCAACCGACTGAGTGACCCGGGCGCCCCTCCCTGAAGTTCTTCTTCAGGGGAATCTTCTGGCTCAGGCCCAGGCCACCCACCAAAGTGGGGGATGTCTTTGAAATGTCAACTTTTATCTGAACAATTCAAAGTCTGCACACCTGACCCAAGTATCTCACTGTTTTTGTTTTTTGTAAGTTAATAATAATAGTCGATTTATTACTATTAAACACAGCTCATAGCCCAGCAGGACATCTGTGATTTGCTGTGTGCTGTCCAGAACATTGATGAGTACCCCCACTTGGGAGCACCGGCACGAGTGATGGAGGCCCACTAAGGACACAGCTTCTTGATCAGCTCTCCCTTCTAATAAACTCTTTTTTTCCTCCTGGAGTATCTACACTAGTCAAATTAGCTTACTTTCTTCATTTTGAGGGATACGTGCTAACTGGATGCCACTGGCAGAAACTCTTTTATTCTTTAGCCCTCTATGAACCACCTTAATGATCTATGGGATGAACATTTCAGAATCTAGCTTTCATCAGAGCTCCTTGTATTGGTCTGGATCTACCCCTTAGGATTTTACCGAGTGATGGAAGCAAAACCCAAGGCAGCTGGACCAGAGGCATAGGAGTATGTGTACCCTCCTTTCTCTTGATGTGCCCAGTACCTTTGACTCCAGCCCATGCCCTACTTTGACCCGTCTTCACCCGGAGGAGGAGACATTTCCACTTAAAGACTTGAATCCCCAATGCTGCTTTTCCTCCTGTGTCTTAAGACCTATTCTGTCCCCTTGGTTCCCATGCAAGGACACCCTGACTGCCTTCTTTGATCATTCCAGGAAGAGCATCCGGGGCAGATGGCTTCTAAGCTGGCCCTTGTCAATTCCTTCCCTCTCCGGATGTGCATGCGGCTTCTCACCTCGAGAAGTGCCGTTACCACCCATCTTCCTGAATCTCACCTGTTCTGAGTGACTTGTTTGGGCAATAGGATGCAGCAGAAGTGACATTCTGGGACTTCTGAGTCTAGATTCCAGGAAGCCTTGAGCTCCACCTGGACCTCTTTAGGATGCTCGTTCTTGGCATGCTGGCTGTGGGAATAAGCCACCCTGATGAAGAAGCTAGAGCCAGGTGGAGGAGCCAAGCCATGTGTAGATGCTCCACTTGTGAGTCCCAGAGAAGATGCTGGCCAACGTCCACCATCCGCTGACAGTCGTGTGAGGGAGCCATCTCGGACTTCCAACAGAGGTGAGCCTTCGGGTGACCGCAGCCCCAGCTGACATCTGACTATGCCCACGCGAGAGACCCGAGAAACACCCAGGCAGCAGAGCTCTGCCGATCCGCGGCGTCGTGACATAAAACTGTAAGTTTTGGGCTTGCTTTCTATACAGCGATAGCTGTATAGGAATTTCACGTGTTATCCAAAGTTACTCACTCGGTCCTAGGCAGAGGTGCTGGAAGGGAACTAGATCTTGCGTGAGCACAATTATTTTGCATGTAGTCCTTCCACAGGGCTATGGGGGCATCTGGGGCATTTGGGTGGCCAGTCCTTGCACTGCAGTAGCTCAGTAACACAGGAAGATGCTTGTATATCCACAAAGCATAAAAAAGCGATACAAATTGTGTATATACAGTCTGATGTCCAAGACATGATGAAGGGCAGGGGTCTCTGATATGCCCTGCCCTCTTTCGAGGAAGAGGTCTGATTGGACTTGTCAGATTCCAGGTTGAAGATTTACCACACCCTAAAGGTGAGGACATGGCTGTGACCCTCTCCCCGCTCTCTCTTCCTTACTGATTGGGATTCCAATGCCCTGTCCTCTCTCACACCCACAACACAAGTATTATGAGGCCCTCTCTCTTTGACTTCCAGGTGATGGTCGAAGGGGGATAAGACTGGAAATCTAGATTGGGGATGAGGTGACAGAAGTCCTCTTAGGTCCCCACTTAAGGCCACTGGCCTAGCTCAGCTTTCCAGAGGAGAGAGCTCCTTTGAAAGTTTGTGTCCAGGTCAGCTGGCAATAAAATATTACACTAATTTTTGCCTTACATTTGTTCTTATGTATGCATCTCCCTATGGACCCCACTGGGAAAGAAGTCTATTGTTGGCCTAGATTCAGATGTCCCTGCATTCTTTGGCCATTATGGCCTCTTAATGCCATTGAATAACACCCAGATCCAACCTTTATTCCTTATTCAACATGTGTTTATTGAGCACCTGCTATGTGGCTGGCACTGGGAATAATATATCAGAGAACCAAGAAGATAAAAATTGCTGACCTCTTTCTAGAGGGAGAGGAAAGGCACTCAAGGGCAAAACAAAAAAAGTAAGCCATATAATATGTCACAGGGTGGAAATTGCTGGAAGGTGCAGATGCCAGGACCGGAGAGTGCCGAGTGCAGAGACTGTGGCCGCACCACAGTGATCCACGGTGAAAGCAGGGACAGCAGTCTGGAGACCCACAACAACCCACCTACAGTCCAGAGACGGGCCACGGGAGGGGGTCAATTCTGGATTTATTTTGAAGGTAAAAGCAACCTGATGTTTTGGTGTGGAGTGTGACAGGAAAAGGCTTGCGGCCTCTGCAACAGGCTGAAATGAAATGAAATGAAATGGGGAGAACTACAGGAGGTACAATTTTGGAAGGCAATTCTCTTAAGCCTCTTAATACGTATGATAATTGTTATTTGTAGGAGTACTGTTTGGAATCGGAACTGAGCTCTGCCTCTTACTAATGGAACAAGCAGTTAAATCATTGAGCCTCTTGACCCTCGTTTTCCTCATCTGTACAATGGGAATAATAGTAACCACCTTGCAGGTTTGGTATACGGATCCACAATCATTTGGTTAATGAATTTGTGCAGTGTTTGACGCATGGGAGGTGCTCACTTGATGTTAGCTGAATGTGTGCTTGAATGAGTGAATTACCTGTGGACTTAATTAGTAGTAAAGGCCAGAATTATGTACACCACATGTTGACTCATTAATGTTGCTTTAGGACTCATCCAAAAACATAGGGGATTTGTAGGAAGCTTTGATCCCTAGTGCATCCAATATTCCACACAAAGGTGCATCACTTTGATGGTAAATTTTAAACCTGGAAGAAAATGGGAAACTGGTTGGTAGGTTTCTTTCCATATCTCATTTGGCAATGGGCCCTGAAGACAAGGAAGTAATTGTTCTTATTTCTTCTCCAGTGCTCCAGACAGACAAGGCAGGTTGTTGGAATAAACTGTTTAAACTCTTCTTTCCATTTGCATCCAGGGGAGTTTGCAGCTGGCCCAGTTTGTTACCAAGTAATGAGATGGGTTAAACGATCTATTCAAACATAATGGTTATTTCCTCGATGGCTAGAGCCCCATCTTTTTCGAATATCCTCCGTAGCAGCAAACCCGTGTTGGTAGAGCAGGTGCTCGACAAATAAACTGGTGGAATTTTGATTATTCAGCAAACACAGGTTGGAGAACAAGGCCACGCCTCGCTATGACTCACAACTCCACCCTCCGGGTGGTGGAGGTCACGATGCTCTCACTGATTGTAAACGTGAGGGGGACACCTACTTGTGGCAGACCCCTCAGGAGACCTGGTGCGCTTACCTCTGATCTGCCCAGTGTTCCAATGAAGTATGGTTATCCCTGTTTTTAGAAGAAGGCCCCGAGGCTATGAGAGTGAGGTGATGTGTTCAAGGTCCCACCACTGCTGGGAAGAAAACTTCGGATGTGAACCTATACCTGCCCAAGACTTTTTATCACACCATGAGAAGAAAAGCCTTATTCCCACTTGACTAAATATTTCCCCATCAGCCACCGGGGCACAGTAGAACCAAATTCAAATTCCAGAATTCTGAGCCAGCAAGTCTAGATTTAATTCAGTTCAATTATCTTCACTGTTTGAGTAACTGGAGGGCATCGGGTGCTGTTCCGTGCACTGTGCAGAAGCGACAAAGACCTCCCCACCATGGCCATGGCTGTCCTGTTGTGTAGACGAGTGGGGGTCCTGAGTCTATGGGAGCTTTGTAGGCATAGGTGGGCAGGGGGCCGTGTAAGGGTGCCAGTGGTGCCTCAGGCTGCACTTCAGCCAGAATGTTGAGGTGTTTTAATATTTGGGGGATATGGAAATAGGGGTGGAAAGACGAGAGGATAGAAGGAGGAAAGGGTGGAAAATGCAAGTTACCTCTATCGGGAATTTCTGCTCAATTTAAAACAAAGCCTTAGAAAGAATGGAACCAGCGTGGTGCAATCTCAGAGAACAGTTCGTGGAGAAGTGGAGAAGACAGTACTTGGGGATTTGAGACATATTCCAGAGACAACTAAACTTCTATAATGAGGACTCTGTCTATTTTAAGAATTTCTTTGCAATCAGGTATTACAGAGGGAAAAAGAGGGGTCAGATGCATTATGGGAAAAGCACTTTGTATTAGAAAAATAATGGTGTTGATATCCTTTCAAGGGATCTTTAAGTATAATTTGTCCCTTTGCTTAATTAATTGCAGATTGCAGAGAACTTGTTCTGTGACGTGACTTTGTTCCAGTGCTGCTACCATCTGATGAAATATAGATTATTTTAGACTATTTCAGAAAATGTCCTTTGCATATAGATTCTGATTACCTAGATATTACAATAAGCATGGGTAATCTGCTATATCTTTTCTTCCCCGAAATTTCATCCGCGTGGATATTTAATCAATTGTTTTGTGTCTGCACCTGTCAGCACAAAGTTCCATTTCGGAGTAAAATTATGTTGTGTGAGAAGAAAGCAGTTTTTAGATATTATGAGAAAACGAAAGAAAGAAAGAAAGAAGAAAGAAAGAAAGAAAGAAAGAGAGAGAGAAAGAGAGAAAGAAAGAAAGAAAGAAAGAGAGCGAAAGAAAGAGAGCATGATTATGACAATAATTCATTCCCCCGATGGAATCACCACGACCACAATTCATAATGAGACCAGAAAAAAGGGAAATATCCAAAGGATGTCTGTTTGAGTGGATTTAATCAAATAAGAGTACACAGACTGCTCGAGGTAGAAAGATCTCCGAAATAACCTATCCGTATTCCATGTTTGTGAAGATGAACCAACTAAGCAAGGCTGTGACTAGTGGGGGAAGCTTGGGCTCTGGGAGAAGACCTTTGTTACCTCATCTCTTCCTTCCACGACAGTCAAAACGCTCAGGCCTCCATCTCCCCATCTCTAGAATGGGGACACAGGACCAAGTGATCCCCCCAGCTGCCACTTTCCTGACCACCTGATTTCCATGGGTCACCTGTTGTTCTTCATTCGGAACACTGATCACGTGTTGTAATGTCTACCTTGACGTGTGAGCTTACTGGTATAATATACACCTTCCTCAGACGAGGAGCAGAGACCGCAGCTTCCCGAGGCTGAGGCCATCCTTCTGGAGCCCCGCAGTGCCTGGCAGAGGGACTCGGTGATTTGCTGAATGGATAAATGAATGAAGGACTAAAACATGTTCTGATCGCTGTGGAGGTATAGACACTATAACCTCAACTTCCTGGATACCAGCGATAGGAGAAAAACGCAACAAGATTTTGGTTCACACAGATTTCAGTCTTATTAAAATGGATGTAGGGGCACCCGGGTGGCTCAGTCGGTTAAGCGGCCAACTCTTGATTCCAACTCAGATCATGATCTCACGGTCTCGAGAGTTCGAGCCCCACATGGGCTCTGTGCTGACAGTGTGGAGCCTGCTTGGGATTCTCCCTCTTTCTCTGCCCCTCCCCCACTCACACTCTGTCTCTCTCAAAATAAAGAAACTTAAAAAAAATGGATGTAGATTTTTTTTTTTTTTTTTTACATAATTGGCTTTCTAGACCTGATATGTAACAAACTATTAAGTATTTTAACACACTTCTTCACGTTCTCGGCTGATAAAACCCAGAAACTTGATGGCTTAGGTGGCACGTGTTAAGCCAAATTTTGTTCAACGCGTTACATGGAAAGACTTGCCACAAACTCATGGCTACAACAACGATGAGACATTTGTTCACCTCTCCCGCTAACATTTACTCAGCGCCTACGGTCTCTGGGCTCCGGGAAAACACAGCCTGGTGGGGAGACAGATGTGTGTGGGGAGGAGGCCGCCATACCATAAGGAAGCCCGAGCTCTGGGAGCCCAGAGCAGGGGCCCGTCATCCAGAAGGGGTGCTCCTTGCTGTCAGGCTGACTTGTCCGGTATGAATACGGGGATCCAGGGAGGGAGGAGCAGGCTGTGGTGTGGGTTGGGGAACAGGAAAAGTGATCCTTTAGAATGTAGAACCAGAGCAAGAGAACCAGGCTGTCCCAGATGCTGGATGAAACAGACAAGCTGGCCTGCATTTCACTCTCCAGGGTGCTAGGGACAAGTCGAGGGCTTATCTATCGTACGATGGACGCTTTGACAGGGGAGGTCAGAGTCTGGAGTGGGCTCTGAAATGTATTGAGAAGGCACGGTCTTATGCAAACCAAAGCTCAAATGACGAGTTATGTGTATTGGGAAGGTTTACACTGGACCTAGCATGACCGGGTGGGAATTCACGCAGCGATAATTCTCAGAGGAAAGGAGTTTCACTGTTGAGTTCAATGCCTCCAATGCCTTAGAAGCTGAATGGCCTGTGGATTCAATTTCTTTATCTGTGAAATGGTGGTGACAGTACCCTTGGGTAGATACAGCACGGAACGCTAATTTCGACTACTCCCCCCAACCCGGTCCTCACAGCCCAACGTCGTGGCTTCTTCCCGCCCTCCTCAGGTCTCTTCTCAGAAATGTGCCCTAATTCTCATTTCAGAAAACGTGACTTCCTCAGGACAAGCACTGTTTCAATGTACAGATTATTCAGCATTACTTCCAGCTATGGAGAAATAGTGTTACTCACTCCTCCAGGATCACGGGGATCCTTTTTCTCTCCTCGCTCTCCCTCCCCTCTTGTCCAGCGTTGTCAGGACTTGCCAGTCTAGCAAGTCCCCAGAACTGTGTGATGCACAACAGGAGGTGAAGGCAAGGAAGAGTGGGAGGTGGGCAGGTACGCTATCAGCCCATGGGAAAGATAAATGTGTCACGAGCAAACAAGAAGACGTCTAGGACCCAATGTGGGCAGGGCCCTGATTCGTCCGGCTCGGCTCAGGTCACCATGGCCCGGAGCAAACCAAAACCTTCCTGAAAGAGGGAAACACTAGCCAAGAGTAGGGTTCAGCCTGACGAAGGGAGGGGGCATGAGAATGCAAGAAAACACCCCACTCCACCCCAGCCCTGGAAGGAAGTCCACACGTGGGGCGGGAGCATGGAAAACAGGCCCAAGACGCCAGCTGGACAAAGCCGGGCAGGCTGCCACACCCGCCGGTCCCCCTCCCCTGTAGGCTGAGGAGAAAGAGTAGAATCTTCTTCACTGAGACATCGCGAGGAGTAAAGAGAGAATCCATAAGCAAGGAGTTGGGATCGGCATCCTAGCCGCGTGTTTGCTATTGTCACGGTTTGCGCTTTGACGGAGTAGCGAGGGGGAAGGACCCAGGGTCGGGAGTTAGATCGGCATGGCTTCCCGAGCCCGACTTACTGGTTGTGTGAATGGTCCCAAGAAGGTGATCGTTAATCTCAGAGGATGCTTAGCATGGGGGGAGGAGGCAAGGCAGCATTTATTAAGTGCCTGCTGTGCATGCGTACAGCTCTCTGCTTGGTGACTTACATGAGTTTGGTCATTGAAAATCTACTACGCTGGTGTTATTTTCTTCATTACTATTACCTTCATTCTCTTTATTATTGATGCTGTAACTGAAACGGAGCCTCAAGGCGGCGTGGTGGCTCGCCCGAGGATGCACCGCAAGCAGCTGAAGAGAAGGCATTTGAGCGAGAATTGTGTGCCTAGAAGACCCACATCGGTTCTGTTGTGTCCCAGATGCCACTTCTTCCGCGGATTCTCGCAGCTGCCTCCTTGTCTTTGCATTTGCGTCTTCAAGGGGCCTTCCCTGATCACTCTACCTAATTTCCCCGAGTCATTCCTTCTCACCGCCCCAACACTTCTCCTTCAGAGAACTGGTACAATCTGCAGTTCTACGTGCCTTTGTTCATATATTAATACTCCAAACAATTATTTCCTGAAGACAGTAAATAATGATACCGATAAAGATCTGTACTGATCTCTACTGACAATGATCAGTAAATCCCGATGCCGCCCTAGGTACCTTTCTTGTATTATCTCATTATATGTCACATCAATCTTATGAAGTCAGCGGTTGGCATATGTTACTTTACTGCATTCCATAACAATGCTACGAGGGTGACATTCATATTTTCATTTCACAGGTAAAATGGGACTGGGACACAGGGAGGTTAAGTGACTTACTGAAGGTCATAAAGCTAGTCAGTAGCCTGTCTGTCTCCTCCACTAGACTCTATGCTTTATGAAGAGAGGGTCCTGTTCCAAAGCCTGAAAGAGTAACTGACACATGGTTATATATACTCAGTAAACACTGATCAATAAAGAGAAGAACACCAAGGAAAAGGAACACAAAAGGGTTATGAATTGGTGAGGAGGTGTGTCCTTCTTTCTTAGAAACAACTGCTGTATCTCTGACCACACTGATCTCCCAAGTGCTTGAGTGTCCAGGCATTGGTTTGGCTGTGATGGTCTGGGGAACATTGTGTGTGTGTGTGTGTGTGTGTGTGTGTGTGTGTGTGTGCGTGTGTGTGTGCACTTGTGATGCATTGATGGATTAATGTTATGGGAGGTTGGTTGAATCTGCCCTAATTCTCCACCAGGAAGTTCTGGTGAGGGGACCAGAATGTGAACCATACCTCCTCTGGAAGAGACCAGCCATAGAAGAGCTCTTGGGCTTTGAGTGCAAAGAAGAGGAGAGGAAATGACGGCCATATGTCAACAGTCAGCGTCAGAGGGGAGGATGGGCCAGGGGTCACCAGTCAGAGTCAGAGGGATACTTGGAGCAAAAGGGAGCCACTGTAGGTTATAGAGCATCCATTCAATGAGTGCACGGTACATTCCCCCAAACCCAGAGATCATTGTGGAAGCAGTGAGAAGAGACTCACAAAGTAGGTGGGGCCAAATCACATAGGCCTTGTTGGCTGAATAAAGCATTTTGGACTTCATCGGAACCAACGGCAATGGAGACCACTGCCAGGTTTTCAGCAAGAAGGAAATGACCAGACTTGCATTGTTAAAGCTCAGCCTGGGTGCAGCGCAGATAATTGACAGGTGGGAGGAGAGGACAAAAGGCCAGTGGGAGGCTGTGGAGAAGGCAGGGGGGGACAGAGAAGTGGGGGAATCAGGGTACTTGGGAGAGGCAAGGAACAGAAATTGTTGACAGAGTCACTGCAGGGCTGAAGGAGGGCCTCCAGGTGTCTGGAATAGCAGAGCGCACAATCGATGAGAGAGAGCACTGAAAAAGAACAAGATTTTGGGGGCTGGGGAAGAAGAGTAAAAATAAAAGCTATTTTAAAAAAATTTGTTTAATGTTTACTTACTTTTGAGAGAGACAGAGCGTGAGTGGGGGAGGGGCACAGAGGAGGGAGACACAGAATCCGAAGCAGGTTCCAGGCTCCGAGCTGTCAGCACAGAGCCCGATGCGGGGCTCAGACTCACGAACCGCGAGATCATGACTTGAGCCAAAGTCACATGCTTCATCAACTGAGCCACCCAGGTGCCCCAAATAAAGCTATTTTTAAAGGCTATTTTTCAAGCTATTTTATGAAAGGCAAAGATGGAAATGCAAAATAAGACCACATTAATCTTTTAATCAGAGACTCGTTTGTTGTAAGGGCTCTCAGGCTAATTTGAGGGGCCTGTTATAAGAGCTAACTTGACGTCTTGGAGAAATTATTCAATGATTTAACAGTCTCTCTGAGCACAGCCTCAGATTCTCAGCCAATTTTAAAGACCTGCTTAAAAGTAACTTTTCCAGCATCAAGCATCTGCTTGGACTTTACTTGAAGTAAATTGTCCTCATGCCATTAAAACCTGACAGCTTCTTTTTTTTTTTTTTTTTTAATTTTTTTTTTTCAATGGTTTTTTATTTATTTTTGGGACAGAGAGAGACAGAGCATGAACGGGGGAGGGGCAGAGAGAGAGGGAGACACAGAATCGGAAACAGGCTCCAGGCTCCGAGCCATCAGCCCAGAGCCTGACGCGGGGCTCGAACTCACGGACCGCGAGATCGTGACCTGGCTGAAGTCGGACGCTTAACCGACTGCGCCA